>NC_140041.1:7405738-7600898 GCF_963513975.1 Fringilla coelebs
CCAGGCTCAGGTCAGGAGCTGACTGGATTGCTGAAGAGAAACCCAGCATAGCTGTGTCTCTTGACCATGACAAGTGTCTCATGAACCAGGAGTAGGTAATGCAGGGATATCTGTGGGATGTGTAACAATTTCAGTAAAAAGCCCTAAGGAAGTTTATAAGGGCTCACAGGTTTGACTACAAGGCAACCACAGGGTCTAAGTAGTGACTGAGCAGCCAAAAAAGCAGCTGAGCACCACAGCCAGCCACTGTGGAACACAGCTTTGGGCAACTGACCCAGGCACAGCTAGGAAAGCACCAGTCAACCTCAACTGCTGTAATTTTACTGTTTACAAATAATGTGTTTTGCTAATGACGCTAGACTAGCGTAAACTCAAAATTAGTAACAATAAATATTTTGATTTAAACTCCCAGGGATCTCATTATTGCTAGAATTGCGACTGGATTATAAATTGAGAACAAAATAAGAAATACAGATTTATTTTAACAGCAGGAAATAAGCCTATTTATCAGGAGAGACCATACATTAAGTATTTCCCTTTATGATCTGCCAGTATTTGAGCATTTTGGTGGTTTAAGCTAATTCTATTTTTTGGTAATGCACTTGTTCTTCCTGTATGTCTCATGTCTGTCTGAGCTATAATTATTTATATGGAGGAGACATTTCCTCTGGCTTTGAATGAAAGGAATTGTGATACCTGTGCAGTGTATACTTAGATTAATCAGCCCAGCTGTTTCCTGTGAGGTATTTTGGTTGAAGAACCCCAACAAATGCACCCATAGGAATTTTGTGCTGCTGCATTAGTAAGAGTAGAGACCAAAAGGGAGAGGAGTGAGCTGTCCTGTGATCAGCCACTGAAGTCTGTTATGGGACCTGCACTTGCCAATTAACAGCTCAAAGCTGCTCACATCCTACCTACCTCCCCACTGGTGTATTAAATCTATTTTCCTAGGATTTTCTAAGGCTTTTTACAATTGTCTTTACATTAATCTGGTGCCTACAGAGTAGAAAAAAAGACCAAAATCACCCCTTCAATTTTACAGAGTTAAGTGTAGCATCTGGTCCTTCTTTACTTACAGAATAGTGTGTAGGGATGAGGTCTTTTCATTTAGAGTAGAATAATTTAAGTTTAACTTTTTATTATGCATACAAACAAAACCCCTGTTTTCCCTAAACTTTATATTAGCTCAGATATGTAAAATCCAAACATTTCCATTGGCACCTCAATAACCAAGAGGAAATTTATATTTTTATATATAATGTTCTCATTCAACTGAAACTTAAAATCTAATTCACATAATATTGTGAGGTTCATTTCCCCAACCCTTCCACTCTGTGAAGTAATGAATTGCCTGAGATTGACTGACATTCCTCTTAAGGACAGCCCCACTCAATCTTGATAAACATCACATAGGAGACACCAACAAATATCTTTTACTGACAGCATAAAATAAATATAATTCTGTTCAATATTCAAGTTCATAATCTGCTTGGGGTGATCTACTGGGCATTCAACCCAACAGTAAAACCAAATTTAATTCAGGAAGATTCTGGTCTGTCAAATCAAACTCACTGTTGTTTGTTCTGTATTAACCTTTCTACTACAAAATCCCTTTCAAAGGGATAAGCCACATTTACCTTTTTTCTTATTTAAAAGGTCTCAGAGACTGTGATATCCTTTAGTTTTAGGGAGATGAAATTAAAATTGTGAAAGTCTTAGAAAATCTGTAGCTGCCCCTGATTTCATGTGAATGAATCTCATCACCAAATACAACCTGCCCTAAGCAAGTCTTCCCTGTCTCCACTGTGGCACTTCAAACCTGCTGTGGGATCCTGTCTGTGCCCCACATGAAGACAGCCCTGAACAAAAGGGAATTGCATTTCATTCCTCCATTTACCTGAGGAACTTATTTTTCCACCTTTTTTCATTGTTCTTGAATTTCTTTAACTCCCACTCTAGACACAATGCACTACTAGGAGAGATCACTACACACTGAAGTGAATTTTGCTTCTTATTTCTGTTTGATCCTTTGGTTTTTTCAGCACTGTGTATTTGAACAGAAAAAAACATCTTTATTGTTCAGGCCATTTTTGATCACCTCTAGTTCTACAGTCCAGGCAGTTTCCACAGAAAATTGTGCCATTACCTCAGTGACTTCCCTCGGGTTTTTTTCCCTAATGTCTGACACGATTTCCTCTTTTCAGCTTCAATGTGTTACTCTCTGCAAACCCACCTCCTTGCTTTCTGTAAATTATTATCCTCTCATAGAGTCAATAGGTGTCCTCTAGTATCGTTCACAACATTTTTACATCCATTTTGGCAGTTCTGTTTTCCATGCATAAATAGCTAAATGTAACTATTTGTTCATGTTTATGGATGGGTACAACAGATGCTATTTCCTAGCAATGTCTGCTAGCAAAGTGACTAAGCCCACATATGATGGAGGCAAAAAAAGTAAATAACATAATTTATATCGATAATTATTGATAAGAAGTGCAAATGTGCTAATGCATAACATGGTGTTGCATGCTCTTTTAAAAAAGAATCAGATGAATTTTATCAATGATGCCATTTTTTTAATAACAAGCATATTCAATCACTATAATTTTTCCCTGTGGCTCACCAGCTCCACTGTATAATATTCTGGTTAATGAAAAATAATTCTTTCTTTCTTTCCCCCTTGTTTAATGGCAAAGTGCTCAGAGGTTCTCATTTAACTTCAGATATGGCCTTCTTGGGTTATCTGATGATAATTTCCATTCCCATATTCTTTATGGAGCATATATGACTTCTAGCTTTCCTTTTGAAGTAATACCTCAAAAGAAGATGCAAAAAAAAGGGAGGGCAGAGTTAATTGTAATCTAGTACTTATTCTGTGCATGCTCAAAGAGTGATTCAAAATTCAACACCTCTAAATCTTTCATTTTCTTAATGCTCCACCTTTTACCCTGGCTTACCAGTGAATACACAGAATAGCTGCTACAACGAATCTTTGCAATGAGATTTCTCCAGAAGGTTGTTCTTGGCTTCATGGTGCCTCACTGGCTGCTCCAGAGCACTTCTACCAAACAGTAAAACTGCTCACCACACTAACAGGATGTTTGCAAACTTGGGATTGAGAAATATTATGGTGTTTATTTCAGAAAGGATGAATTTACCTGTCTAAATAAGCAGAACCAAGATGAAGATCAAATCCCTTTCACAATTCATTACAGCTTTTTAGTAACTAAACACAGCTTTCATCACTGAATTCTTCATACATACACATAATGGCAAGGAAGGAAAAACAAATAACCTTACTGAAGGAACTATCATCTACCTTTCACTCCATAGGTGAGAAAGAGAAAAATTGGTTTATTTTCTGTTCCTGTGGGTGCACAGATTTGAAAACCTGCACTACAGGAGGAGAGGTTGTACTGGGATAACCAGAGTTTTCTGCAATGTGCCCTTTTCTGCAAGACAAATTAACTGCACCAGGCACTGTTTTACCTCAGCTGCTGCTTCTCAGAAGGCACAGAAAGAACAGAATAGACAGTTTGGGATGGTTGGAAGAGTGCTACAGTGCACTCAGTGATACACAGATGTACACTGGGCCTAACAGCATGAGATTTATCAACAGAACATATAAGGAGGCTCTCTGGCCTCTGAAATTCTCTGAAAGCTACTTCACAGCTAAAATGGAAGGAATGAGTTTTAGAGCTAATTCTATATATCTAAAAATATTGTTACATTGGTAGATTTCTTAACTTTTGCCTCAGAGCGGATAAAAATTGTATTCTGATCAAAATATTTAACAAGGAGCCATCACTGATGTTGGGAAGAAAAATGAAACCACTGCTTTTCCACACATTTTAAAATTTCCAGTATCAAATCATGCTATAATGGAAGGCTACTGAACTTCCAACTCCAAAACCCATGCTATATTTTATATATTGATTTAGATTTGTCACTGAATATTTTTATGCATGGAACATTTCAGAATACATTTCCCCATTATACCGAGAATCTAACTTAGCTGTCAAAATTGAGTCATCCTGAGGTTCTTCACTCAGATTTAGACACCTTAGAAAGAAGATTTTGAAGATGTGAATTTCCAAATTCCTAAGCACACCCTTTATTATAAGTTGCCACCAGGACTGAAAACATCAGCCTAAGTATTTGTCCCTAGTTTTTCAAATCTTTAATTTGTATCTTTTCAATAATGCCTTATTCAATACTCAAAAGAGTTTATCTGCTTCTTACTGTACTTGATTTCAAACATTAATTTACTGCTCACAATTTAATCAGATGTGGGATTTTTTTAAAGTCATGGTACTCTTATTTCTAGTGTTCAAAGCTGACAAACATGAGAGAGAAATTTGCTGAACTGACACCATGAATATAGTAAACTTTGCAGAAGGAAAATTGTTAATTCAAGGTCTCCCTTTGTTTTCCCTTCTCATATCTGTTAAAAACATCATAATAGCTATGAAACTCATATAAGAAATCATCATATGGTCAGATTTTTCCTGTAGACATGTACCAGACTAAGTTTATAGTCTCATTTATTTATTGCCTTCTGTACTTTATTTACTGTGATAGAGTAGCTGACTGAACTCTACAGTTCCATTAAACAAAGAATAAAGGAACATTTATCTACCCCAGGTCAAGGGTTCACAAGAAAGCAGGCAATAATACCAGTAGATAAAAGTAAAAAATGACTCTTATTTTCTTGCCTATTACCTGAAAGTGCACACAAAGATTTATACACCAGTACATTTTTTAATGTGGTAATTAATACTTTTTAATCAAAATTTTATCTTTAGCCATTCCTCAAAATCAGTGAAGTCAATTTATTGAAGAGCCTGGCTCACAATTCAAGAACAGTTGCAGGATGGAAGCCTCCAACCACAGAATAACCTTACACTTAATTACCTTCCATTTCATCCACAGGAGATGATAGAAGAATTCTTAATGTAATACCCCCCTACATTGCAGTTCCTCTGAGAGTGAGTACAGGAAGACACTCTGAACTGTATTTTGTGGGGTGGGTTGCTCTGTTTTATTGTATCTGAAGAGTCCAAAAGGAAAACAGAGAAAGGATGTCTGAAGGAAGTAAAGCCAAACTTTCCATGCACTGGAAAAAATAGATTTGTGCTTGTCCATTTAGAATTTCCATGTTTGTGGACAGTAAGCTTTTAAGACCCAATTTTGGGACCATGTAACAGTAGAAATAAATCAAAGAATGAACACAGAGATGCTGATGAAGACCAGGTTTTGTAACAATGCTTTTATAAAGACATAATTGCTATGTGGTTTTACGCCTTTCTCTGGATTCAGCACCAAGAGAAGAAAGACATTTTTATCAAACTGTGAAGAAAAAATGCTACAGAAACAAATCATTACATATCTAAGTAGAAAAAATGATTTTAAAAATTTCTCTGAGGCAATCTACTAGGACAGATTGATACTTTCACTTAAAAAACCCCAAATCCTTATGAAAATAGCGATAGATGTATGAGGCCTATTCAGGCCTCATTCATCAACTTGTCATTTGTCAGGTCACAGGTTGTATTTTTTGTCTTCTATTCTTTATACATTCAAAGTTTTATTACCCATTCAGAGGTCTTCTTGAATTGGGAAAGATTTTCTTCTTTTGCGTAAAAGCGTGAGAAAACCAAGTATGTAAAAGACAGGGAAGGCATGGCTTTTGGGGAAAAAAAAGCTATATATCAGCATAACTTTATGTGAATATATATAGAGAATTAAAACAAGTATATTATGGAAAAAATGAAAATGTTTTAACTGAGTTTTTTTCTAGCATGTAACATTAAAAATCATAATACAACACACCTCCCAGTCCTGGTCTCAAGCGGTTGTCGTAGCCATCCAGAAGACGATCCAATATTCTGGTGAACACTGTGGTGTTGTCTTTAAGTTCATCTTGTGATGAGGTTTGTCCATAGCTGAAACACACAACAGTTAACACTGAAAACCAGTAAACCACCAATAACCTTAGAAAACAGTAATTCCACAATCCATTTAATCTTGCTCATACAGGTTTATGGTGACATAACCTCCTCCGTATAACAAGTGCTTTGTAGAGTTCTTCCAGGTTTATATTTTCTCCTTCAATTGCAAGATCTTAAAATCATAAAAAATCAGTGCCCTTCCATAAATGGTGAACAAATAGAATGCCAGTTCCTTAACATTTCTCTCATTACTCCTTAATGTTTATAATGTGCTAATATGTGTTTTCCTCAGGAAAACGCTAATTTGTCAGCAAAGAGTAATGTGTTTAATTCATAATAGCTCTAAATGGTTTGCATACAAAGAAAGATACAGCAATTTAGAACACTGACAAGTACTGACAAAAATAGAGATATCTTCTTTTTAAATACAGAAGTAGATTGAGTGTACGTTTTCATAGACCGAGATGTAATTTTGCTTTTATTTCTCATTCTCCTGTAGCAGTTAGATTTGGAGGAATATCTCCATCTTTGCCTTTCAAATACGTAACAAAACCATCTGTTGATATGAAAATCTCTTGTGTCTATAAAGCTTCCCTTATAGATCCCTATGTATATCTCTAACTCAGTCAAAGGTCCTGAAATTTTACTTGAAGAAGGATAAAATTAAAGCTCTTTGAACTCAGCTACCAAAATCTTACTTCCATCAATACAAATCAGAATGAAATCCTTAGGCTTAATGGTTTCTGTCTGCTGTAGATGACACCAGAATCAACCTTTTTCTTAAATCTGAGACCTTTACCTAATACCCTGCCACAGATGATTCCCTTAATCACAGATTACACTTGTCTTAAATCCTAACCCACCAGAGGTTTTTCATTCACTGCTGGGAAGACTTCCATCACAAACACGTAGAGTCACCAGGGATAAAAGAAAAGGTGCTGCTTTTCAAAACATTATTTTGTTGCACACATTGCTGCAGAACTGGAGAAACAGTGCAGCACCAAACACTTTCCTTAGGATCAGGTGCAGTGACAGAAGTGACTCTTCCACTGGCCAGCCTGTTTTCTGTTTGGGGCTTGCCATTCCTGGTGCCCTGCCAGCCCTTCCTGCTCAAACCACTAAGGACCCTCCCAGGAGGAATATGATACACAACATGATCAGGTTCTTTTAAAATACCTATGAAATGCTTTTTCTGTGAGCTGCATCAGTCAGAGCTCCTTTGTGCATCCCACACTTGTATTGCACTCGGATCAAATACAGAGGGAAGGAGGAAGGATACCCTGTACATGGGTACATACCCTGGAAATGCTTCCAAGTTTATTTTGCAGAACAGGTTTGAGTATTCAATACTACAAATTTAGATCAGTTTCAGGACTGACATCCACAGAGGTCTTGATAATTTTTGGTTTATTTCCATAGGGTGGGATGTTTTAATGCATATAAATTATTATTTCTAATGAAAAGGCAAAATACCTAACAGTTCTTTAAAAAGTATTCATTTCTTCTAATCATATCATACAACTTCATTTAATAAAAAAAGGGTCGGTTTATATTTATTGATCATGCCTACAATTGAATTTTAAGTCATAGACAATATTTTTTATGCTTCCTCTATGTTACCAAATAGCAAGTTCTCCTGCTGTCTCTAGCAAGCATTTTATCTTTTAAAGGATCTTTCCTCATAGACCTTCCCCAGAATTTCAACACATGACCTTTAGGGGATGAAATTTTATATTAACACTTATTGTAAGGAAAAATCTGCTCTTCATACACATCTCAAGGATAGTAGAAGGTCATCAGTATTAAGGTGGAAAAAGGATACAAAAGCACTTCAGAAATGTTAATGGTAAATAAATGAGGATGTTTGAGAGGAGGCAGCAGGAAGATGGGCTGCAGGCAGTGCAGGTGTGCCCCACTCCCATGTGGAAGAGCCATTTCTCAGTGCCCTCACCTGTTCTTCCCACCATCTTAGCCCAGGTAAAAAGCACCGTGAGGTTTAACTGACATGGGCACAACAGGAAGATTCTGAGCATTTGTGCATGCATGGAGCAGACTGTAACTCCAGAGGGATTGTGGTTTTTCATTCAAAACACACATATTAAAACAGTCTTACTGCTGGGCTTTTTTATGATAACAAGAGTGACATGGGAAGACTGTCTTTCTGTAAAAAAGACACCTTATCTAATTTATCAGTTGTTTTTCATCATAAAGCACTAACAGCACTCCAGAGGGAAAGCAAGGCAACTGACAATGACAAAATGGCTTTAAACCCAGATCTACTTTGTGTAAGGTGTGTACATTTTGAAGAAAAAAATACTGCATGCAATTGTGTTTTCACATTAAACCCCAGCCTCATAAAAAACTGTGCACGGACTCCATCTACAGGTCATTATATTCCTGACACACCATTGGATTTTTAAACTCTGGTCCAATGTGTTTTAATTCTCACATTAACAATGCACATGCACCCATTACAGCTACAATAAATATATGTTCATAGATATATGTGGGAATATCTGTAGAATAAATGTGTTTTCACAAAATTCTCTAGGTCAGATGAAGCACTTCAGGAATACTTCAGATCTTAATATATCATAAAAATAAAAGGTTTTTTCCCTAAAAGATTATTTGATACAGCAGCTGTTATATGAACATCCACTCTTATTTTATTTTTTTTAAGGAAATGCTTGTGCAGATGAACCTTTGTCCTTTACCATCCACACAAATTTTAAATCTTCAAGGCAGTTAGAAAATAAGTTCCTCTAGAACTGTGAATGCATGAGAAGACACTGTGGAGATCAAGGCACAAATGGATCTTTTAGAGATCACTACTGACAATAAAAATATTCTACTGCTTTCTGGTTATTAGGTAACATCATTGACAAGCACAATAATGTTTTTTATAATACAAAAATACAACTGAGAGTCTTCTTAAATGTCTTCACTGAATTTTGAATTGCAGGTAGCACTTCAAGCATATTCCAAACTGCTTTATAGTCTCTGCTAACAGTTGTTTGATGAGGTGTTGTATGGTTACAGATTTTTCTTAATACTAACATTATTTTTAGATTATGATTTCACCAAATATTCCACAAATACTCAGTGCAGAATGGTCTTTCAAACATAACTGTGATGGCCTTTGAGGTTACAAATTTCTCTTCATGCAAGCAGTCTCCCTTCAGCAGGAAGATCTACTTCAGATTTTCAAGACAACTACTAAGTTAGCACACAGTCCTGACTGACAAAGTTAAATTGTGCCACCGCTTGCAGGCACAAGAAAGTTACTGAAAGCACTTAAATTAGATTAAAAATAACCCTTTATTATACCTTTTCCCCCTCTGAAGAAATTTGTATTTCTGAGTAGTCAGTATATAAGAACAGAAAAAAATTGCACAGGTGTTTAAGAGGTAGATTAGTTTCAATTTGTTTGCAGAAAGCTTTTGCTTATTCCCTTCACCATATCAAACAAAAAAGTTTCAGGCAAACAAATTGTAGTTTTCTTTTAAACTTCACTTAGACTAGTCCCACTTATGTGGGACTTGAACAGGGATTAACTTCCCCCAAAACACTTAGTGGTAGTGAAGCCCATGCACTATTTGTCTTATGCTGCTAAATTAAATTAAAAGCTCCTAAAATACGTTGGTGCATTAAAAAAATATCTCCCCACCTTCTTTCAGTCAGTGCATTCAGGAGGAGGCTCCAGGCCCAGAGGCAGTCACAAAGCACCAGGAATCTCTTCATGGTGGACTCTGGAACTAGAAGGAAAATAACCATTAACATTCCCCCCATTAAAACAGCTATGAAGTAAAAATTCTGACATTGGAAACTTCTGCAGAATAATTTGATGTCAGACAATGACCTCACAACAGCAGAGCTGATGCCATTCTGAATAAGGGTGCATGGCCTTGGCTGTTCTCCTGGTTACCTTTTACTTTTAGACCCACAGACCGAGGTTGGGGTTTATTTTGTGGTAAGGGTGTCTTCTTTATGCATTACTCTTGAACTTTAGCAGAAACAGTTACAAGTAAAAGCTGCTGTCCCCAAAATCTATGGCAATTCTTACTCAGTTTCCCCCTGGGTTGAAAATGTGTCAAGGCACCTCCATTGCATTTCCAGAAAACCAAGTGTAATTGCCTTTCTTGTTTGACTTGAACCAGCCTGAGCCCTTCCAAACCTCTGGGAAGGTGTCAGTGTGTGGTAGAGTGATTGAGGAGAGTGGTGCTTTCCTCACAAACACTGCTCTGCTTTGATGTGATGGAAGCAACTTTCTTCTAGAGATTCAACAATCCTCCTCTTTCCTGCAGTACAGCATCAGAAAAGGATTAAAATGAGCAGATTCCAACTCTGTGATCTGCTGCTACACAGACACACTTTAGGGCTAAAGGACAAAATTCATAATGAAACCATGTGCTGACAACCTACACACTATCTCCTAAATCTCTACCAGTCTCTGAATGCTGCTAGGAAATGTTTTTGCATTAGCAGCCTTCTCCTCCTCTCTAAACATCTCCTGTACTCTCTCCAGACTTCACTGAGTTACTCTCAGTTTACCTTTGAGTAAAAAGTAACACAACTCTGAAAGTTTCTTCTGCTTTCTAATAAACTATAAAATAAAAAGTTAGCTTTGATATTTGTGGCATCAGTGCTGCAGATTCAATAATTGCCCAGGAGATGCTGCAGGTCCCTTTACACATCAATTCAAAGTGTGCAGGAATACAGTCGAATTTAGGATTCATTACATAAATAAGGTTAACAAATACGAAGCCTGTGCTTTCCCCCAGTTCAGCAGTGAACTGGAGGGGTTTTTATGTGCCTGAGAAAATGAAACACTGTGCATAGAAATGTTGTTGCAGCTTTAAATAAAGCTTCCCCCAATTCACTGCACACTCTCAGGGACAATTTAAATCAATAAAATACCGTTACAAAGTGGTATGTGAGCAATGAGATAAAATTAATGTGTTTATAGCCGCATGATCGGCAGAGATGCATTGAATGGGGCTGAGCTAATCTCACTGGATAGGAACGAGCTGGCTGTGGCAGGAAAGTGTGGATTAAGATCTTCAGGGACGACACAGCATCCTAACTTGCCCTGTAATCAGCCCCTTTACAAAGGGAAAGACAACATCTGTGGCTTCAAAAATCACCTTCCCCCGGTCCTGCCAACTTCTGCCTTTGCAAAAGGCTCCTCGAGATGAAGAACAGAAAGTGAATTATTCTTAACTATTTTGATCTGTTGAGCTTCACGCTCGCTCCCCTTCTCCCAACACCACCCCCTGCTTCGATAAACCCATCCAGGCACAGTAAATCCCGAAGAAGGAAAGTTTCTTGCAGCTGGAAAAGCAAACGTTAATTAAGGCTTTGAATGAGCGTTAAAGCACAGCAGCCCCCGGCCTCCCCTGCCCGCACCGCCTGAGAAACCAGCGCCGGTTCTTCCATTCAAAATGGGAGCAAGAGCCACGCTTCTGGGAGCGTTTCAGCAGCGCCCACTGGAAAAAAAAAAAAAAAAAAAAAAAGGGGGGGGGGGATGACTAAAAACAAAATCGGGGGTAAAAGGGGGGCATTTTGATGCATTTTGACTCACTGCGAGAGATTTGCTCCTCTCGGAGGCTTAATTCGAGACTTGTTTTCCTCCCGGCATTTCAACTTTGCATCCCCCGGCCCGGAGCATCCACCCCTCCCACCGCGCCCGCGGGAGGGAAAAACCCAAACCCAAAAACCCTTCTGCGAGGGACCGGCGGAAATCAGTCCGCGCTAAAAAATAAATAAATAAAATAATTGACAATGCCCATCGATCGCTGCGGATTTTCAAGCTGGAGGGATAGAGGGAAAAAATCACCCCGATCCGGCGGTACCTGCGGACAGAGCGGAGAGGAGCCGCCCGCGCGCCTGGACGCGGTGCCCGCAGCCGGGAGCGCCCGGAGCGGTGCGGGCGTGTGTCCGTGTGTGTCCGTGTGTCCGTGTGTGTCTGTGTGTGCCCGCGTGTTCCCGCGTGTGCCCGGGGGTGCCGGCCAGCAGCCGCCCTTACCGGAGCCCTCGGGCGCGGGTCCGCGGCGCCGCTGCCCGGCGCTGCCCTGCCGGGTGCCCGCCCGCCGGCGCGGAGGCTGCGCGGCTCCGGCTCCGCCGCTCACTCCGCCTCGGCCATCGCCGCCGCTGCTCCGCTCCTCCGGGCTCAGCACCCAAATTTCTCTTCCCAATATTCCGACCGCCGCTATACAACAAAAGCTTTCTCTTTACCAAGACAGTAGTAATACGTCCCAGGGTAAACCGGATGTGAAATAGGCTGTGACTTCATGCCAGAGAGATTTTATTTTAGAAAGGAAGGTGGTACCAAGCTCTCATCTAGAGACCAATCCGCCCATTTTTTATATGCAGCACAATTTAACTTCCAGTGCTCTCGCCCTAATCCCTTTCTCTCTGGCTGCGGACTCAAATCCTTCTACAATCTGCAGCATTATTATTACTGGGGGGGAGGCTGCGCGGCCGGGGGAGGCTGCGCTGAGCATCTTTAGACACTCGCAGTTTACAAAACAGTCTATTTTAAGGGTCGTACATTAAAAATATAACCGATCCGCGTTAGCGTTCAACCTTTGATCGAATATTTAGTCGCGGCATAAATATGAATGAAGGCTGGCCAGGGGTGTAGAGGATGCAGCACTACGCGCGTGTGCCCATAGACTGTGTGTACCTATAGGGACCAGGCTGCAGACCACGGCTATAGGCAGACGGGGACAGGGATGCTGTGCAATACTAATTAAACGCAGGTAACGCGCATTTTGGGCGAGCCCCGCAGGAGATCGGTTGCAGGAGCAGGCGCCTCTCCCCCACTTCCACCCGCCTTTAGCCGGCAGGTACCGCGTCTGCCCGCCGCGGTCCCGGGGCTCGGCCGAGGGCTGTGCTCGGGGGCTGCCAGCCCCTGCCCACTGTCCCGCTGTCCCTCGGGGTTCCGCCGGCTACCGGAGCGGGGCCATTCCCGGCAGAGCCCGCGGAGCGCCCGGCTGTGTCCCGCGGCGGGGGAGCTGCGGCCGCCCCGCGGACAGCGCGCTGCCCTGCCCTGCCCTGCCCCAGCCGCGGCACCGAGGAGCACACGAGTCCTGCCCCACACGAACGTCACCTGAACCCCCATCCACACCTCCTCCCCTAATGGGAACGAGCTGGGCGAGCCCGGCGGGCGCCGGCACTTGTGCGGAGAAACAAGGAGAAAGTTGGATGCATCAGGTCCGGGGAGGTGTCGGTGTGCGGGGGAGCGCGGGCAGCGCTCACCTGCCCAGCGCAGGCTCTGGTGCCTTTAGCTCAGGCGCCTTTCGCCAGCCCCAAGCCTTCTGCAGAGGTCTCTCAGACTGCTGCCACGAGCAGAGCGTGGTCAGCTGTCCCTGCTCTGGTTAATGTAAAGATAAAATGAAGTCCTTCGTCAACAGTAGCTCTTCCTTATAAAGCACTACCAGCCAGCATCTGTGGGGTGAAAAAAAATTTCTTATATCATATGCACCTACTGGATTTGAAATACCATCTGCTTTCCCTCTTCTTCTTTCAACGCCATCACTGATTCAGTTTCTCTTCCTTCCTATGATGCTGTTAAGGGAGATCAAAATCCATAAATCTTGTCAGAGATAACCTGAACTGATATCTCATATTACAGTTAAGCTATCTGTTGCAAGCTTTATCCAGATTTTTAAATGAAACATCGCACATTCCGTGCTTCCTCATGAAATGCATGATCTATTTGAAACAGCACAAGAAGGTTTTGATTTGACCCAAGAAACCAATGACATTCATAGCTAAGGCTGGCAATAACTTCCAAGGTGGCAGTCATTTTGGATAAGTGCCTGATATAACAATCCAAACACTGCAATGATTTCCCTAAGCACAAGAAAAACTGAAATTTTGTTTATCAAAGTCCCTTGGTGCACCAAGTTCCCCAGTCATTATGATCAGCACTGAATAGCCACAGGTTATTTTAAAAGCTTGCAATGGACTTTGTGCTTAGTTTCTTGGCATTTCCAGTGTGGTTCATCTCATTTTGATTCAAGGCTGTTAGCAGTGCACAGAAAAGTAGGGAACAGAAAAACCTACCCGCTTCCCAAGGAAATGATAAGTAGCAACTTTTCAAATCACTATTGCATAGATGTAGTCTTGGTGGCTAGAGGGATTTTTTCAGATATGTGATGTTTTCACCTTCATTTGCTCTTAGCTAACACAATTTACTGGTTTTGTTCCTCCATTGAAGCACAAGAGAGCTTTGCTTAAGCAACAAGTAAACTGAGGTAAACTCAGCTGAGTTTACAAAAACAACAGAATGGATTTTTATTGAAGTACATGGACATTTTGTGGCTGTAAAACCACTGAGATCCCTTCCCCTGTCAATAAGGCATTAATTGCATTCTTAAAATGACTTTATTTTTTCTAGATTCATAATATATATTTATAAAATAATTAAATATTCAATGCAGCTTTGTTATTTCGTTTTGTCCTTCATTACTCACGGACAAAGAAGTTGTAAGTATACTTGCTCTGTGTTTGTCTTAGGCAGCTGGACAGAAAGATGGGCTGAAAGGTGGGTGGTTGAATGGACAGAGATTCATGTACCTCTGTGCACTGAAATCTGAGCAGCTGGAAAGCTGAAGCATTTCAGAGCCCACGAGACATAGCCTTGCATCCTATAGTTTTTCTGACTTATTTTAATTAGTATATATTCAATGGCAACTGGTTTTAGTTTACTAAAGTGTCGAGGGTTACACATGATGTTCTTTGCCTTTTTGCCTCCGTGGACACAATTGCTATGTGCCAAAGGATTTTATGTTTTCCTGAGTTCTCACTGGGTGAAAATATTGACCTAAAATTGGAAGTTGCTCATTCTCTCTCTAATTCACATCTGCTCAGAAAGTAGGACAAAACTATTTTTCCTCCATGGCTGAGATTCCTGTCCATCAGTGCTCACATGTAACCCAGATTTTATCTTTTCCTTTCAAAAGCTGTTATCGCAGTTATCATGTCATTCCATAGTAAATGCTAAAAATATTTGGATGTAATCAAACAAATAGGCTGTTTTATGGGTTGTGTTATCAAAACAACTGCTTAAAAAAAAAAAAAAGAAAATACAAATTGTTTTTACCAGCAAAAGTGCTCTTTTGAAGGAAGAAAGCTAAGTGTCTTGCAATTCTTACTTTTTTCTTTTTCCATCTGAATTCCACTGACCTAATCCAAACACAACTAGGGGTAATGCATTTATCAACTAAGTCCAACTGTGGATTTCAGGCACCTAACTTAAGAGAATGTCTTTGAAAATCTCAAGCTATATATAGGAATGTGCAGAGTACCAGTGAGTCTTAGGGTCATATGACTTTATTCCTGAACAAATTGTTCAAATGAGGGAGGAGAGATGCCTTTGAACACACGTCTCCAGGTAACTCAGTGTTGGGTGATGTGCATCTCTGCAGTTTTTCAGGCACATTTGGAAAAGGAAGATGTCAGGCAGATGTGTTTTTTTTCAAGCCAGCTTTATGACTCCATAAAGTTTTCAAAAAGAGTTTATGTCTTTCATGTTACACGGGAATGTAGAACTATATCCTTTCTAAACAATATTAAATAAATATAAACAGTCAGCCAAAGCGAGCCTGGCACAGCTCTGTGCAATGCTTTGATGATGTTAGTGAAAGTGATTAGTGGCAGTGGAGTTAAACCAATTGAATCCTAATTTGGTGAAATATATTTATTAAATAATGGATTAAAATTCACATAGAGAAAGATTTTCAGCATAGTTACGACTATTTTTTCTTTTAAATTTCTGGTAGGCACTTTTTGAAGTCTGGCCTATTCCTTTGGTATATATTCATATACATATATATAGTATTTAAATAGGTCACCTGAAAAGAATATATTTTTTCAGTCTTATGGTTTTTATCATATTTTTCTTTGTGTAGGCAAAATATACATATGTTTTATTTTAGTTTAGGAATATATAAAACAACTGAAATTCCATAGCAGAATGCTTTGACACAATGTGTCCTGGATAGCCAAGGGATTTGAATAAAGCAAATGAAACTCAGAGATTTACTGGCATACAGCAGATCAGATGAAGAATTAAAACAGAAAGACCATCTGCTCCAAAGCTTTGTGCTCTGTTATTTACAAGTCCTGCTCGTGTGATTAAATGGAAATATTTTGTAAAATATATGACTCCAATTTGATTTCTATTTTAATTTGTTTCAGGAATATATCAAAAGCACAGTTGTTAACCTTTTAGTAGACATAAAAAAATTCAGTGGCTTAATTTTTTCCCCCTTTAGTTTATAGCCACAGTGAAGAAAATGGGACATATACTTGCCACTTAGTGGTGGATTTTTGTTTTGTTTTTGTAAAAGGCAAGGGATGATATATAAAAAAGTTCATTCTTTTTATTCCTGTTATGTTTTTAAATAAGGTTTTATTCATCATCTCTTCCCTCTTCAGAAAATTAGTAGATTGAGAAAAAAGAGTAGAAACTTTCAGGGAAATGCAACTGAGAATCTTCATGGAAACAAGTTACACTCTTTTCAAAGTGTCAGTCTCACAATGTCCATTGAAGACATTTCTTTCTAGAACTGTGTGAAAATTGGAAGTAGCACTTCTTTGAACCCATTACCTATTAAAAATGGAATAAAGACAAAAAATAGCTGATGCCCAGAAACTTAGAGATGATGATTGTCTCTTGAGTTTTAAAGTCTTTGAGTACAGTATTTCAAACAGAAAACCCAGTTACTGACAGGTTTCTCAGATTTTCTAATCCACAGAGGCAACAATTAATTATGCCTTGCCATGCTGTTGCCAAACATCACCACAAAGTTTAATCTGTAAAGCCAAACGTGGAGGATTCTTCCCTAAATAATAATAGGATTTCTTGTTTGATGTCAGAAAGGAAGAATTGGAAATTAGTCTATTTTCTAAAAAACCCATTGTGGAATTTACAAGAAAACACCAAAAAGAGCAAAGGTCACAACTTGGAGCTTTTGTGGATTACAGGAGACTTTTAAATGCAGTGGTGATCATTGCTGAGATCTTTGTCAGGAGGCTTTTCCTCCAGCAGCTGGATTTATCTGCAGTGGAATACAAGCACCATATGGGGTTTCTCCTGCACTCTCTCTGCTGCTGCTGCTGAGGTGAAGTCTTGACTGGAGATCTGCAGTCCCCTGGAGCTTTCACAGCTCTAGACCAGCTGTCCTGACACAGCAAGGCAGCTCTCCCCACAGACAGAGAGGTGTGGGCTCCTGGCCTGGTGGAGTGTCAATCAGTTGTCCTTCAAAAAGAAGTAAATCATTTTGTGGCTTACTGTCCTTCCTGCTCTGCAGATGGAAGAAAAGATTTGTTTAGGACTCAGATCTTAGAATGATGACTTGCAGTTTGATCTACTTAATGACAGTTCATGATCCTATGGACCAATGAATTCACCTGCATCTTCATCGCTTCTTAAGTAACAATATTGATGATTTTTTCCTAAAGTTGAATAAGACAAAAATCTATGACAGGTGAAGTTCTAGATTATGCAAAAGTCTTGAATGCTTATACTTCTTTTCTTGAAAAAAATTATCAAACCATACAATGTTTAGTGCATTAAGAAGCCTTGATATGACTATTTGAGGATAAGGAAAATTAGTGATTATGAAAGGAATGGGAGTAAACTGAAATAAGAAACAATAAAATATTTTTTTAAAATTAAAAAAAAAATCATTAAGAAAAACTTCAGTTCACCTGTCCTTCTATAAATACTTGCCTTTGATTGAACTAAAAGATGTAGAGTGAGAATATCTCAATCTATATTCAGATAGATGCTTAAAGCATGTTTAAATCCATCCCTTCTCAGCCAAACATTTCAGAATCCACTCAAGGCCACGGGTCATAAATATTCTTAAACTTAAATGTGTCCCTCTAGGCTGAATTTTGCTGCTTTGCAAGCCAAATAGCCAGCTGACTTCTCAGGTGACCTTAGACACATCTACTTTCTCTCCCTGTCTCTGTGCCTTTATCTGGATGAGAAGAGTGCAGCTTGTGAAGCTCAGTTAGCCCAAATGCCTGGAGATTGCAGTGGGAGCAGGGCTGAGCTGGAACTCTCCTGCAGCAGTGAAGTCACAGAAGTTTGTGGAGCAGGGAAGGCTCACACTGCCCTGCCAGGGGCAGAGTGTTCCCCTCTCCTGTTCCCCCTGCTCCAGCACCTCCCTCACTGCCTAGGGATGGTGACCAGGAGATTCCTGAGATGAATTTACCCTCCAGCTGGGAGCACCATGCACTGCCTGGCTGCTGGTGTCCCTGCATGGAGCTCTGCTGGCACGCCTGCAGTGCTGTCAGAGCTGCCCTGCCTGCACCATCCTGCTCCAGAGGGCCAAGGCTGCTGTAGGAACAGCCCCATCAATATTGCAGGGATATTCACACTTCCAAACTGAATGTTTGCATGACCTGCCTAGTGCTACAAATCCAAGTGTAGTGAGGGATAGCAAATGGAGATGAGGAGTACACTGGGGCAATCATTAACTAAGAGATGTAATGATATGATTTTTAGCTTAGCTTTTGCATTCATCTCTTTTATAGTCCTTGTCCAAAGGACAAATCTTCTTCATTTTCCTCCTATTTTAAAATTATTTATGTTTGGCTTTATGTGTACTGAAATTACATGGGCAAAACCTGTGTCATTTTCCCAGAACAGCTGTGCTGGGAAATTGGCGCTCCAGGTGTTAGTGGCAGGAATTTAAAGGCAACAGAAGAGCAGAGTATGGTAGATGGAAGCCCTTCTTCTGCCCAGGGAGCCTTCTACTCACCTTCCTTCTAAGGTAGGTTTCTCCTGATTTAGTTTCTGGTTTGTGTTGCTTGTTTTTTGCTGCTACAGATTGAACCATGATTTATACATTTTGAATTTCCTTGCAGAGCCCCCAGTGTTAGGTAGAACTTAAATTTTGATGTTAGCTAGAGATCTGCTTGATGAACTTTTAATTTTTTTTTTCTTGTTCATTGAACCACACTGATTCAACTACAATTTCTATTTCATCTATTTAATTAATAGAAAAATACCTCACAGTTGTTTTATTTATGTGGCAGGATTTTCAACATCAAATCTGCATTTGCAATGGTTTGCATGGATGCTTATATTATACTGGGAAATTATTGTTTTCATCCAGAAGCAGACAAAATAATCACTGAGCTATAGATTCAAACCCCCAAACAATTGAATATCAATACTTTCTGGACATTATTAATGAATGTAAATATTAGTTGGAATCGAAACTGTTTTATAATCTAATTTTGCCCTTTATTCTAAGGGAGAGCTCTACCAATACCATTTCTGAAGGTCTCTGATAATTCAAGATGACCCAAGTGATATTTTTGAATGCAACTAAAGAGTCTTTTACTGTTGAGTAGTATCAACAGTGTTGTGTAAGGATTAGCTGCCCAGTACTGTACCCAGCTAAGCTGAGTTCAGCTGGGTTGTTACAGCTGGGTCTGGTCCCTGCCCACCACCCTGATCAAACAAACTGGGAGCTGATACAAGCAGGGAGGCTTGCTCAGGAAATGTGTGAAATGAACCAAGGTCATACGAACCCATATGCAGCATCCATAGTCGTTACTTGCTGCTTTCATAAAAACTCTTCATATTTACCAAGTCTTTACTGCAGGGATATGGGTGTGCATTTTTACCTCTTTTGAAATTTCATATCCCAGCATTAATTTGGTTTTGGTTTAGAAATTAAACTGTTGCTTATGCAAATTAGCAAATGCGTCTGCATAGAAACTGGGCCTCCTAGGTCAGTATTGGTTCGCTAAAAAGGGTTATTGAGCCTTTTCTCTTTTTGCTGCTGCCAATCAAGAGCAAAGCAGTCAAAATTTGAGGAATATTTGGGTTAACAGTTATTGGTCTGACTGGGAGGGAAGTCACTTTTTCACTTGTGTTCTGCTGTGGGGAAAAGATGTTTGTATTGTTGAGAGTAACTTGCTGGCATGGTTATGGAGCCACCCTCTTGATTGCCATGGTCTACTCTTGGCAAAGAGAATGAGACTGCACAGGCTTTGGACAGCACAGAGTTATTATTGGCAATATTTCAGAGACTGACAAAAAAGTTTTCATGACTTTCTCATTTTGTGGTAAGGTAACCACTAAAGCAGTTCATGTTCAAAGTAGAAGTGTTTTGCAGGTTATTAAAGGCAGGGTTCATCTCACCCATCTTCAGCTGTCACTAATTAGATTAAAAGCCTCGTGTAGCCACCGTTTGTAATCGACAAAAAATGAGATGTACCCTCACAATACCAATAAACATTTAGCTAAAACTTAGTTGCATAAATGCAATAAAAGTCTGTAAAGTCAGACCTATAAAATATTGCTTTTGTTTTGTAGCAGCTTTGGTGGGTTTTGCTTTTCACACTTTTTAAATTTCTATCTCATCAACTGAGAGTTTGAGGACAAATATGCAATGCAGCAATATTTTGATACTGAGCAATGTGTGATGCCACAACAATACCCTCTGTTTTTTCAGGACAAAATCCCAAACCATATTGGTGTACAGGATCTCTTTATGCAAAATTAGAAAAAGTATGCAAACTAAATATAATGGCTCTTATATAGTGAACAATACTGCTCTCGACAATCAAAGGAAAAAAAAATCTGTTTGGGAAAATGTGCTAAAATTGGATTATTACTTAAAGTATTATTTACCCAAACAGATTTTTACTGAGTTATAAAGAGAGACAGTTTCTATAATTTAGGTGAATGGATGCATTTATTTCAGTATGCCAAGTTAATAACTTCAGAGCAACTTCTTTGACAGAAAAGCCTTTTAAAGGCCTCTGCAATGAAGAATGACTGACAATATGAGCAGCACAGAAGGGACCTCATTAGTTTTTTACAGGAGGAAGAAATTGGAAAGCTAAAGCTCTCAGAGGGCAAGAGTCAGCCAATGTAACAAGGAAGCCCTTATCAGATTGTGTCTGTTCATTTGCTATATAGCAAGCACTGCGGTTGAAATTCAAGTGAGAGGTGTCTGAAGGTCCTGCAGAGAAATGTGAAATATGTTTGTGAGATGCCCAATCCTCACAAAATTATCTATGAAAGAATTCAGTGTAAAAATGCAAAGATGCAGGCAGACCTGTCCTATAATGAGTAAGAAGCAAATACTTTTCAACTCTAAGATTTTCTTGTTTGATGGCAACGATGACATCATGGTAAGAAATAAATATCAATATCAGATGCTCTTATGTCATTCATACAGTAGGAATAACTTGGAAGACTTTGAAATGCTGTAGTTTGGAAGCTGTGCTTTACAGTAGGAGTGAAACTATAAAGCAGTAGCAAGGATTCAGAACTGAACAGGCATTTCAGGTAATTCTACTCCGTTTGTATTAAAATTTAGAAAAATTTTTAAAAAAGGAAACAAACCACCACAGGAAAAAAAATTATGTTGAAGCTCTTTAAATTTGCTGGAAAATCTGCTGGATTCTTCCATTATTATAACCACATAAAAGTTTTTCTAGTGAAATGATGGGGACAGGCAATTCATAGAAATGCACAACAGGCAGGCTCCCTTCAACTTGTCTTAACACAGATTTACTGCTGTGGAGGAAGAAGCATTAAAGCAATGAAAACTATAATCTTTAAAAGACCTTGAAGGGTGAATTGTCATCCTTTTCCTCTCTGACCTTCAAATATAGTATCCACATGTATTCTCTACTCCTGGACAATTCTATCAGACTATTGCAGTGTAGAACAGTCCCACACAAAAGGGGTGGTTTATGCCCTACCAGCACTGCTAGCAAGTTTTATTTCAGTTTTTCTTGCCTCACCACCAGGCAGCCTTGGACCCAGCATGGCCTGTGCAGAAGCATTTGTGTTTCAGGGAGGGGGCAAGACTTTGTACCCCTGAGCTGGTCACAACAAGTGCAAAAAGAACCCGTGACACCTGAGAGTGTCCATGCCTTGACATCTGTATTTCAGGTGTGCAATCATGAGACATAAACTTGCTAAGTGAAGGAAATTTGGTAGTAGAAAGTATAGCAAGAAAATTAAAGACAAGGCTTGCAGAGAAAAGAGTCAGCAGAGGTGTAGCACCACAGTAGGAGAAGCAAGATGTGAGACACACTCCTGATGCAGCTACTGCTCCTTTGAAAATATGGGATAACACATGTGCTTCTGAATGAAGCTGAGAATAAATCTAGCCAGGAAAACACCAAGATCTTGCTGTAACAAAATGTGGAGAATTAAAAGTCAAAGCTATGAAACACTGTCAAATTTGTATTGAAAAAAGAAATGCAGCACTATTAATGGGTCAGGTTTTGAACTTTGCATCCATCATTTTTTTAAGCCAGAATGTTTGTTAAATTCCTCTACAGAAATTGCTCTTTAAAAGAGCATTAACATTATGTAATTTTAATACATGCATTATATGCTCAATTCCTAGTCTTAATCTCCCAGCACCATTCTTCAGCCATTAATACATTTAGTTAAATAAGTTCTTATACAGGGCTAGAGATGTAGTGAGTGTATGCCATGGATGAATTATGGAAGCAATTTAATATTCTAAACATTTCTTTATACTGTGACATTTTTCATCAACTCAGAATTTGCAGTTGTTTGCTTAGAATAGAAACTACTCACAAATCAAGAAGTAAATCAAGGTTTCTGAAATTCAGTGTCAGTATATGATAATTGATGTTTAGCCATTACAAAGGATCAAGACCTTATTCTTGGCCTGGTTTTGATGGTGTAACTATAGTTACACTTATATCTTATGCCCTAGGTTATTAAGGATCTCTCTAAATCAAAGCTTGGGGAGCTCAGTAAGTTTGATTTATCTTGGATGCTCATTAGGCAGAAAATGGGTATGAACTTGCTCTTAATGAATGCAGTTATAAGTGTCATTTCTGCCTCGGCCTTTTATGTGCATTTCCAAAGCCTTGAGTTGGTATTCAGAGGAATTAATATATTGACTTGCTGGGGATATTGGCACTTGTCTTGCTGCCACTTCAAAGCCCCTTTCAGAACTCTTCAGAAGATTAGCACCAGGCATGAGTAGACAGATAACTAACCTTCCCAGGAAAATGTGTGTGTCTTTTAGGAGCAGCTTTGCAGGTTTTGTGATTTTTTTTTTTTCTTTTTTGTAAGACTGTCAAGAGAAGTATAAAACCACATGCACTCAAAATATCCTCATTTTCAGTGTCTCCAGGATTTCAAGTCATACCTCATAAACAAGAAAAGCTCTAGTATTAAGCATTGACTTAATGCTAGAGCTTTTTCCAGCAAAATTATTGTTCTCCATCTATGCTTTACAACCACAGCTTTTGACCAGACACCTAATAAAATAAATCAGAAAGGGAATACATGAGTTTATAAAACAAATTCTGTGTAACCTACATTCATTCTTTTTAAAACAAGAAAAAAAAAATTTAAAATAATTTCTTCTTTTTATTCTTCCTATCAGTACCTGGACACCTGCTGACATTCATGTCCAGTCAATAAAGTCAGTAACAGAACAAAGCACAGGAACTGATAGAAAATGTGAAGCTTTGTTTCTATTTCTTTCCCTTGCACAATCACCTCTTTACACCAGCCAAACCTTTTTTTGTTTTGTTTTGTTTTTGCCATATTTTTTTTGTGTGAGTATTTCTCCCACGTTCAAGGAAAAAGACTCTTCACATACAAGATGAGAGTATTAACTGTCAATACCAGTTATTTGTGTGTCAAGACATAAAACTGGTATGGATTGTCAAGCTGCTAGTTCATGGTGTTATTTTTCATCTTCTCAATGAAAACTTACATTATGAAGATAACACAGATGAGATTTCAATAAGCAGGGAATAATGTCAGCTTTCTTCCCTTGCTAAAATTTAAGGACCTCTCTTAGTAAGAAATTCAGTTTGCACCTCTAGGCTGGGCATCTTTTGCCCTTGAAATGTTTGCCTCGGTGCTTATCTCAACTCATGAACACTTTGTTAACTTTTTATTCTCTCCTCTGCCCAGCTGTGGCAGGGAGGGGTGAGCAAGCAGCTTTGGTGGGTGCCTGGCGTTGGGCCAGTGTCAAACCACATCACCTACAAACAGGATAGATTAGTAAATATGTGGGTTTGATTCTCCTAAAGGGTATTTTCCCACTTAGTATTGTTTTGCTTCTGTGCTGTGAGGAGATGTTTATGTAAAAATTCATCATTAAATTTGAAGTTTACAAACAGAATAGGGCTTATAATCTATAATGATATGTGCAAGATTTTTTTTTTATGGTAATGGAACTTTAACAATAATGGAGAATCTCTGAGACATGTAAAGATTTACTCAGTCAAAATTATGCATTCACATTTTATTTCAGTTGTTATGTCTAACAGACATAAAAGGCTCTAACGGAGCCTAAATAAAGTAGCAATCTTGATAGTCTGTTTAAAGCATGACCATAGGCTACTTTTGGTATTCAGTTGGCACAATCACATCCAGATCTGCTACAATTTCTACAGTATATTTAGCCAGTGTATACAAGTATTCTTCACTGGAAGGTCTAAAAACACTTAAAAAAGAAAGTATTTTTTAAAGATGAATATGAAAATCTTTTCACAGCACCTTTGTTACCAATATCTTCTCAAAATGGATTCAATTACATTACAGTGCCCTCACACATAGTCTTGGAGGACTTCATATTTTAAGCAAGTTAAAAATAAATCAGCCAAATCTTTCTGCCTTTGATATCAGTGAACATTTTTCCTCTTGGTTTCAGTTGTGTTGGTGACCTAATTGGTCAGAAAGTTTTCAAGATTTAGAGTTGTTTTGTCAACAGCATCTCTGAGATGAGGCTGGTACGCCCCAGCATTGCTGGAGGCATCTACTGCCTGGACATTTAGGAAATCTGGACCTTGTCTTTGGGCATTGGGCTTTTTCTTTGTTTGTGGGAGATGGATATTTTTTAAAATATTAATTTTACCATATGCCCAGAAGACAGTTTCCCTGTGAATATGTCTCAGCAGGTCAGGAAAAAGAAGAACCCTTACATTTGAGTGCTGGAGAATATTATTAAAATACAGTAAAGTGTGACTAAGTACTTTCAGATTAATTTTCATACCAGAGTAATGTTATTCAAAATAAAAGAAAGTCTTGCAGATATTAATGCCATTGACCTAATCACACAATTAAAGATGCTGAAATGCATATGAGTTTTTTATGATGAGATGCAAATGACATAATAAATAGATTGAAATTGGGTTGTCTATAATTAAACCAAAACAGAAGTCTTTAAGTGCTTCCCAATTTTAGTCAATGGCCAGGTAGAAGTGTTCAATTTGGGTACAAAATACTTATTGCTTGATTCTCTGATTATAGAGTAGGATAATTAGAGACTGATGAATGATTTATTAGTTCTCTTAAAATACTTCCATTTTAGCTTCTACTCCTGTTCACTTGCTGAGCTAAGTATAGATTTGAAGGTCTGAGGGCTTTGCCAGAGATTGTATTGTCTATATTTATAACAATTCCAAAAAGATACCAGTCAGTATTTTAACAGGTATTCTTCATTAAGCCTGTATTCTATTCTCTGCCAGTCTCACTGCTATTCTGTGCTCAGCATAATCAAGTCTGAGCACCTGTGAGAGGTGCAGCAGCAAACACCAACAGTGCCTGGATGTCTCCATCTGCTCCTCCTGGAACTCCAGCTGTGCTGGCTGAGGCAAAGCAGCCCCTGGAGGGGGCAAAGCTCTGCTCCTGTTTCTTGGTGGCTGGGTTGGGTTCAGGGCTGTGCAGCCAGGCTGGAGGTGCCCTTCCTCTGGGCTTTGAGAGCCACTCCAGACTGAGCTGGGCCAGGAGTGGGGCAGAAAGCGCAATCTTTCCAAACTCATCATCAGCACAGCCCCTCTCTCCTTTGGCCTTCAGCCCAAAGCATACAACTTTAAGTATGTAAATAGTCCCAGTTAATTCAGAGGAGCTGACACTTGAGTGTTTTACTGAACTGAAGCATCTGCCTGGATCTTTTGTCTTTGATTGTCTTGTGTTGTTTCTATTTACGTAATAGATATTTTTAATTTCTTAACTCCTCTATGCAGTGTCAAAGATAAATGGCAAATATAAAATTCATAGGGATTGTGTAAAGGATTTTAAATATTTCAGATTGCAGTTAAGATATAACAGAATATAATCCATACTCTATGACAAAGTAAGAAATGGCTATTTCTGCTGGGATGAAATTTTAGTGGCTCAAATCCAGTTGTGTCAATACATGAAATCAGAGATTTTTTTGTACCATTGTGCATAAAGAAAATTGTATTTAGAATAGTCTTGTTCAGTATCTGCTCTTTGAAGTAGATGTGGACCTGCAGGATGCATGTGCACAGAATCCTTGGGGTTGGAAGGGACCTGTGGAGATTGCCCAGTGCAAGGGAGGCTCACCCAGAGCAGGTGACATAGGAGCTCATCCAGGTGGGTTTTAAATCTCCAGAGATGTGTGTAAATGTAGCAACATAAGTGCATAAATGTTTGCCTCGTTTGATATTTTTTATTAGTTGAAAACAAACTGATATGAATATCTGATCTGTAGCCATGATTACTGAACAATAAAAATAATTATTGTAAATTAATAGTAATAGCTTCAGGTCACAGTTGAATTTATCTTTGACAAGAAAGCCTTGCTGCAGAACCTAATTGTGAAGTCCCTTCCTGGTGTTAGAAAGCAGGATAACAACCTCTGATATGTTAAAGTCAGCAGTGGTTTTGAACCCACCCAGAAATCATAGTTTGTATGGTGAAACCTGAAAGGACCTGGCAAACGATTTTGGCACTTGAAGATTGCTAATGAGGACGTAAAGACTGAACAAAGCCAATAAATTTCCACTTGCTATTTCTCCCAAGCAGAGAAGCCTACTCTAATGCCATGTGTAAGATCACCAATATCCTCTGTCCTGACTTTGGGGATGGCACAAAGCTGCTGCCCAGGCTGGGTTTACTGGCAGGGGTGCCTGCTCTGACCTGGTGCCACAGCAGAGCGAGGGCACGGGGCAGAGGGGCTGGGTGCAAACTCCCAGGAGTTAAAGGAGAGGGTCTGAACATGTCCTGACTCTGAATACATTGAACAGGGAGAGGAATAACAGGGAAACTATTTTGCTGAGATCCGCTTTATTTTAAGCATATTTTAAGGAGAAGGCAAAGCCACTTAGCAGACCAACTCTCACAGAGTGCCCTTGCTGGAAATGTTTCTGCTTTTCAGAAGGGGATGCTGTGCATGCTAATATGCTGGTGCAGAGCTCAGCTGGGGGAGATGGGTAAAGCAGAGGAGTAAAGACCTTGTAGGGAGGTTATCCTCCTTCAGGAACAAGTCCTCTGAAAATACCTGCCATTTGGGGCAGCCTGATACACTGCAAAAGAGAGATTTTCCTCTGCAGAAGCCTCTCCCTAAGCTCCAGGGAGAAGTAATTTCTAGCAGGGATGATGAAGCAGTATCCAGTAAGGGATGTGCTGTGTTGGGGACAGGAAATCAATCCTGCCTGGGGTTTGGTGGTGGGATCCCAGGGAAGGCTGGTGGAGCCCTGAGCCCTCTGGCAGAGCTGGGTTTGTGTGCAGTGTCAGAGCTGGGCTGGAGGAGCTGGTGCCTGCTCACTCCACACAGGGAAGTTCTGTGTCTCTGTTAGGAAGGTATTTAAATTCACTTGGCAGTCTAAGCACACGAGTTCTTCCTGAAAAAGGTTTACTGCTGAAGGTTATGCTGTGCTTTTCATTAAGTCACAGAGTTTTAAGTGTTAGAGTTCTGGATAGTAAAACCACAAGTAATTTCTATTGACCATGGTCCACTAGAAACTGTTAACTGGATTCTTTTTAGGTGGGGATAGTTTATCACAGTTCTGCTGATCTGTTCTGCAGACAGGAGAAATTGTTGCAGCATCTTGATTTCTTTACTGCATATCAAATATATTCTACCTCACCTATTTTTTAAATTTTATTTTATATTACAATGGAAGCACAGTCTTTAATCACCCATCTCAGTTCTCAAACATCTCTGTATGGAGCACGAGAGAATAGAGAAAGCTGTGAATGGCATTGTGGCAAATATTATGCTGTAGGAATTGTTTTAAGATGGAGGCCATTTTGACAAGTAAGAATACATGTTTTACAGTGTTTATTATTAGTTAATTTCATTAATTTCTGAATATATTCTTCCTGTACAGTATCAGCCTCTTCTCCTTTGAAATACATAACGCGAGGGAAATGACAAACAATTTCCACATTAACCTCGGGAAAGCAAGTGTTGGTACTAAAATGCATTTCCATTTTCATTTTATTTGAGAGTTATGATTTTTTGTGAATAACATTTCTCCTTACTCCAAAAAGATATTAAAGCAATAAGGAAAATGGAATCTTGGATTGGAAAATTAGTCACTTCTAAGAATAAAACTTCCCTTTGAAAATGGGAACTTTAATTATTAATCACCTCCAGACACTGTGCCCCAGAGGTTCTATGAGCTTTTCTTTATTTGATTATATACATTTTTGACTGATTAACCAATTTTTTTTATTCTTCTGAGTCATAAATTAAGGCACCTGCTGATTAAAGTGGAATTTATCAAGTGTAGGACAGCCTCTTGTGACAAAGCAGTTTAAAGAGCAGAGAAATAACAGGAACTGTTGCATTTCAAAATGTTGAACACATAGTTCAGAGGAATTTTCTTCTCTCTCTCACACACAGCTTTATTGAAGATTGAAAATTTCCAGGCAGAGTCAGATTTCCTTTTTTCAGTTCCTCTGTTGTTGTTTAAAGAAACTGAAGATAAAGAGAAGAATTTTTTCCCCTCCATCCCGAGTTGTTTGAGGGTCTCTTAGTTTTCTCTTTGATATTGTCCTGCCCTGCAAGGATCACCCTTTTTTCCAGCTGGAAAGGACAGCACTGATGTTTTCCATGGCTGCTTTAAGCACCACAGTGGGCTGTGCACGACCACAGGAGTTGTTTCCAGGTAACTAAAGCTTGTGCTGCAGGAATGCTGATGGAAGTGGATGTGCTCAGCTCCCTCTTTGCTTTGCATGTCAAACTTCTCTGGTTTATTCCCCAAGTCTGGCTCATAATTTAAGTAGCAGGTTATCAAATACTGAAACCATTAAATGCACTGCTCTGTGGGCTTGTGCTTGTCTCTGAGAGTTTTTCAGTTAAGAATCAAATAAAGGTAACATAAGAGGAGTTTTACATGATTTTGTTTCTTTTTCTTTCTAGATTTTCACATATATTATGATTTTATCCTGAAATGAAAGCTTTCTTCAGGTCTGTACTTGGTTCAGTAGCTGATGGCTGCCAAAAAATGCGCTTGTAAAAAAGTAAAAGATGTGAGATTGACCCCCTCCGTTCCTGTGCCCTGAGTTTGTGAAATTCAGAGTGGTGGCATTATTGGGTTTTTCAGGGATGGCTGGCTGGCCCTGCCATTGGCAGAAAGGATCTCTGTTCAGAGATGTGGGGAAGGATTTAGTTGTTACTCAATTTATAGCAGCTGTCAGGACCATATCAGTCAGGCTGGCTCAATAGACTGTGGAAGCTGGAGAAGGTCTGACATGGTACTGTCCCAAACCTACCTGAAGGAGTTGAAAATCACAAGGAAAGGATTCTCTCTAGAGACAGATTCATAGAAAAGGATAGCTCTTAATTGGAGAATGTATTTACTTCCTTAGCTTAGGATTTTGGCATTTTATTGAGCTATGAGATTAAGGTCAGATAAATTGGTCAGAAACAGGTTAGAAGTGAGAGATGCAAAATACCCCAACTCTGTCAGTTAAATCAGCAGAAGAAGCAGTAGTGGTCAGTAATGAACATATCAGAAGAGTGGCTGTGGTTTGAATCCCTCTTGCTCTGATTCTGTTCTGTCTTCTCTGGATTTATTGCAAGCAGTGGCACAGAGAGGCACAGAAAGTTGTATTTTTACTGCAGCAGGCCTTCATTTGCTTGGAATGTTAAATCATTTCAGAATAAACAGCAACTGAAATGACTGAAGAGAATGTAGTCCGCTCAAGAATTTTGCACTAATGATTTCTACAAAGGGAATTCAGCCTTGTTAAAAAGTATGTGAACAGTAAGAAGCAATTCTAAAGCCCTCTGATGTCAATTGAAGCCTCTCTATCTCAGAAACTCATATATGTTTGCTTTAGAAAAGCAGCTTCTCTACAGTGGAATGCTCACAGCAATTTCAAAAACAGCAAAGCAATTAATTTTCTTAGGCTGGGGTTGCTGAGGCTGTGCAAAAAGACAAAATAGGAGGTATCTAAGCAATGGGTTGAGAGGAGGATGGAATAAGGGTCCTTTATGGTGGAAAATCAACTTTAGCTTTCAAATCTCTCTATGAATCTTAGTAACCTACAGTCTAGCAACAAAGTCATTAAAATAACACTAAATTTGCCATGTGATAATGATCTATATAATATTTCATCTAACTTGTTCACTTATAATAAGTTATAAGATAATAGTTCACTTTAATTCCTACAAGAAATGAAAAGTGAATAAATGTTTAAATAAATATTGCCTATTGTGCTGTAACCTTTATGTGAAGTTGGGCTTATCTTTCTTCAATCTTTCCAGGGATCATATTATAACTTTAAACAACTTATACTAGTAGTTTTTTTGTTATTTTTATATTGTGCTTCTAGAAATAATCCTGAAGATAAAATTGGTTTTCCATAGCATAAAATACATATTGTACATAAGGCCAGTATTTTAAATTCAGTGGCCAAACTCATCTAGTTCTTTTTACCTGTCTTAAATGAGCATAGTTATGACCAGAGAAGAAATAGGGAGTAATGTTCTTTACTCTTCACTCAGAGAACACAATAAATCCTTATTGTGTGAGGGGACACAATGCAACTGGATATTCCTTCTTTTTTTTTTTCCCTTGGTGACCCATCCAATTAACCCATTAGTGAGAGGCCCTGTTTTGTGACTGTCTGTGAAGCATGATGTACCTAAAAGTACCTAAAATACAGCAAAAGCCTTCAAAGAACTGTTCTTATTCCTGGGAGAAACAAATTATCAGAAATATGTTAATGGCCAAAGCTACAATAGAACAGACAATTCTTGAGACAAAGGGAAGCCTTCTACCTTGATATTAGGAATTAGCAGAATAAAGGAATCTGTCTGGTGATGCTCAGTGTTCAAAAACAGTTAAAAAATACTCATTTTTGATCTGTGTGATAACTTCTTCTGTATGGTATGACTTCAGGTATGCACTAGATGGGGACTGAAGATGGAATGGCAGGGAATTTTCCCTCCCCTAATTTTAGCTCCCTGGTGCCTGCATCTGAGCTGCTCAGCTAGACTTCCTCACAGACTCATTTCTAGGGTTTATTTTTTTGTCTGCTGGTTCAGACAATTGCCCCACTGTGGGAGAATCTGTACCCAGACCAAACCTGGCTCTCCCCTGTGTCCCTAAAGGAGTCCAAGCTCCTGAGGAAATGGAGCTCTTGCAGCATGTGTGACACAAGGGACAATGAACCCTGCCCAGGAAAGGGTGCTCACCCCAAGTGTGGCACTGCAGCCCTCCTGCCCCAGGAGCAAACCTTCTGGTGAATAGTCAGAGGAAGATTTTGTAATGCTCAGAGATGATGGCAATAGAACTTCTTTTAAAAAAAAGTCGTTGCCCAAGGCAAGCTTTTATTAGCATTTTGTCTCTTAGTTCAGCTCAGTGAGTAAATTCATTGCTCATGGCTTACAAAGAAGTTGCTACAATAGATGTTACCCCCTTCCCTCTCCCTGGGCTGCCTGTACAAAAGGCTTCTGTGCTGCTCCTTGTCATGTCTCCCAAGGACCACCTTCCCCAGCTGACACAAGGCTGAGTGCCACATCTGCTGAGCCACAATGGCTCATGGCAGTGAGGACAGGAATAACTAAACTGGGAATTTGCTTCTACTGCGTGCTACTTAACAAAATAATTAAAATCTACAGCCTTCTCTTCACAATAATAATTTTTTTTTCTGCTACACCATTTTTAGCTGGAGAGTTTAGAAGATCCCAAGTGTTATGCTTTCCACTTCTTTAATGTAAGATATTACATCATGTATTTGCCTGTCATGCCCTTGGAAGAGGACTCTTTGCTCATTGATTGTTTACACAAAACAGAAATGCACAAGTCTCTGACAATAAGAATCTGGCTAATCAGTGTGACATTTGCAGAGGGCACATAGAGACTGAGCTCAACTTCCCAGTTATACAATATCAAAGCACCCAGCAGAGGTACAGAATAGAACTTAGGGGGAAATTTTCCAAGCAGCCAAACTTCTGTTCAGTTTTTGAAGACCTCTGTAAATTTGTGACTCTTCACCTCCTAGTTTGCTTTGACAGAGTTAGCTTTTTCCCCCTAGCATCTCCTTGCCTTAGTCATTCCTCTGGATGCAGCTTGGACTTGCCAAAGAGTCCAGCTGAATGCTGGAGGTTTCCTCTAAGCTGATCACTTTTGTAGCAAGATGCAAAATATAACCTCAGACCTGCAGTTCTCACATCTCCTCATGTGTTCATGGTTCAGAAAGTATCAATAGATCAAAGGTGATGATCTGCCCTGAACCTCAATTCGAGTAGAACGAGCAAAGGGATAATTGTCATATAAAATTTATCAGGGAGCTGAAAAGTCTGTCTTTAAGTCATCCTGTTCCTTGGTTAAGGCAACGTTGTGGAGATATGGAGCTCTAGAAACGTGCTTATGTGTATGAGCTCAACATGTTAGTGGTTAATTTTCTTGTTCTAGACTGAACACAAAATCTCTGAGTAATTAATGCTCTTGTATTAACTACATGGGGGTTTTGCAAGACAGGTTTTGACTGAGCATTGAGCTTTAGCTCTAACTCACACAGAACCTCAAACACTGAATCCTTCCTTTTAAACTGGATTGAAATATGATTAGAACTCAGCTCATATCTAAAATCTACTTCTAAATGGCAGTGGAAACATTAGGTCAGTTCCCCCACTGGCACTCTTGGCAGAACAAGAGGGCTTCTATACAATGGGGCTTCTGCCTAAATGCATAGTAGCAGAAAATAGAAATTCAACACCTTCAAGAGATGACCTGAGAAAGGTGATCAGGATTTCTTTATTACAGACTTGCATTGAGTGTTGGAAATTTGGGATTATTTTATTCCTACTTCCATTGTGCTGTTTTAACAGTTGAGTCAGCCTAGTCATGATTTGAATTATGTCTCTGTACAGTGAATGCAAAATGGAACCAAACTTCACAAAGATGTTAATAGACATAATGCTAGATGGGAGTTCTGGTTTTTTCCCATTTTCCCCTCAAATCTGGCACTGGCACTAGGCAGGAATAGTGTTTTCCCCTTTACCAAGGATGGAGCCCTCTGTGGTAACCAAAAGACAAAAAGACCATTTCATCTTTGTTTGGCAGCTCTCTTGTGCAATACTGCGAAGATTAGAAACTAATTTTTCTATGTATTATCAAGAAAACTTTAAGATTTTGTGGCTGAAGAACAGTGAGGAAGGGCAAGTGATTCTGTTGACATAGCTGTCAAATATCAGCAAATTGAAAGGTTAAGAACTTGGTGTCTTGCAGCAAAGATTTTTAAGAATCTGATATTCCAAATCTCTATCCAGCATCAATTGCAGCAGAAACTCTCTGAATAATTTGCATAGCAACTGTTGCTAAGAAAAAAACCTGCAGCCTAAACCAAATTTCTGATAAATTCAAATCCTATCAGCATTTCCAGCAGCTGGAGAAGACTAAATATACATAGTTCAAATGGCTGGCTTCCTCCAGCAATAGTATTTTTAGATGTTTCAAAGAAAAATAATGATTCAGAACACACAAATATTCTTGCTATATATAAGCTTGGGGGGAGGGGGAATGGCCATCTCAAGGCAGCAGAGCCTCTGGGTTTCAGATGTGTTATCTAACCACGGGCAGAATTCCTGTCTGACACTGGATGCACCTGCTCAGGCCAAGGGACTGATGCTCAGAGGAATCTGCTGCTGCCCCAGGCCAAGCACCCTTCAAAGGGAGGTGAAATGGCTCTGAATCCACACCTGAACTATCTCAAATTTGTGGAGCTTCCCAAGTCACAGCAGGACTCAGTACAGAACCTCACTTTGGTCCCCATGCAGCACTTCTGGCTGAGTTGTGTTCACAGTTCCTTGATGCAGTAATGTTCATCTCCCTAAAGGTTTCCTCTGGTGGAGCATTATTGGGAAAATGCACCTCTGTACAATCTGAAATGAAGGAAAGAAAGGGCAAAGAAAAATAAGTGGACTATTTTCCTTAAAAGGGAAAAATCCCACCCCTTAAATGGACATGACATGCCATGCATTGATAAAATCATATATGCTGACTCAAAGAGAAGACTAGAGTGATGGGATCTGTCACCAACACTACTGAGCAGTGTACTACAGACCAAATAAATCTGAAATTATCATTATTTCAGCCAAAACCCTTCAGTCTTTGGCTTCTTGCTGTAACATATCCCAGACAAGATCTGGGATTACCTGTAGACAGGACTGGGTAAGTGGATGACTGGATTCCCCAGCAGAAGGAACTAACTATCTGCATGGTAAAAATAAGGATGTTCTTTTTTTTTTTTTCTCTCTCTAAAACAAACTCTTGTCAAGCAACTCCTTCATCTGCTGCTAAAGGAAAGGCACATTCTTTCATTGTTAACAGTCTCAACTATGCTGTTTGCAGAAAACCATCAAAACAGAAAGAACTGTCTGTAGGTTTTGGGGTTGTTTTTCTGAGAGAAAATAATACTCTCTGCTTCTAAATGAATGAAATTATGTTTCTGCATGAAGTTAAATCATATGTCTGTGACTGATTTTGCTGATTTACAGATTCACACAGCCAAAACTTTTCAAATTATTTGAGTAGTCGTGTGGAATTTATGGTTTCAGTATTTCATTATTTTCTTCCAATTAAAAAAAAATAAAAAGGTAAAAAGAAGCTGTTGTATTTGTAAAGTTCCTGGACTCTGTCTGGAACATTGCTAAGCCAAGCATGCTGGCCATACCTGCTAACCAAACACAAACTGCTCCAGGCCATATCTGCCCTTATGGCCCATCTAGTTTGTCCCATTTTGATGTGAAGTGGGCATAATGCTTTCAGTAGCACTGCAGGAAGCAGCAGCCAAGACTCCATTTTCAGGTCACTGATAAAAGAGTATAACATTGCACTCTGCTCAAGGTATCTTTTCAACATGCATTCAGTCAGAATGTGTTTCTCTCTGAAAGTAGCTGGGTCAGTAGTCTGCAAGACCTCAGAGGCTTTATGAAGTATCCAAATCTTGAAAATTTACTAAGTGACCTTTCTGTAGTTTACCTTTAAATTCTGTAGTTCCTATTCAAATTGTCTTTGGGCTAAATTTGCTCTAGTCCTTCCTTTTCAAGTTGAGCTGTCTTCTTCCATTAAAAATCACAAAAAAGGTCTCACGATTTTCTTTCTGGTATTGCTGCAAAGTCACGTGTTACTGGTCCCCTTTTCAGTACCACTGTAAATACAGCAGCAGCTGGATGACATTTGCTTGGCTGGATCCAGTGGCCTGTGCTTGAACTGCAGAGCACAGCAGCCTTGAAGCAGCCATGGCATGCCATGTCCATTTAAGGAGTGGGCTTTTCCCCTTTTCCCAAGGGAAATAATCCCCTTACTTTCCTCTGACCTTCCATTCCTTCATTTCAGATGGTTCAGAGGTGCCTTTTCCCAGTAACATCCTCCAGGGGAAGCCTTTGGGCAGATGAACGCTGTTTAGCTGGTGTCCCAGAGCATGGCAGAGCTGACAGCTGGGTCCCTCCAGCCTCCCCCAGCCCCTTGTGCTGCAGGCACAGTGGAGATGGAGTCTGAGGGCTCCTGAGATGATGGGAAGGAGCAGGGCTTTGAGAGCTGCTGTGAATCACAGCTCCTGCTCTGCTCACATCCAGCCGGGGCTCCCCGGCGCTGCCTCGCTCCTGCTGTGCACCCAGCAGTCCTCAAAGGCAGTGCCTGTCTGCTGGGAAGAGCTGGGCTTTGGATTTATCCCATTTGTTACAGAAACTCAGACCTGCTGGCACGTGCTACAGACAATAATTTTCTTCAAAAATTTCAGAACTTATCTCTGTGCCCATGAAGAATATAAGGGGGTTTTGCCTTTGAACAACTGCTCATGTCCTACATGGATATGAAGATTCTGTGGCATTGTCAGTCTTGGGAAAATGAAGTCACCTAAGAATACTTTTTTTATTATTTTTTTCCAGACAATTAGCACAAGATGGTCTCTCTAATGTCAAGGTCAGAGGACTAGCCCATATTAGCCTAGGCTCTGTCCTTCCCCAGGAAAGGGGAGATCTCACAGTCAAATAGGTTTGACACTTGGCAGCTGGACACTGTCCAAACAGTCTAGAAAGCAGCAAAGGCAACAAGCACAGGGAAAGAACAACACAGCAGAAAAAGAAAAGGGAAAATAAGTACAAGGGAAACAGAGAGACTGGTGCATGGCCCTGCAGCTGTGTCAGCAGCCTGACAATGGCTGGGCCCCCTGTCCTCCCATTGTCAGAACCTCTGCTTTCTGAGAAGAGCTTTAGATTTCCCTTCCAATCTCTGTCCTCTGCATTTCTGAGTGAAATGCTCATCCCCATCCCTGAATCCGGCTGATATCTGTTTTGCAGCTGAAATGACTGTACATCTGGGACTCTCATGGGATGTGAGTTGGACGTAGGAGTCTGATGTCAGAGATGCTCTACTCCCTTGGTGTCCTGCATGTCTGAGCCATGTGTGAATCATTCTTAAAAGGGGTTGGGCTGTCCCTGCCAGGGACTCTGCATTCCCCTCCAAGCCAGGTGGGAATGACCCACCTGGTTTTTGACTCCACTTGTCTCTGATCTTGCAGTTCTGGCAATCTCAGTATCATACAGTGGTTTGTAATGCTGATTAACAGCAGCATGCTAACATATTGGAGAGAATAGAAGCAAAAAATAAATAGAAAAACAAGAACATTTTGGCCATTAGTTGGAATATTCTACACCTGTAAATTCTTGAAAAGAATGGACTGTTTTTAAAGTACCATTTTCCAGAAAACAAGAGATGTTCTCAGGCTCTTTTTGAAGGAGCAGATAGCTCTGTATGAAAATAGGAGTCTAGCTGTGGACTGCCATTAGATAATCTTTTGCCTGCTTTTGAGATATTTATGTTCCTTTTTGAGGTAGTTTGGAATGCTTAACCTAAGCATAAAACTTCACTATTTTTTTTTTCCCTTCTTAGTGTGTTTTGAAGGAATGCTTTCCAAAGGGCTAGCTTGGAAGCCGGGCATTTAGGAGAAATGTCTTTGATCCTGAATCTTCTGATGAGTTCCCAAGTACAAGTTCTATGAGCATGTGCAGTGACATTATGTGTAGAAGTGAGAGATTGATGAGATTTATGATATTTCATGAAAATATTTCTGAAGCTTAGATCCCATTTTGTACATAAAAATACCATTTACCTCAAACACTGAATGTGATTGTACATATTCTGTCTTTTTCTCCTGCAGAAGTCCAGTATGTCCCCATCAGATGAGGGATGGGACACAGGCTGGAGGGATCCATTTGGGAATGTTGGCAGCTGCTGCCATCCTTGGGAGCAGCTCAGCTTTTTCTTGGCCACGGGCTCCTCTTTCACTGCTCTCCCTGGAGCAGCCCTGGGCCAGCTCTCGAGTCAGCAGCTGGCGAGGGCAGCCCAGAGTGGTAACTGAGGGCTGGGGCTGTCAGCCAAGGTTATTCTTGCCTTTCAGTTCTCTTAGAGGGTAATAAGGCATTATTGCTTACTTGAGTGCTGAAGATTTTGTGCTGATGGATGTATTCCTGCCTTACTTCCTTCTGTTCATTCATTAACAAATATAATAATAAGAGAAATTCAGCTTTTTTAGAAAGGAAATAATTTTATCCTGAATAACAGACATTCTTACAGAAAATGCCAACATGTATTATTATAAAATACAGCGCAATATTAACAAGGAGGACTGACAATAGATTAATACTGGTCTCTTAATATATGTTAACGTTATTCTGGATGTTTAAAGGGAAAAAATCCTACCCTTTCTCTCACAATAAGGATTTCTTTTCTTTTATTACACCCATCTGGAAAAAATTTGGGGAAGCTGAAATATAACTAATAACCTATTAAGATCTCAGCATGGCATTTCCTGGGTATTCAAAATGCCAGTGTTTGCTAAAAGGAATATTTTAATATTCTGCTATGCAAACAAGGTCATAATGTCATGCAAATTAACTTCCAGATTGGAGAGGTCTCCCATTCACACATTTGTTATGCTCCATTTTCATGGATGCTGATGACATCAAAGCTTTTAGTTAAACCCAATGTTTTATTGCAATAGCTATGCATTGAAATGATCAGTGGGTAATATACCCCCCTCATCACATTGCTTACTGGCACATCAGCAAAATATATCTCTTAATATGGATTTGGAGGCTGATACCTATTGAAATTAATGGTGAAACTTTTGTTGGCTTGATAATCATCAAGACATTTCCAATATGTTACCTTGAAATGTCTTCTGAAATGAAAAAACACAACGTGGCTGTAATATTGAGCAATAAAGCAGAAAATGCCTTCAATAGTGAACTTTGTTAATCAAAGCTGCAGGGAAAAGAATTGAGTGTGAAATAAATTATGGATGGCTTTTTTTCTGCTTTTTTTATTTTTCTGATGCCACATTTGGTAGCAACTTTAGGAACAGGAGAACAGTGGCTGCTGTTGAGGGATCTGTAGAGGCTTTGGTAAAAAGCTGAGGGATTTCTCCACATCACCCTTTTGCCAGAAGTCACAAAAACCATGCTGCTGCAATGAAGAGTAAATGAAACTTCATAATTTTGTGAGATGCCAGAGAGTTGTGTGAATTTGTGTAGGTCTCCTATAAGTGAAGTGGAAAGTTGCCTAAAGAACAAATTTAAAAAATGGTGATAATTCTTAATTCCATATAGAAATTTCTGCTTCAGAAAGTAATTTTAGACCATTCTTATCAATTGCTAACTAAACATGGTGGACTTGGTGCATAGGGAGGTGCTGTAAAAGATGAATGTTTTATTTGAATAGGTCTTGTAACTGTGTGCTTCTCTGTTCCCTGATTTCTACCCTAGCCCTGCCTGCTTAAACACATTTGAATTCAGAAGAGGTGCTGTTAATTGCTAAGAGAAATGTCATTAGAGCCCTTCTCATCAAAGGGTTTATAACAGGTTAACTCAGGTTTAAGTGTTTGAAGGATGTGTGCCCAAATGGACAAGTGTTACAGTTCAAGTTCTTTATCCAGATTAATTATTTCTGCTCTGTTTTCCCAAACCCTGTGCTGACCACATACATTTCAGTTGCTTTGGGAAATAATTTTTCTTATGGGAAAGCATCCCAACTTATTCCAACATCAAATTAAAAAGTAAAAAAAAATCAGATTTATGTACTACACAGAAGCTGCTGTGTAATTTGCTTTAAAAAATTCTTTCAAGAAATGCTCAAATGCTTTCAAAATACCAGGTTGCAACTCCTAAATTTTAGTGATCAAATGCAAATATTGAACAACTACATACATGCAGTTTTCTGCTTACTCTATTAAAAAGTTGGAAATTTAGATCCTTCTCATTTAGGGGTGTTGGAAGTATTTGTGTCGAACTGGGCATCAAAGCTGCTACTTTCATTAAAGAAAAGGTTTCAAAATGACAGATTTCTTCCTTTATTCCAAGTCTTAGCACTTGTTCTGAAATTCTGAAAAGGACTGGACAATACCAGCCTTAGTAAGAAAGGCATTATGAAGTGTGTATTGTACAGACCCAAACTGTTGCTTGATTTCACCACAAAGAACAAGAACCGTGTTGTAATGTTCAAAGAAATGGAACTTCAGAACAAATTCTTTGTCTGGTAACTTTATTATATAGCACCATTAAACAAACCCCAACAGTTTCTATTTCTGATGGTTTGCACAAACTCTCAGCTTTTGATAAAGAAATAAAATGTTCCTAGAAATTTAATGGTCTAGTGTTCAACAAATGCTTTATTCCCTCTATGCTAGATGCATGATGGCAATAAAAGTTTAAAGCAGCTTACTTTACAAAGTTAAAATGAATGTTTCTCACATCAAGGGAATCATTGCAATTATTGTACTGAGGACTCAGTGGCAGGATATGAATTTCTTTCAAGTTCCAATTATGAAAATCTTACAGAATTTAGAGGCTAGCAAAATGGCCTCCTATTTTGTCTAGAATGGAGCTATGAAACAGAAGACTTTGTAACATCAAAAGAGGAATGCATAGAATTTAGCAGAAGTTATAGGTTTTTAAATAAGATTTAGTAAATAAAAGAATGAAAATAAGTACTGCATTGATCTTCTCTGGTTTTCACACCAAATTACTGCTAGGCTTCTCTTTCTTTGCCAAGCTCTTACCCACTGTTTCCTTGTCACAGGCTTTTATAGGGACAGTTAGGGCATAAATACATCTATTCTGATGGAAACAGAAATTGTCACTCATGAGACCCCTATCTCTTTGTGCTCAAAAGTATGGTGGGAAAAAAAGATTATGAATTGTTTATTTATGAAGCTTTGGCATAGGAAGAATAAATTTGGAATACAGATGAAATAGGTTTAGAATATGGATGAAATAGGTTCCTGAATTACACTATTAATGACATTTTGGCTGGGAGCTGCTGCTTGTGCCATGGCAGAAGGGCCCATCCCCTCTGCAGCTGGGGAGGTGGAGATGGATCCTCTGTGCCACACAGGGACACCCAGAGCATCCTCGAGGCACAAAGCCTTGCCAGGTTCTCCAGGGAGGGCAGGGTCCTTGGGGAGGCACAGTGACCCCCTCCTGTTGGCTGGCTCCAAGGTAGCACACTGGGGATCTCCTCACTGGTGCCAAACCCAGGGTTATTTTGTAGGAGGGTGCTCCAGAACCTTCCTTTAGGTGCCTCATCTGCTCTGTGAATGAAGTGCTTGATGCCAGCCTGCCAACACCAAAACCTGTTTGTGTTGGTGGGTGGTGAAGCTGAGGAGCTGCTGAGCTCCCTTCATTCATTTCCAGCTCCAGCAGGTCACCAAAATCCTTCCAGGTTTCTGCAAATTGTCCAACTCTCGACATTCCAAGGAGGTTGTGGTGGTTTAGGCTTGCCAGAACAGCCAGTCACAGGCCCTGAGAGGAGAAGGAGTTTCTAAAACTTCAGTGTGACAAACAGAGCACTCTGTACAGCAAGGAACCAGAGTCCTTGTCTCCCAATGTTTCTCTACCAGTCTCTTCACTCTCAGTTTCTAAATCCTGCCCCCTTCTGATATCCTTGTCCCTTCCAAAATTTAATCTGAGCAAGGCAGGTGATTCATTTTATAGTTACAAGGCAGGAATTTTTTGACATTGAACCTATAATGTGTGTGCTGTGAATAGATCCCCAGCATGTATGCAGTTGCATGGGAATTGCATTTAGTCAGCAATCCTCAGGGAAGGTTCCTACAGTAGTGAGCACCAGGAAAACAATCAGCAGCCCCTGGGAGCTGCTGACAGGGCATTACTTCAGAGTGAGCTGGGCTGGGTGAGGGATGGAAAGGTTAAATGAAGGTGGAAAGGTCAGGGGAGTCACACCGCAACTTGGTGCTCAGACCAGCGCATTATTGCAAGCCAGCATGGCAGGATGTATTTAACAGAGGGTTCAGAATATTATGACTAGTGTGCTGTGCTCTGGAAAATGCAACTCAATTCCCCTTTCCCCAGGTCTTTTTTTATTATCTGACTGGAATCCTTGGGGTTACATCCAGAGAAACACTCTTTGCCTTAACTTAGAATTCCTGAGAGGGAAGCATCTCTTGCCAGGCAATTTTCAACTCCTGCTGGAGCAGACTGAGTTGTTTATCTACTTTTTACTTTTCAAATGGTTAATGATAATGAACTGTAATTGAGAATTGCTTTGGGCTCATTAATATGCATGGTTTCATCCATTTATCTCCCTGTTTCCTTTGAAATCACCTTCTCAAGGGTTTGAAATGATGTTTGGTATTCATTTTTTCTTCCTGCCTTCCTGTTAATATTCACAGGTTTTTATTTTTGCCCTTTTATAGAATTGCATTCTTCTAAATCTTTTTCTGTGTAAGTTTCTGATTCTCTTTTTTTTTTTTTTTACTGTTTCTGTAAGTTTCTTGATTTCTAACCACTCTATTCTAAGTTTTTGAATGTATTTCCAATATACAAATAAGAGTAGAAAAATCTTCCCAACCTAAAACAAGCAGGTATAGCTTTCTTGTTATTAATAAATCTACTGCTGCTGTCTTATGAATACTGCTGAAAAGAAGATGTCATCATTCTAACTTTTATTTTGTCTTGAGCAAAAACCAATTATGGAGTAAAAATGTATCTGCGTGAGTCTTCTGGGTTTAGGTTTTATTTTGTGTTTGAGCAGGAGTGCGTTGCTCTTGCTGCATACAAATGAACTTCTGGAGACTCCTTCTTACCCATCCCTGGTGTCTCTCTGCTTCCCAGCCTGTTGGAAGCGTGGGGTTTACACTGAATTATTCTGGTGTAGCCTGGACCCGCGTGGCTCATCACCTGCCTGGTTCTGTGTGAATTAATGAGTCAGCACTCACTTTGGAAAACAGAACATTGGTACTGCTGCAATGTTGCAGGGTGCAGGTTGGTGCAGGTTGCTCCCACTGCCTCCTTTGTCGTCTCACCCCCACATCCTTGCTTGGTGAGTGCTGAGGTTCATCCCTTGGACCCACCCTGGGTTCATTTTTAAAGCTCCTTCATCTTCTCAACTTCCACGAATATCAAATCTGCTTTCTGAAGCAATGCTCAAAGAAAATGGGAAATGTGAGCTCAGCTCTGAAAGCCTCATTAGTGTGTTTCAATCTGAGTGATCCCACATGAAAGAGTAAGAGGACTGTATCATTAGAAAAAGAAATAAATTTTGTTCATGATCATTCACACTTAAATGGAGAGCTGAAAATAATAACAGATGAAAACTAATATGAAATTGTGTTTATTCTAGTTCTATTCATTCTAATTTTAGCCAGCCTTATGAGGGTACTTTTCAAACATCAGATTTGGAAGAGATACTCCCATCTTTAAGAAAGCCAACCAAATAAACATAAAGCAACAGCAAAACAATCCTGAATCTCTGTAACTATTTTTGTGTTACATTGGTGCTTGTTTCCTGGAAGAAGAGTTTAGCTCTATGGTTTTAATGACAGCACTTCATTGTCAGCTCTCCTCCCTTGGCAACACAGCTCCAAACATCAACAGTGAGAGCAGGAAAACCTGCTTCTGAGAGCTGCTGACAGGCACAGCTCCAAAGGTGGTTTGACTGGACATTCCCCTGATTTAAAGGGGGGGTCATTCAGAAATATTAACTCCTTATTTAATGATTCCCACCTCACTTTTCTTAACAGGGATCCTTCCACTTTTAGAACATGTTCACATTGTTCAGGCTTCTGGCCTGCTACCCATCACCAGGATGCTGGCAGAAAGTTATTTGCTTTCCTTTTGTGTTTTATTTGCCCAGGATTCCATCCTAAATGTTTTCCTTTTTCTTGAGAACCTGCTTTTAAAAAAATATTTCTTCAAAAGGGGCAAATTTGGGTAACTTATTACTGTGTGATACAGCATTTTATTCCATATGAGGCCTTTTAGGAACGACCAACTGAGAATTTTAGGATGCCACTCAGTAAGTCTGAAAGCAGTATGAAAACTCAGAAGGTTTACTAAGGTGCCTGTTGTTACACCTTTTTACTTTACATTTGTATGACGTGTTTTACAGTCCAAAACTGCAATAGGAGGTTCTTACTGCACTATATTTTGGTTGAGAATATTTGTGCTGTGGGTACCAAAGCCAGCTGTTACAGGTTCTACTCTGAGTACCTGTTTGTGTACCTTGCAGTGCTGTCAGGCACCAGCCAAGTTGCTGAGCTGTGCAGAGCACTGAAATCTCCATCCAGGTGTGTTTGTGGCCAGTGATGGCCACAGGGCTGCTCTGGCACACCTCCAGTGAATAAATAACGTTCCCTAGATTCCTGGATTCATGAACTAGCTCTTCTCTGAAGTGTCTCAAAGACAAATTCTGATGGCTGTGACTTACAAAGGAAACATTTATATGTATAATGAGGTCTAGCCTTTGGCTTCAAATGCTTCCTCATGTCGTTTCTTTGCTATTGCATCACTGCTGATTATCTGTGCATCAAATTACTTGATGTCATAACTCTTGTCATTACTTTGGTTAGAGGCTGAGAATTGTTTGACTGTTGTCTCTGGTATGTGATGCTGATTCCATGTGTGCCTTAGCAAGCAAAACTTCTAGTTGTGCCAATTTTCTCTGCTTTCCCAAGTGGAAAATAAGCAGGAGAGTGCAATTGCATAATTAGAAAATATACATTTGTCTCTTCCCCCACTGGTCAGGAGGCAGCTTTGCCACCGTGGCTCTTGCAGGTGGAGGAGCAGATGTTTCATAGCTGCCATCCCTGCTGCCCCTCAGCCAGCTGGCAGGAGAGGGCCATCATTGCCTCCCACTTGAGCTCACAGATGTCCCGAGACATCTTTACACAGAGGGGGATCAAACTGTGCCAAGCTCTGCTCTGCGGCTCAGTCCAACGGGGGAGTTCTGTGTCTGTGAGCTCGTGGTGCTGTGCTGATAGAAAAGCTGAGAACTGTGTCTGGGAAGTCACATGGAACGTGTCAGAGACTCAAACAGGCAGAGGTGGGGATTGTGATCCCTGGAACTCCCATGGAGACTGTTTTTCACTCACAGAACACCGAGAGGACAGTGTTAATGTCAGCTCTCATGTTCCTGCTGCCTAAGAGCTCCTTCTCTGCCTCCAGCAGCTTTGTCCGGGGCAATATTCCACAAGGATCCTCTCCCTGCTGCTAAACTGCCTCAGTCAGACACCCTGTCCACCTTCTGGGGTGGGGAGAAAAGGAGGAACAAATAATTTATTAGAAATTTCAGAAGAAGAGAAGAGGAGCAAGCTTGGAAACATTTCACCCAGTACAGGGCAAAAAGCAGCAAAATGTGTCACCTCTATGCAAATTCAAATTAAAGCAGCCAGGTCATGTAGATGAAATCTTGGTTTTGATGGGTAATTCCTGTTTCTAGCAGTGTTCCTGTGAGGAGCTCTGCTGTGGTCCCTTGGGGCAGGAGTGTGAGAGAGCATTTGCTCTGGCTGAGGAGCTGGGACATCTCCCTCAGCAGGTACCAAATGCTGCACTGCTCCAGGATGGCACTTCTGGAGTTCCTCATGCCTCCTGAAGGAAATCTGCATTTATGTGACTAGGAACAGAAAGGATTCTAAAAAAATATCCTTTCAACTATTACAGGGTGAAGGAATCCCAGAGCAAGTCATTCTCCTTTCTTTTTATCCACTCCCAAGCTACTAAGCACTGCAATGATGTTTATCTAATAACTCCATTCTCCTTGAGGCATATTTTCTATTAATAGTAATTATCTATGACTTATAATTTGTCTTGAATTCTCCTTACTAGTGAAGCACTTGAACTGATTATGTACTCCCACTATTAGAATAAAAAATGATGTGACTGCATTCTTAATAACAGCTGCATAGAAGTGTGTGCATAAAAATATCATATCTTCTGAAAGTGAGAGGTGTTTCTACCCACAGTGAGGTGGATGAATGTTCACCAATTGCAGAATAAGTGGGATGAAGAGGCTCCTGACATTCTCTTTAACAAGATAAAATGTCTCCTGACATTGACTTGCATGATTTAGAATACTCAAATAATTCTTAGTGTATTTATATATTGTGGGAACTCAGAGAGCAATGATGGGTTGGTGCTAATTGGGAATATTTGGTGGAATAAACATAAGAAGGCACAGACCCTGATTTGAAGAGTTTACAGTGTATGTAGGGGAGACAGAAATCATTACTGTGAGGATTTCCCAGATGTAAATTCCAGAGAAATCATTAACTTCTCAAGGTCATATGTGAGAATTTTGACTGCATCAGCAAAGAAATGGAGATGTCCTCAATACTGTTTAGTGCATTTACTGGAAACTTCACTGTTTAACTGGTGTCCTTTGGGGTGAAAATTGGCTCCACACTGCTACACCTGAGTCTGGACTGTGGCTGAGAAAATTGTGTGTTAGTTCTTCACTTCTTTAAATCTTGGAGCAAATCCACCCATTGGGTAGGTGAGTGCTATCCTTTGCCTCAGAATTCAGCTCTTGCTGAATACACAAGAGAGGGTTGGAAAATTCCAGCTAAAAGGAGAGCAGGTAGACTTTACTTTTCTGCAGAATGTTTTATTTTGCAATGGCACAACCCTTGGAGTTCCTTGTATGGTTATTGTGAGTCTATTGGTAACTATAAAATGTGACACAGAGGAGGGAAGTGATGAATCCTCATTTCTTTTCTGTTTTGACTCCTCAGCCCTTGGAAAATTGCATTGAGATCTGCAATTTTGATTTGAGATGTATACACAACCTTCACCTAAATTATTTAGTATTAGAATTTCCCAGTGCATAGGATGCTGACTGTCATATTGAAGTGGTGACCCTCTCTTTGTTTTCTCATCAGCTTAAAAAATCTAAAGAGCCCCAAAAAACCCACAAATAAAAAACCAAACAAAGCCTCCCCCACATTGGCATTCACCTCACAGGAATGATGTAAAATTAAGTAGTTTATCTTGAAAAGTCTTCTGAAAAAAATCTATTACTAGAAATAATTATGTTGTAAAACCGGACAAGACCAAAAAAATGTGGACTTTTTGAAATTATGGCTCTAATTTTAAGCATTCTTTAAAGATATTAGAGAAAATTGTCAGGCCCTTTGGACCCAAATCTTTCAAGTTTTATGTTCAGAAAGCCCCTTATTTCCAAATTGGATACTAATTTGCATTTCTTCCTCCTATTTATAGACATAATCAATGCCTTTTTTCCAAAGGACGTGGCTTATTCTTATTCATTGCAGCTACAGGTGTGGCAGTGGTGGAAGCAAATTGTCAATATTTGGATGTGCAGCCTGGGTGATGGGTGAACAGTGCAGGCCTATTTGAATATCAATAGGTGTGGAATTCCCATGGGCAGAGAATTCAGTGATGTTGAGCCCACCCAGCAAATTAAACAATAAACATGAATCTGCATTTAACTGTCTTGAACAGATGTTCATCAACACAATGTGGTTTTTTTCTTATTTTAATCAAGAAGCATAGAACAAACATTAGTTTATTGGCTTGGGGGGGAGCAGGGGGTATGTAAATCCACACTAAGACTACAACCATTAAAAAGGTAGAGACCAAAAATCAGAGAACACTTCCATTTTCTTTTGAAACAAGATCTGAATTACAGGATCTGAATTACAAAGCAAACAATTATGTTTTATTTTGTTATAGTAAATAATTCACAACTGAATGTGAACCAGTAACTGCTGCATTTGGTGCTACCTGTCATTAAAATATGTTCAAATTACTGTTATATTTAATATATACATTTAATACACACATTTAATACACAATCATGCTTGGAACATTAAATTCACATTAATAGTTTTATCTTGAAAATGTTTAATACAAATGCAGGTTTTTAGAATTACATAATGAATGCTGCATCAGGTAGATCTAAATCAGATGATGAGAGATGATAATTAAAAGGAATTCAATGGCATGCAGAAAGACAGTGAGCTGTACAGCCTGTGTCTTCCAACACTTCCATTTGGAGTTCTCATGCTCCATGAAAATAAATGAGGGGGGTTTGACATTGCTGAAGCCTATGGACAATCCCCTATTTCAAGGGCACCATGAAAGTGGGCTGTGTTACATTAAATGTAAAAATTTATTTATCAACATGTGAAATAAATTTGCTTCTTCTAAACCTTGAAAAATTCAGTGTTTAAGTCTCAGAAGTGCTGAATGGAGCCAGCAGAAAGATGCTCTCCCCTCACCCCTCAGGCTTTGCATGTCTTTGCTAGCAATAGTACTGAGCACTTTTAATAAGGCCACAAAGTGAAAATTTCTGTGAAAGGTATGTTTATCTATGAGTTTCCATAATTATCTTCTCATATTAACAAGTACCTCTGTCAATTTCTCTATTTAGCAAAATGAGTGAAGCCCCTGAGCTCTGTGTACAGCTTTGTGTTAATTAAAGCAGGGCTTTGATACCAGCTTTTGGCTGCTAGTAGGCAACTGCAAATTTTGCACAATTTGCAAGGAAGTAATGAGATGGAAATGTAAGTCCAACAAGCCTAAAGCAGGAACACTGCTCCCTTCACAAAAACCTGTAAAGTTTAGAAACCTGAATTACTTGAGAATTATTTTCCCAAATGGCATTTCTTTGGCTTGGAAATTTTGAATATGGGCTGATTATGTGTGTGTATATGTGTGTATATATATATATATATATATATATATATACTGTATTTACCCTCCTTTTTTTTTTTTTTCTCATTCCACATAGCAGAACAATGCTGCCAAGGGGGCCTTCGTGGTTAGTTTAGGATTTTCATAGAGTTCATTGCCTGCTCCATTTCTGCAGTGGAAGGGAATTTCACCCTATAGAAACATTACATGAGATGGCAAAATGAGAGGTTATTCTCTAATGCCAGTCATCAGACTTCCATGAATTTCACCTATTTGGGTTTGGTGGTTTTGATTTTTGTTGGATTTTTTTCTCTGTTTTCATTTTGTGTATGTGATGATGCCCTCATCCTCCCCCCATTTTCTGCCTCTTCTTGGCCTTATACTCAAGCAAAACTTGAGAAATCACTGTGCAAATAGTCTATTTTTACTGTGCTTATGCCCCAGACTGGGGGTGAAGTGTGCCACTCGTCAGTTATGCTTGAAGGTGAAGAAATAGAAGGTAATAATAATAATGGCTGCAGGAAATTCCTTTTTTGCCAGCTTATTAGCACTGGAGGGACGTTTTAGGTGTACCTAAACAGAAGCATGAAAAACATGTGTCCAAAAAGCTTCACTATTTAAGTGACTTGATTATACAGATATCTACATTTAGAAAGTATCACTACAAAGGCTATATAGCAATTTAACAGGTTAACAAGGAAAAGAAACTTCCTTTTAGTTATTAACTTAGACAGATTTACTTGCCAGAACTGTTTTTTGCTTAGTAATGAGCTGCTGGTTTAAGCTGTCATGGTACTAATATTTTAACCAGGATAATAAACCCAGCTTGAAGAGCTGATAGCAGGCAGGTCAGCAGGTAGCTGATAGCTGAGACACAAAACTGCCTTCTCTACAATGACAAATACATCTAAAGGATCAAGCAGTTGGGTTAACAAATGTGCAAAACGGATGCCAAGTAGATAGAAACAAGATGTAAAAGACACTTTAAAGAAATGTTTGCTCAGACCTTCCTCAAAGTGACATTTGCAGCCAGAGAGTTACCCAAGGCACTTTCTGAAGTGAACCACTTTGCTCTTAGCAGTAGAAAAATGACAACTCCATTTTAAAATTTCTCTAAATATTTCCAGGGAGAAAATACTGGTCATAAAGAGACCAAGCAAAGTTAATGGGTGTTATTTAGTCCCAGTTTATCTCAATCTGATTTGATAGCAGACTGGGAGCTGAACTAGACTGAAAATCAGATGCTGACTTAGTGCTGAACTTTTGACTCATCAGTGCTTCATGATGTACTTGAATGCATTTTTATATCCTGCATTACATAACATACCACCACAGCAATAAAATGAGATAGCCCTGGTGTATTTAAAATTTGCAAATATGTTTCTGACAATCTGTAAGGAATCAGTTCAGGGGGTCTTTTTCAGGAAAAGATTTTAGGCATTCAGATTTTTTCTCAGTTTTGAAAAACACCTCCCAGCTCTTTTTTCCTCTCCCTGTTCACTATGGATTAGTCTGCACTTCTTACATAGATAATATTTAGAGAAATAGTACTGGAGAGTTTAATTGCAATTGTTAATCCATCTGTTGCATGACAAGATGTTTAGAGGCCTCTCAGCATATCTGTCTGTTACATTGTTCTGACTGGAGACATTTAAATTCTACATTTTCTGAATAATTACTTTGTCATGAGATTAATTAATCTGTGCATTCACTGGCCCATACATTCAACTCTTGCATTATTCCATTACTTAAGTGCACCAACCCAATAAGATATTGACCTGAAATACTGTCTGGGTTCCAGCAAACCCTGGCATTTCTGTTCATAAACTAGCATTATGGGCACTTAATTGCATTCACTGAAACACCAGATGAACATAAGTGTGTCTACAAGTTACATAAAATTCAATAAATTACAGGGACTCATAAGCCTTTCAATCAAAACATTTAATAATGAAAGGTAGAAGTGAACTCTTGAAGAAACTATTATGGAAAAGTAGCTTTGAGTAATTTGTAAAATATTTTAAAGACAAAGTGACAGCATCAACCTGATGGGAGTTTAGTACAAGGTTTTGTAACAGGGAATTAATATTGATTTACTATAAATATCTGTATTTGGATGCAGTCATGAAGAGACTTTCACAGAGGGTTTTCTTTCTGTAGAGGAATATGCATTGGACAGGCACTTGTGTGGAATTTGGGGATTTGTAAGTGGCCTTGGCCTATTTCATGAATACTTGAAATATCTCCACTCTTTTAAGTTGCCTCTCTCCTACTTAGAACTTGCTTAAAGGACTGTAAGAACTTGAAAACTGAGGGGGTGTGGTGCTAATGAAGAAAAGCTCACTGACTGGCAGTATCAGAGGTGTCATTTCCTACCGTTTGTAGCAGCAGATAATTCAAATTTTAGCAGTTAAATTGTGATAGAGATTAAATATATGATGCTAATTTTTTCCATGCCGTATGTGTCATAAACAATTAAGGACTCATGTCACTTTGCTCATGGAAAATAATGCTGTATGTAAAAAAAAACAGAGATAATCTGTCTTTTCCTAAGCCTTTCACTCTAAGGTGGGGATAAACCACTGTTTATGTGACAAATATGTACTATTAAAGCCATGTTAATAGCCTTGGGTGTGAATTGGCCTTCAATTAGTGGTAAGGTAATGAAATGTTTAATATCTCAAATTGCTCTTAATTTGGCCTGTCCCAGTATATGTACCTTCATGTTTTTGCAAAAGCACAGCATTTAGAATAACATAATGATTTAACTGAATTGTGTACCCAGAAAGGACCATGGGATTTAGGGTGATCACTTGCCTGCCCTTAGCTACATAGCTGGCATTATATTTTGGAATACTTTCTATCTTTTAAATAGCTATCAGGAGATGTGCTAGTCCAGCTTCCTTGTGGGAAGACATGAAAACCTAACCAAAGTACACTGTCCTTAAAATGAACATAGCACATTGGATTAAAAAACAATACACTCCCAAATTATTTGGTTTATAAAAATAAAAGGCACACTATAACTACTTAATGGATATTATTTCACTATTTCTAGAGCTGGTTCAGCAGTAATAAATAAACATCCATGAATAATGTATTCAGCAGTTGACAAAAATGTCAGAAAGCAGTGATTTGTATTATTCAGCCACATGTACAAAGACTATAATGTGAAAAAAAAAGATTAGGTAGTTGTACAAAGCAAGTTTGGGGTTTTGGCATTATGAAAGTCTTCATATTTTGGAAGAAAATTCTTGACTGCTTTAGATAATGAGAATGAGATTGTGGGAAGCACACTTTGCAAAAATGAGGAAGGAATGCTGAGACTGACTGCCATGGCCTTGAGTGGATGATAGTGGGTGATGGAACAGCCTTGTCATGAAAGCCACAGCAATGCCTGTTCCATACACCCCAACAGGTTACAATGTGTTCGCTGTTCTTTCCATCATTTTTATTGGAATGAAGGGGAAAACAAACAAACAAACAAACAAAATCAAAAACTGCTGTGAACTTCAGTAAGAAAGGAATCTGTGAACAGTTAGTTTCACAGAACTGGAACATTCCTGGACACCTTCTAAGACAAAAAACCCTTTTCTGGCAGACTCAGTCAGCTAGTTTGATGACTGAAATAGCTGAGGCTGCCTGATTTCACAGTTATGAGAGAATCACAGTCCCAGCTTGTCCCAGCTAGCTGCAGCTCATCACCAATCATGAGGCATTTGGTCCCTGTCAGGGAGTGTCTGGAACAGAAGACCTTTGGCTGTCTAAATCAGGCTATAACCATTCTCTGCAATTAGGTCACAACTCCTCACTGTTGTGCATGACTGTCCTCACCTCCTCCTCTTACCCACAGATTGAGCAGGTTACGTTGCTGGCACATTCATGGTGCTTTGTTCATTCAGTTTGGGTCCTTTTGAAAGTCTCTTGACACCCTTGACTGTATTTTGTATCATGGCAAAGTCTGGGGATGCTGCCACACTCCTCTTGGTCCATGTGGGCTCTTCCTCTGGAGGCCACTTCATTTTTACAGTTGTTTTACTGCATTTTTACACGCAGCTTTACATTTTTACATGGCTCTGCTGTGCAGGGATGGCATTGGGTTTGAGAGTCCCGTCAATTTTTTTGTTCCATCTTTAAATTTGCAGCAGGAACTGCTGTCTCAAATTAAAGGAGTTACAACCCTCTGAATTTCTTCACAATGAAAGGCATGCCATCCCAGGAATAGTATTCTGGATGTCTGTCCTGCATTTTATCATTAATTATGCTCTGAAGTGATCCTTGTATCATCATTAGGAAAGAAGTAACTCCCTTGAATGTCACTTTTTTACTTTCCCAACTCTCTTGCTTCTGGGATAAGTTATAGGTCACTAAATTCTGATAATTTCTGGTGATATTGTTTTTCAATGAAAAATCGGTCCCTTCAACAAAAAAATTTTTTTTTCACTAGAGAATGTTTTCAGGATTTTTTGTAGTGAAAAATCATGCAGCATCTTTAGGGAAGGTGTGGTGGGGATGGTATTACACTTTGGACCCAAATCTAAAAAATTTTAGCCAGAAGCATTAAAATGAACAAAAGAAACAATTCTGATAACTAATGTTTTGATTTTAAGAAATCACAACTTACATGAATGCTCTGATTTAATCTGTGATGATCAAAATCTCACAGGAAGGGAAGGCAGGCTCATTTCTCTGTCCAGTTCTAATTTAAGCTCTCTAGTTCAAGAACAATAGAGCTTGTGGTGTGTTTGATCCTCAGCCCTTTTTTTTATTTTTCTTTTCCCCAGCTGAAGAATCCATCCAGCATCCTTGGTGCAGCCCTGTTGTGCAGATCCAAACAGGTTTTGTATGTCACTTCACAGAAATAAAAACATTATTCAAAATTCTTCCTAGACAGAAGGACCTGCATTTGTATTAAAAATGGCCTAAGAGGAAGTGACACATTTGTGATGTCACTCCTGGCCACCACAGGCTGACCTTACCTATCCAGTTTTCATTGAACTGCCTAGAAAAAAATGCAGAATAAAATGAGAACTGACAGAGGAAATCTGTACCCTGATAATTTCCAAGGAATTTTTTACTGTCTCTGGAATGAAATGTTTTTCTTTGAGAGCAATGTCAAGCAGGGTTGTGCTGACTTGAGTGCTTTCTGCTTCCCTTTGTTGATGCTAATTTTCATGTGACACCTTGGCTCCCATGGACAATGACATGTCAGTGCAAGAACACTTGGCAGCACGTGTCTGCACTGCACTCAAGTCCAAGTGTTATTTCATTTCTGCTGCTCCAGTGATGTGAAGGAATTAGAAAGCTCTCTGTCCTTCAGCACCATAAACAAAAGGCTCTTTGCTCTTTGTTTTCTCTCTAATCATGCAAAAATCTTTTCCATCTTCTCAGCCTTTGAGGAAATGTTAGTGTGGCCAATAAGGAATATAGCTCAGATGTTAAATGTAAGTTTTAATTTGTCTGTAATTATCAGTGTTCCTTTTTGAAGACCATCACAAAGGACATTTATTTGAATAATCTCAATGAGCAAACTCTCCTTTGCAGAAATACAGAATAACAAAGTCCAGCTTTGCCTTCTCAATTTTGTACTAAAATCAGAACAGTTTCCAATGATTCTTTTCCCATTAGCGATTCCAGAAACTATTTTTTCCTCTCAAGGGTATCATGGGGGATGTTTTTAGATTGCTGCACCTTCAAATGGAACTTGCAGAGAGAAAAGTCTTAGCTTGCACATCACTGACCTGGATATTTTCCTGGTAATATCAGAATATTAAGGTGTTCACTTAAAAAATTGGTGACTCCATAATCAGCCCACAAAGCAATAATACCTAGTGAGTGAATAAATTACTCTCCAAGCTTAAAATAAAGGCAGGCTTTCAGAGTCATGTGGATCTTAACTTGTAGTGCAGCTGGAATTATAAGATCACTTAGCTTTGTTTGTTCTTTATTGGTCCTGAGTAGAGTACATTTACCTGGTGGTTTTAATTTATTTCAAGCACACAATAATACTCCTGTGACTACTCTATAATGAGCTGTTAATGAACAGATTTCAAACAGAGAAAGTGAATTTCTCCTATAAAATCTGCAGAAGTACAAATAGGTCCACTCTGTATAGAGCTGCTTCTAAAGACTCTGTTTCTATGATGTTTCTGGCTTTTAAGTTCCTGCACCTATGAGGGTTTTTTTCCTTTGCTCACTGTTATAATCTCCTCGTGCTGGCTTCTGCTTCCAGTACACTTTTCTGAGCTGCTGTGGGCTGTCCCAAAGTGCTGCCTGGAAATGAGCTGCAGAGCTTCATTCTGTGTGCACAAGCACCACTCCAGCACTGGCTGAGGGATGGTTTTACTGAAGTACTGAGGCAGAACTCAACTGTTTACTTCTCAAGTCCCTACCCATTCTCACTGTGGATAAGGACTTTTTCCTTCACAGATTTCTCCATAAAGACAGGTGACAGACATCATTTATGCAGAGGGTTGAAAGGCCTTGATTGATTACCAATTAGAGGAAAATCTTGCAAGAATGAATTCATTACAGAAGGCAGATGAGGAATGCTGCTCTTGTCATGAACTGGAAGAGAACCAAGAATGTAATGAACTAAGCAATGACAAAGTCACCTCTGAATTTTATTTGCATATGAGAGAAAGGCCTTGAGTTTGCTACCTGACAGGTAGCATCAAAATATCAAAACACTGGACAGCACCCTTTATCAGGACATTTTCTTCACATTTATGGGGTTTATGCAGCTCCTGTTTTAGCTGCTGGGGAGGACTACCCTTTGAACTCAGGAGTGGGTTCTCAAGGCTGATCTAGTGTGCCCTTGTATAAAACTTCTCATTTGGCTTAGAAATTATGAAAAAGATAATGGGGGGGGGAATAGAGCCCATATCAAGAATAATAAATATTTATATGTAATCAAAGGTCCGAATTTACTATTAAATAATTCTGTAATTTTGTTCATAGTTATGCTTTTTCTTACACTTCTGATCAAGCAGAACATGCTAAAACTGACTGTAAATATTTGATCATTTTGTGTGGGCTGAAACCAGAGCATCCTTTTAACCAAGATCCATAGAAAGGGAAGTTGGTGTTGAATAATATGCATCAGTGTGCAATAGCTCAGTGTAGTGCACATCTCCTCCCCACAGTGCCCCCTTTCACACGTGGGAATTCCCATCTTAAAGCAACTTTAGTTCCTGCTCTTCCTATTGCAGTACAGTCAAAAATACTGGAAGAAACCCATATCCCTCAATTTCCTTTCAATTTGTGATACAGAAAGAAATATATATTATTTATTATGGTATTATTTATTTATTATTTATATTTTCTACAGAAATACATATGTATATATGCATACAGAAATATATACATATATGTATATAAAGTTTTTCTATTTCTCTGCTCTTTTACTGTCTTGCTTGATTGATTAGTGTGTGACCATAACCAGGATTGTTAAGAAGTGACATTAATTGTAAGTAATTGCGTTTATTCTAAGATATAACTTGACTTTATTAACATTATTGATTACCTTGTCTCTACAAAATATGTAACAGGAAAAATGCACATTCCCTTCCTACCATTCAAGAAGCTGAGAACCAACCCTTCTCTGTCACACCCACAAAAAAAGCTCTTTGGAGAAAAAAGATAAGCAGTCTTTGTGCTGATGTTGAAATGTGTTTTTAAATACCAAGACCTACTAAAACAATTTTAGGATGATGATACAGCTTCCTAATTGGGAAGTTACCACCATTTTATACACTGAAATACTACATTTCAAGGAAATAGTCACTATTTAGTAACTCTGCATCTGCTGTAAAATTAGTATTCAGAATTCTATTAAGCAAAGACCAGATACAAAATTTAGCTCCTTTAGTGTCACATGTTTTACCATAGCTTTTAAAAATTTTCATATTGTGCATAAACCAGTTTTAAAATACTCTGAAAACTCTTACAGATATTAATGTACTCAAAATAGAAATTAGTCAGTAAAGCAAGAATGAGTATAGTTATTCTAAAAAATAACTTCTGGGTCCCTACTGCAGAATTTGCTTTTTTCAAATTAAGATGTATTTACAAATTATAAAATATTTGCCCAGTATCCATAGTTTGATTTTTTCTTACAAGAGTAAAAAAAGCATGAAAATAGGAAAATTTTTTACCACTTTAGTTTGAAAGCGAAATGTAGATAGAATTCCATGCACTTACAAATACATCCAAGTGCCAGCCTGCAGCCAGTCAGAAAAAGCAAATAGCAAATGTGACATTTCTGTACAAACAATATTTATTATTGTGTAAAATCCTTAAAATTTTCCATTTAAGCCCTTCAGAGTTAGAGAACAGGGTGTGCAAAAAGGATTTCCCATGATCACTCCAGCTACCACACTAGTAAAAGCTCTAGAAATAGGAGGAGGAAAACAACTGGAGCAAGGCCTTCAAACAGTTAAAATGGTGATAGTAGCAATAAAAGAGTTGGTGACTTACTGGAATCAATTAGTCAGCCTGTATTTTCTCACAGGAATTAAGATGTTTGTGTACACAAAGCAAATGCCTCTGAATATCCTGAATCTGTGCATTATTTGATGTTTCTGGTTCATTTTATTGTACTGAAATTTCGAGATAGGATGGAATCTTTAATTTTTATTTAGCTTCATATAAAACTTCTTTGTGTGCTTCTGACTCCTCCCAATGCCCATTACACCTGCAATCATTTGGTCTTGGGTCTGGTTTGATTAGGCATGTGTTTCCTAACTCCACTCCTGAGAAGGATCATGGAAATAAAGGGTGAATGAAGGAATTCTGTACCTGTTTGTGTTGAGAGTGGCAAAATATTATTACCTTTAAACTCTGAATGTGCTGGCAGTTCTTTGGCTCTAGAAAAATTTCTAGGGATTTTGCTACAGGCAATTCAGTAGAATCAGCTGATAAAAATCTGTTCCTTCACTAGCAATCAAGACCTGCTTCCAGGAGGTTCCCTGGAGCTGGAGGCTTGCATTTAGCCTGATGGGTAGCTGCAGCTTTCTGTCTATTCAGCTTTACACTTTGAAAACTCCCTGAAATTCCAGTCCTCCATTTCTAGATCCTGGCAAGATATTGCTTGTTATTAGTCTGGTTGTACTATAACGGTGACTTTCAACAAAGAAAGTTACACTGTGATAACCAACCAGCTAAAGCACAAAAAAATAGCTTCTATTTCCTTTTTTGCCTTGTATCTAATTTTTTATAAGTGTCATCTCGAAGATGAAACTTAAATTAAAAATAATTAAGAATTAATCCCTTATCTTTTATATGAAAGGGTTAAAACATGATGGAACTACAGCTCCTTTTCATAGGATTTCTATCCAACATTGTTTTGGGTCAATTTCAAGTGCTGGAAATCAGTACAACTCCTAGATTTTCACTGAAACTATGCCAAGTTAAACCATTTCAGAATCAGCTGAGTTTAGCAATCCTTAATATTTAAAAAAAAAACCAACTCTTTTATTGATGTTTCATATAAATGTAAACATTCAATTGTTTACAAATGTTTTAGAAGAAATGAACATTCTTTCCTTTGACAACTAAACAAATAATTTAACAAGAACTTCTGTAGTAGAATCATTGTAAGAAATCTTAAGAAAATATTAATTAGAAGTTTGCAGCTCTTGATTTGTCCAGAGTAATGTCCAATAAAAATATTTCCTGTTTGAAAACTGAGATCACCTGTGGACAGACAAATCCTTTGAAGTCTCTTTGATCCTCTGTGACCTTGAGTGATTTCCTTGAAATCTTGAGCTGTTCTTAGTTGGACTGAGGGTCATTTCGAAAATGCATTGCTGATGGCTCAAAAAACTGGAAGAAAAGTTTAGAGGGGTTTAAGGTGTGACTTGTTAACCACTGTTAACAACAACTGAGTTAACCCACAAACCCATGTGATTTCTAACTCTCTCAGCAGACTCCAAATAGAATTGCACTACAAGGAGAATCCTCTTAGAATTTGATGCTCATTACCTGGATCATCAAAGCTCACTTGTAAAGTATGTATGGCAATGACTGCTCCTTTTAACCTTTATTTTTCCAGTGTTTAAACTGAAAAATGATGTAATGATATGTACTACAAGCTTTACAATACCAATGTACTGAAGCTAAATACTTTTCCTGCACTTGTTTCTTTCTCTGTTCTTTTTTCTTCACACCTGACATCATTAGCATATTTGACTTATTATGTAACTCTTCTCCTGCCATCCTGCTATGTTCTCTGCATCCAAATAATATCCAGGACTCAGCAACTTTGGTCCATTCAGTGACTTTGTATCTTCCTGTGCTCCCAAACATAAAAGCTGTCTCTGCTTCTTTTTCTGGATTTATCATCCAAATTTTAAGATCATCTCCTTATCTAACTTGATTCACTCCATTATTTCATGTTTTATTACATGAGAAACTGTAATATAATGTTACGTATAAAAATTAAGATAGAAAAATTTAGAAATAAGGTGCATAAGATGGTGTGGCACTGGCCATATGCATTGTGAGTTATGTGGCAAAAGTAGTACTAGCAGCTCTTTAAAAGGGGACTCTGCACTCTAAATCAAGCAAATTTTAAAATAAATTTTGCAATTCAGCTACCAAGGTCACTGTCATAAGTTAGTATTCAGTTCAAGGACTTAGGAAGATTTAAAACAGAATACAAAGCCAAAATATGCTGTATGACAAAATAAAAAGCTAGAATATATTTTTCCTCATTTGTCAGAAAGGTTTGTTCTTCTTTCAAGAACTTTTCTATTTGTCTAATTTAGACAAATGTGTCTTTTTCATTACTGTTTAGAGCTTCTTGTGGATGGCAGATATTACTGTACCCTACAGAGAACATGAACCATAGAAATGTGCCATAGAAATTTTCCATCTCCCATGTATAAATCATGGGGATGCTACATCCTCAAACTTTCCACCTAATTTAATTCACCTTAGATAGAGAGGGACTAAGTCCTCTTAGAGTGAGAGTCCTCTTAGACTCTGATGCTTTATTTTTTTCATAGTATAAATAGCACAGTGATATCACTATAATTAGCACCTGTCAGCATTAACTTATAAAACCTTTTGAGATAAAGAGGGGCTTATCTTAGAAGTATCTTACAGCATTTTCTGTGCTCTAAAAACTAGCATCAGTTATTTTGTACATTTTGTACTGCTTTGTTTATATTAGGTTCTACCAATATACAGTCTAACCAAATGCAGACAGAGAACTTTGCTAGTTTCATTTCTTTGTTTTGACCAGTACAATTGATGCTCTGCCTTGCTATTGCTACTCCCCAGTGCAAACCCATTTACACTGAATATCTCACATATCAAGTTGCACAGTGAACGACTGCTATTGAATAAGAATGTTTTCCCACTTGTTCCAATAGAGAATTGTACCCTTTATTTAAATATTAAGACCAGAAGATGAATGTTATCCCCATCCATGTAAAAAAAGCATTCAGGTGAATTACTTATTTTAAGCTGGATTTTTTTTTCTCTTTTTTTTTTTTTTCCTTCAGGGAATGGTGCTGGTTTTGATTTAAAATATAGAAAAATATAAATCTTGTAATGAAAGTTTGCTACTAAGCTTCCTGGTTTCCAAAGCTTGACTTGGTGCAGTATGTATGGAAGTATAAATACAGAGTTCAGTCTAAGATACTTTTGCTGTCTGTGCAGTCCTGGCTGCCCTCCCTGTGAGGGTGGTGAGGCCCTGGCACAGGTTACTCAGAGAAGCTGTGGATGCTTTATCCCTGGAAGTTTTCAGGATCAGATTGTATTGGACTTGGAGCAATCTGGTCTAGTGGAAAGTGTCCCTGCCATGGGAGGGATGTGGAATTCTATGATCTTCAAGCTCCCCTCCAATCCAAACCAGTCTATGAAGATAACATTCAAATGTTACATTTTATTAAAAACACCTTCTTCTTTATACAAACTTCCAAATCAAAAAAATTCTGTGTAATTTACATCCTCTTAGTTTACATGTATAGTAAGATAAAAGATGTTTAACCTGAAGGGAAAATTATTAATGGAAGGGAAGAAAAAGTTATCCAAGGAGCACTTTCAAAAGTAGTTAGTCCCCAAAGTTCTCATAAATCTTATGAGATACTGTACCCAAAAATGACTTTTTCATTTGTGTAACACATTATCTAAGCCAAAAAAAAATTGCTTAGTAGTGTATTGAACTCGTACCAAACAGCTTAGAGAAGAGCTCCTCATTTCATGCAGCTCTGTGTCATTACACTAACAAGGCTGCTCCTTCCAGCTGAGGCTCTGAATCCAGAACACGAAGTTAAAAAACTCTTCTTGCTCCTCCTTCAAAGCTAAAGGAAGAGCCTGGCCAGAAAATAATGATGGGAGTTGAAAATGACCTTTGATTCCAGGGCTAATAACCTGCTTTTACAAACAGGGTGATGAAATGCCTGATTCATCCTCTGTGTGCCTCCAAAGACAGGAGGTAGCTGTTTGGTTTGAGCACATGAATTGGTGAATGATCTTCTGTCCTCCAAACTGCACTAATAAGAATCCTAGAAAGTTGCAGTACAGGAACTGGTGTACTGGAAATTTGTCTATTTCAATAAATTAATTAGATTTTTTTTCCTCTTTTTGTTTTCTAAGCAAAAGTCCTATGAACTCAAAAAAGTAACTTAAAAAAGCTAATATACCTGAAATATTGAGCAAAATGCACTTTTTAAATTGAATAAGCTGAATAATATTGTAAAAACATTAAACTTATTGGGCCTGAGGGAGCCAAAAATTAAGTTTAACTGCCCTTTAAGCTCTCCATGCTTTGTTCACCCAACTTTTCTATCTCCTCTCTTTGTAATTAAAAGCTTACATATTTTTAATGTATTTTTACAGCAAAAAGAATCCTGGTTGCTGAAAGTAACAACTGGTGATACAATGTTTGAATTAGAAACCTAGCAGTGTATATCACAATTATTACTAGTTATAACTGAGTATAAAAATGCAGAAATGTAATTTAGGAAGAAGAGCTTCAAAAAAATTTACACACTTGTTTAAATTCTTCATAATTCAAAACACCCCAGCTGTCAATACTGTTCTCTTTTATAAGCCTTGCTGCTGGATTTCTGTTATTCTGTAATGCTACCACAGAACATCATTTCTGAGCTTCTGAGCATGGTTGTGAGCTTACACAGTAGCATTTAAAAATATTTATAGTCAGCACTTAGTCCTAGATTTTGGAAGTATTTTAAAAGCCTGGTTCTACTGTTATTATTAATATACAAGGTTTAGTGTAAATATTTCATCACCACCAAGGGAAATGGCAAGTATGTTCCAAATATTTCCAGATCCAGAATGTGAATGGTTTAATCACTGGAGTCTTGGCAAGCTGAGGAGCTGGCCTCTAAACAGAAGTTGTCATGATCAGACATGAGCTTTTCCAATACCTCCCTTCTCTGACTGAGCTAAGTCATTTGCACACATAGTCAATATTTTAACAGCAGGATCAGTAACTCTGGCACAAATGCTAAATTTAGCACTGGGCAGGGTTGGAGTGGCCAGGAGCTGGCAGCTGTGACCTCTTGAGAGACATCTGCAGGAACATTTGTGAGAGACAGTGTCTCCTACCTTCCTGCCCTCACAATTCCATAGAAGCTGCTTGGCAGCACACCCCATCTCTGAGAGACAGCATTTTCCAGATCATCCTGGAGGCAGAAATGAGAGTCTGCTCGAGCAGCAGCCTTCTAGCAGAGGTGAGGTGCCACCAATCAGCTGATCAGCACTGCCTTGTTTCTTTGAACTGCAACATCTCTTGGCTGCCCACAAGATTTCCCTCAGCCTGCTTTACCTTTCATCTAGGAAATAAAGGTACAGCCTGATCCCCATTCATACCAGATTTCCAGCCTGTTTTTATTGATGTAGGGACTTTGTGCATTTGGTGCTATCTAAATACCATCATTATCTCTCTGGCTGTCCTAAATAAACTAAATGTACCAATCAAATTGACTGCAATGTACAGTGAGATCCAAAACTCTATAGCAACGAGGCAAATGAATATATTTTTTACCAAGGAAATAGGACACCATTAACTTTATTTAGGCAAAAAAGTGGAAAAAATAGAGATTTAAAGCATTAAAGAATTAAAGTTTAATGACTGATTACTGACTGATTATTCTAGATATGCTCAATTTGCAGGGGACATGTCTCTTCTGGACCTCATGGATATCTAAAGGTGTAATCACTCTCTGCCTGATTCCAACAAAGTCAAGAAAAGATTTTTCAGCCTTATTTACATAAGTCAGTATGATTTATAGGAAAATAACAGGAAAATGTATTGAAATGTACAAAACTAAGGACTTTCATTTCACAAATTTTATACTGCAGTTATTAATCTTTTATACTATATAACAAACTTTTTGGGGAGACTTATGGTACTAGCTCCCTGAGAAAATCTTATGATATTAAAGTTCTTATCTCTTACACTTCACAGCTTCACCAGATATTTCTACCATTCCTTTCAACAGGTTAGAAATAGAAGATGTAAGATCAGTTTGTTTGCTGAGAATGTCATCCCATGCTGTCTTACAGAGCATTTTCTGCTCAGTGCAGCATGAGTTGGAGAGGTGTTTACATTCCCCCTCCTCAAACAGCCTTTCTACATTGTACTGAGTGCCACAGCTGATTTTTTTGAGGAAACATTCTAGTATTACTCAGAAAGGACCAATGAACTGAGTTGCAACAGTAAATGAACAATTGAAATAATGCTGGCCAAGTAAACATTACATACTATAGATGAGTATAAAGAAAATTCACTACTCACTTCCATAGTGTCTTTTGAAAGATAAACAACCCAGTAAACCAGGTTGAATCCTGCAAATGCCACTGGAAAGAGGATCCTGGAATACTGGTCTATTTTACTTGCACCTCCGATAGCTGGTGGTTGTGGTGGGGCTGGAGGAGGAACAGGCAGAGGCTGACACTGGGATGCAGTATTTGATATTATGCTGGGCACAGGAGACTGCTCTGTCTGAGATGCTATGGAGTTCACTCTCTTCTTCAGGTTAGAGTTTGAGTCAGAATGCTGTGAAAGAAAAAAAAAAAGGAAAAAAAAGGTGATATTTGGATACAGAGCCTTAGGTTTTGTGATCTTTAGACTTCTTTCCACCTTTTAACTTAACTTTCTGATTTTATTGTTGCTTCTCTGCTATAGTGCAATATCAGAAAATCACAAAAATAATGCATCAATACAAAAGGATATATATTTTTATGGCCTAAAGCTTTGTAGTAAAGCCATGAAAGAATATGTGCTTTTCATATTGTTAACACTGTGATAAGTGGAAGCTCCAAGAGAGAAAAAAAGAAGATGGAGCTAAAAGGGAAACAAGGTAATGGTATACCTAAATTGTAGTAGGTTGATATGACTGAAGTTTGTGCAGATATGGATCAAGATTAAATCAAACAGCAATATGAGCTGGCTCAGGTGCAATCTTCCTGGCTGAACCCATTGATGAGTTTGGTAAACATTGAATGGAGTCAAGCAGTCATGCAAGAACCAGAAAACTGCTGCACAAAAGGCAATGGACTAACATAACAGCTGCTGAAGACATGAATGCTGAATTGTCCTCTTGTTTTTTCCAGGATAAAACTTCATTTTTAAATATATCTCATAATTCCCACAGCACTTCCATGCATACAACTGAAGAAAAATATACTTAGCTGTAATGGGACTATTTTTATTTTCATTTATGGTGAAGTGAAACCAAATTGCTCCCATATTTTGTGCAGTATTTGCAGCCAGGTCCAATTACTCTTCAGAAAGCTGTATTAAAACTCTTCTGAAAATTCAGCCAGAACTCAGAGACATGTAGAGCTTACCTCTTAGTTACTAGGCTTACATGTATATTAATTTTGTACATCTGTTTTACTTGGGAGCACGTTGCCATTATTTTACTTTCACAAGAGTAGAAGTGATAGAGTTCTTCCTTCCAGAAATGATTAGGAACAGGACCTACCCCAGGCTCTAAGCCTGCTTTAATGGATATCAATTGTTCACTTTCACAGTTGTGTCAAACAGGAGGAAATATTCAAAAACCTTGCTGCTCCTGCCATATCCCAGGATGGCCATTTGTGGACGCATGGCAGCAGCTCTAAGATTCATCTGATGGCTGAGAAAATACTGAGGGATGATGTGAGTGACTTTGTTTGTTTGTTTGTTTGAATGGTTTGTTTGTTTGTTTGTTTGTTTTGAGATGAAGTACTGCAGTGTTCTGTTAATATGGAGCTTAAGCCTAAAACTTTGTCCATAAAACTCATTTCCCCGATTATTGAGGAAAAATCTTGTGCACAAAATCACACAATGTACACAGATGTTCTTGGATTTGAATATAAAGATTTTCTGGTCAGCAGAACGAGATGACCAAATGACTGAAGCGGATGAGGGAAGTCTTGGACAATGTAAATAACTCCTAAAATAACACCACATACATCTATAGTGAAATGGAAGACTAACATTGGAATGATTTTAAGGTAGAAAAATGCTATTAGATAGGCAATTTCCAAAGCCATTCATTGGGAGTGATTTAATGACAACCATTCACATAAATGTAGCCTGCTGTCAGCATTTTTGGGATTTATCTTGCAGGATTTCTAAGCATGGGAACAGATTTTAGTCAATCAGATAAATGACTGAGTCACTAAAAGGAAAGGAAGCATTTTCTGAAATACATTTTCCACTCTTGTACTTGGGCCACAATTTCTAGATAACAGACTAACCTAGCACAGCTGGTGTCTCCTGGGCAACTTAAAATAGTTGTAACAGGAATTATCCTTCCAGAAGTCATTGTTACTGTCAGAGAATCAGAACATTTGACATTTCTACAACAGGATGCCAACTTTTGTTCATGAATGAATGGACTGGTATCCAGCTAAAATTAGGGAGAGATGGATTTCTCACACCTGATTTTAGTCTAAACAAAAGGTGAAGAGTTGAAGTAAGTTTTCCTTACTTAAAAGGAAAAAGATACTTTTTCAGTATGTATTTCCTTTACCTATTGCCCTTTTTCTTCCCCTACAACCAATCACCACTTCCAATTTGCCCTCTATACATTATATGGCTGGTGTCATGTTCTGCATGGGTATTAAAAAGCATTCCTGCTCTGTGCCTATTTGGAACACAGATGTTTCATTTTGTATTTTGCAGTAACACAGCAAGCAGCAGACAGATTTAAATGGAGGATGAGCTACAGATGTGTCACAGAAGCAGAAAGAGGGTTATCCATGTCCACTTGCACTAATCATAATAATAATAATCCCCCTCTATGAACAGACTGGCTGGCTGAGCCTGCCTTCCTGCTTGCACTCCAGTTCTGTTCCATTTGCCTGCTTGCCCTGCTTTGAACAGAACTGTACAAGTTGTAAGGCATCTCGTTTTCTCAATCTTGTTTTTCAATTTCTGTGGAATAACTTGACCTTTTCTGAGACTGTGTGGTTCCAAAAAACACAAGTGTTAAGGTGAACCTTATTCCTTTTTATCTACAATATTCTGGTACAAGGAGGGTCAAATTCTACTCTGGATTATTCAAGCATGAATCAGGAATTACAGTGCTGAGGTGATGGAGTTAATTGTAAGTAGAACAGTTGTAGTGTATGGTCATTGCTGATGTTTAGTACTGAACATATTTAGAATGTAGAAGTAGGAAAATCTTTGTGATCAGCTCAATAAGCACTTGGAAAACTGTAATCCTGGTCATTATTTTATTTATATTTATTAAATCTCATTCCTATAGAAGGGGGATTGCTAAAGTAGGAGGATTATCTCAATGTGATTTCATCTCAAGAAAAAACCCTGAGCAGTTCTTTTCACTGTCTTTAACAGTCCTGTGTCCCCATAAGAGCGAGCTCAGGGTCAAATCTATTTTCTTCTAAATCCCTACTCAGGACATGGAATTCTAAGTCCAAATTTATCTCAGATGTGTAATGAGGATGTCTCTCAGTATGGGAGTTGTTTGTAGACTAGACTGCTGCCCCAGAACCACAACTCATATTTTTCATTGGAATTCACTGCTGAACCAAGAACAGGAGGCAGTGAGCAGGCCTGAGGATAAGAATATAATTCCTTATTACAGTCGTTCTGAACAGCAGCTACAGTAATTTGTCTACTGTATCTAGATTTAACTTCTCCTTTTGACAAAGATTACATACAATAACATCATGAAATGTTAACAAAACAGAGAAAATGGAAATGAATAGCCTATTTTGCATAGCTCCCAGAGCCAATCACTCAAGTAAGGACTGTTTTACAAGCAGCAAGAACAAGAAGCCTGAGGCACAGCACACTGTGTCATAAGGAAATAATGGATTTTCTGAAGTTACTGAACCTTGATTCAGAGGTACTCTTGCACTCATGTGGAATGTTAGTCCCATCAGGCTATTAAACTTGCAGCTCTGTATTAGCAGGCAGTGGCACAGAGCAGATTGCCAGTCCATTGTTTAATGTGAGACACCACCACACTGCACTGGCAGCACTGGGATGTAGATGGCCTGGAAGGTACACTCTGCCTTCTTATTGAGCTTTGCAGCCAAGCTATCTCATCCCCTGGAAAGCTCACAAAACACTCTCATCCTCTCTGTAAAGCTCAGCTCTCTCACAACCCTCCTCAATATCACTAGAAGTTGATTATATTCAGAATATCTCAGGAGGCTTTCACCAAATTTCTTGCCTTCAAGATCTAAAAAAATACAGCACACATAACCTTGGAATAAATAAAATTCTTTGTCTGCTTTTTCTGATTCTTTTGGTGCATTCTGTGATTTATGAATGCACTTTGTTCTTATGTTTCTTTCCCTCAAGAGACTTCTGTAATTCATATTTGTGGAATTCTCTGTTGCTTTGTACTGCAAATGCATATTCTCACTATCAGTTTAGTTTATGATCTAACAGTAACATCAGTCTCTTATATATGCAGCCCAGATACTGGCTAACTTTTAAAAAAGGAATATCTGTATGTCCTTCCTTATCTCTCTTTTACTCACATCTCTTTTTCCTGCTAGCAATGCAGTAAAAAGAGGTTTATGAGAAAAAACTCTAAAATTTTAGTTTAAAACAAATGTTATTTCTTATTTTCTTCATATTTATTTGATTAAAGACATTGAACTTTCTTTATATCAAAACACACACACAAACCAACCTAGAACCAGAGCTCAGTGTCTGCAAAAGGCAGAATGCCTAATTAAATATATAACATTTTTTTGCCTCTGCTCATTAGTAGATACAATTTGAGAAATTTCAACCCTTACAGACATAACAGCATGCCAGTCTCCCAAAGGGGGAGTTAAACATGGTTTAGCCCCTACATCCACCAGTGTGATCTGCAAAACCTCTCCTTAGCTACTGAACAATCCATATGTAGTGTTTTCCAGCAGGAAAGTTCATTGCACTGTGCAACATCATCTTTTGTACTAAGGAACCTCCTTCAACACAGTCCTGTGCAGTGTCAGTACCCATCTCATGGCACAGAATCATTATAAACCCTCATTTGGACACTTCTTTGAATGTCTCATCTGTGGGATCTGGTTAAAAAAAAAGTATATTGCAAATAATGTGTAAATAGCTATAAACAGTGTCCTGCAAAATGAAAAGCTGAGGATAGTTTAGAAGTCATTAACAGCCTTAGCTTCAGGCATCTCTAAAGGAGTTTTAAAATACCTTTGCTAGAAACATCGAGGAAAAACATGCAAACCTGTTTTCATCATTTCTTACCTTAGTAAAAGGGTTAAATCACTTAGGTTAAATTGCTCACTTGGAGCAGGAGAAAACCATGTTCAAATACTTTCTTAACCTCCAGGAAATGAAATTCACTTCTCTCAGAATATAGCCAAAACATCAAGTGAAGGTGAAAAGGGGAGAGGCTGTTACCTATTACTTCAAAGCTATTTGTTTTTGCATGGAAAAATCTAAAGATCTATATAGGCAGGAAGCATAACTGAAAAATACCCAGTGCCCATTGCATTAAAATTGCTATCATATAAACCAGATATGCAGTAAGGAGAGCAGAGACTGGAACCCTGGTCATTCTCTTTTCAAAAGGAATGAGCTACGGTAGACTTTCTCCATAACATTTATTTGTAGCATGCCAGAAAAAACATATAATTGGCACAGAGCCTCTCTGCCATCAAAATATGTTTTTACATTAAACAGATTTAAATTTTCAAAGCCACATTTGGCTCTTAAATCTATCAGTGTCTGCTCATATGTTTTTTTTTTCCCTATAATTAAATTTACTTTATATTGTTCTCACTACCCTCCTGCAAAAAAAATTGCTGGGATTATGCCTCAATGTAGTCAGTGAAGACCTTAAAGCATATGGCTGTTTTAGGGTGATACTGAAGGGTGGCTGGTAATCCAGACAGAAGTACTCTGTTACACCAGGATATTCATTAAACAAACTCAATATATTCTGACATAATTGTAGGAAACTAAATCCTCTATACCAGTGACAGCTGTTCTGCAGCTGGCCAGGTTAAAGGGAATGAGAAACCTTTCCTGCCCAAGCTGTGTTGTTTTGAAACAATGCTGGAGGGAGAAGGAAGATCTCCCAGAGGTATTTTACTGCTCTGTGCTGATTTCTGTTAAAACATGAGGTCTTTTAGAACATAACTGTGAGCAAGCTGTTACAGGGTGGTAATCTTTTGTCTTTTACATGTAGCCTCTCACATGGAAAGGATGTCTTTCGATCCATGGGGTTACTCCCTGACCATGCCACAAAGCATTTCTGCAAATGGTGTGCTCCACACAGTATCACAAATTCCCTTCCCCTGCAGCTTACAGGACGGGGATCTCCCTGGGAAAAGAAAGCCATCAAGAGGAAACAATGCAACTGATATAGAAAATAGGCATTTGAAATGGATTTGAAAGCTAAATGCCATCATGGTTTTATATGTGCATGTACAGGATATTTGGTTTTGACATGCTAAAGCCAGCTGGGCTACCATATGAGTAAGAACAGGTTTGTGTCAGGGTCCAGATGAAAGCTCAGCTTGCTGCCCTTGTGTTCTGCAGAGGAACACCCATAGTTTTGTATTTCACACAGGGATTGCTTGCAGCTGATGGAGAGAGCAAGCCAAATCCTGCTCTCAGTTAACTGAGGTAAATAGAGAGGCTTTCCTGGAGCCAGCCCAGGCCTGCTGGGCTCTCAGCTCTCTGCTGAGCACACGGGCAACAGCCTCATCTCTCTTGCTGACCCCACCACAGTTCGGTGGCTGCAGAATTTTCTCCTACCTTCATTCTACAGTAGAGCAGAATTTGGTCATCTGACATATTTATTTTCTGAGTGTACAGGTTTTTTCTCCACATTATAAAAGCCTGCATGAGAGACTCTAGTTTATTTGAATACGGCAAAATTTTAAGTAAAATTAATTAGACTGAAGGGGAAAGAAGGCTGCTTAATATTTTAAAATTTTTGGTTTGGTTTTTTTCAAAAAGCATTTAATCTGAAATTAAATATATATATATATATATATATATATACACACACATATACTCTGTAAATATGTTTATCTAGACTGGGCCCTCACTCTAGCAGGAAACTGAGTTATGCTCTGTGCCTTAAAATAACTGCCCTAGGACCAGTAATGTAGCTATAGAAGCACAAGGCTCAGTGAGAATGACAGTCCAGAGGAAATGGTCATACACATGCAATCAACCTGTGTTAAATACACTGTTAGTATTCAAATTAGACACTTCAGGTCTGTTTCATATGAAATTATATCCCTGACTGCAGTATATCTATGGATGTGCTAACATACAAAAGTTCCTTCCTCCTTATCTCTACCAAAGAGGAAAAAAAAAAAGAATGAAAAAAGCAAAGCTTCTTAAAATCTGTTATCCTATAATCACTCCTTTTTCCCAGAATGCCCTTCTGGAAGGGAACCTTTTAAATCCAATAGCTAATTCTTCTAGAAACCTTTTTAACTCCATCATCTTGCCTTCAGTTGTAAGTACTCCTTGTTTTTATTATCTCACTGAATTTGCTCTTTCTCTTACTGAAGTTCTCATAGAGAACTGGTCCTGGAAGAAAAATGTGGTGGATGTACAGGGCTTAAAAATGCCTATCTTACTTTGAGCAAGATCAGGTGTGTAGAATTTTGTGGACATTGTAGGCTGTTTTAGAGACTGAGTTTACTTTGGGGCTTAAATGTTATGGGATTTACTAGTCTTCTAAATCTGTATGCTGTCAGCTAGATGGAAATCATTTTCTTGAGCAGATTGTTGCAGGGTGCTTCCTAGATGTGTATTTTATTCCTAGATGCTGTCTTTTTTCTTTTGTTGGTTTTTACTTGGAAAACCTAACAAGTTAATATTTACAAAACAGGAAGGAGGGTCTTCAGTTTGCTCTTTGCTTGTTTAAGGCTGAAGGCCTTGATAAGAAACTTGAGCCTTTTAGCTTCTTTATCTTTTATACACTTGTTCAACAGAAATTTTATGTCTGGTGCCTGCCTTGGTCTGCTGTGATTCATAGACTATGTAAATCTGGAGGAGCCCTATCATCAGGAACAAGTTCTTAGCTTATCTGGGCAGAAGCAGAAGATTATTTTTTGGATCAGTTGTTTTCCTAAGACGGGGACTGTGAGGGGGTGGCCACAGTGGCTTTGAATGCACCAGCAGCACGTGCAGAATCAGCCCAACTGTTTTCATATTGCTCAGCAGGGCCTTCAGGGAAAAGAAAAGTTGGTTAGTTTTTTTCCTTTCTAGTAAACCTCCTTATGGTTAACTCAAACTCAAATAAGGAAGTGTGTGAAGGACAGGTCCAAGCTGCTGTTCCTCTTCAAGATGTAGCAGCTATCAATATTTTCTTCATGCTATGTAAAACCAGGTGAACTTTTTGATTTTTCTTTCCTGATAGCTTGTCCTCCAAAAAAGAGTCAGCAAAACTTATCAACTATGATTTTATTAGTTTGAAAGTACTTAAATGTTGTAACTTTAACTGCTATTTATCAGCAAATGTGGAAAAATTACTCTCTGGTGGGTAACGTTTTGCCTTGGCATGGGCACCTCTTAGACTGACTCCCTTATTCAATTACGGATTCAGAGATTTGCAAAATGTCATTCAGGTTGTTATTTCTCTAAAAATAGAAATCATGGTGGTAGTAAAACTGATTTTGAAACAGGAAGGCCACAATGATAAATAGATGAACATATGCTGTGAGACAGCATTCATGACTTAGCATGAGATTTACAGAGTGAAATTTGCAAGCAATTCTAACACAGTTTTTTTATACTAGAAAGACTTCCTCTCTTTCACGTGTACCAAAATCCATCCTTCACTTATGTTTTTTCCCCTCAGAGCTTCCACCAACACAGATTTCAGTAAGGTAAGAGATGCCAAGTTTATGTATGGACTAATTGCCCATCTTCCAAATGGCTCACTTATGGTCTGTATCCTTGCACTACAGTGATCCCATCATCATCTGGCCAATGCACATGTTCATTCTATTGAACACTGTCCCACAAATTCTGCAGACTTGCTGGGAACTACAGCTGCCTGAACACAGTCCCTACAGCATTACTCAGGAGAAATATCAGGGATAACAGTCCAATGGCTTTCCTGACATATCTTTCCAAAGAAACATCTCTCCAGAAAATCATATTGCAAATTTAAATAAACACTACAAAAAAATGAAGTACTTTCATTTTCTGGAATCAGAAAAATGTCTTGGATAAATAGACAGAATCTGGTTACATAATCTGCTTCAGGTTAAGATCACTTTAATATTGTTTTGCATTCACTACTTCAGCTGCCTGTTCCTATATGATGCTTATTATCAGAAAAGCAAGCAATTACCGAGACAATCTCGTCCTCTGCCGGTACGGTTGCTGCTGATAGTGCTGCTGCCAGTGCTGCTGCCCTGGCTGCCTTCCTCATTGCTCTCTGAGCCTGGAGATTGGTGAAGTAGTTGACAGCTGCAAACTCAATAAGTGCAGAGAAGACAAAGGCAAAGCACACGGCGATGAACCAGTCCATGGCGGTGGCGTAGGACACCTTGGGCAGAGAGTGGCGAGCGCTGATGCTCAGAGTGGTCATCGTGAGGACTGTGGTGATTCCTTGGAAACCACAGAAAGATTGGGGGGCATTAGAACTTAGCTTCAGCCCTGATACTCTTAAATTCATATATATGAAAAAAACCAAAGCACAACACCCTTTTTGATTTTAGCTGTCATCCTACATCCCACCTAACCAACAAGATCCCTAAGTATTTTGTATCCTTTAATAACTCATGTGTACTGGATTCAGCATCTAAAAGGTCTGGAAAAACTTCCTTAATGCATTGAGGAGACTGAAAGATAACAACATTCTACATGGGACAGCTTCTTAGAATTGGATAAACATGGCTATAATAAAATCCAGGCTCAAAATATGAAGGAGATTTTCCTTGCTGGGTTAGTAAGTAGAATGTTTGGCAGAAACCTGGATTCACTCATTGTCATTCCCCAACAGTGATCGTCTCTTTCTCCTGTTGTAGTACAAGACAGAACATGGCTTAGAGAACCCTCACTAAAGCAGTCAAATTCTACATTAAAAACAGTCAGAGCCTGATCCAAATATTTCAAGTAATAATGTTTTCGTCCCCTGAGCTGTTGCCTTAATCACTGGATACATTTTTTTAAGATTCACTATAAGAGTATCTTGATTTGAAAGCTCCCCTAGCTACAGATAGGGAAGGACAGAAAAGCTACTTCTCTAGAGCTGCTTATCTATTTTCACAGAGCAAATCTGTGTCATGTAGCTCATGGGCCCCATGGTGTTCTTCACATGAATTCATGAATTTATTCTTTCTGTGTTGGAGTGTACAGCATTAATAATGTAGGAAATAGACTTACTTCCTATTGCTGTCTGATACAAGCAAAAAATGCAAAAACAAACTCAATCATTTACATACAAGCCTCTGTGACTCATATTTACTTATAATTATGCCTGCTAGAATGTAAAAACGGTGGGTATTTAAAGACAGTAAGGTAGAGAAATCCATATTCTATTTTCTGCAGTTGGGAAAAGGTAGGTGGCAAAGTAAAAGATGTTTTAATGTCATATTGTGATGGTCATGTTGAGTTGATGAAGAATATGCTATGAGTGATGCTCAGAGAAAAGGATGCAGTGTCATAGCATATTGCAGCATCCAGAAAGGGTGACATTATTTTCAGAGTTTCTCTGCAACTCTTTCACATGACGTGGCTTGCCAGCTGTCTGAGGTTAACTATGTCCCAATGTCATTACTTATCACATTTTAATGAAATACAAATAGGAGATGGTATAGAAATATGTAGCATTCCTACTTCTCCCAAATCTGCCAGACTTATTTTATTAAAGGAATACAACTATGCTGAGATGCATTTCAATTTCAAAGGTCCAGAATGAACTTTTTGAAATGATGTGTGATTAGATTAGAATCTGTCCATGTGCTAGTTAGTAATAAAATTGATATATTCTGTGTCTGAATAAAAACTTACTGCAGCAGGAATTTAACTTAGGAATAGGTCTCCTATTCTTTTACAGATATAGATAAGAATTTTCTCCATGTGGAGTGAATATTGATGAAATGCTCTGCACTGTGGAAAGCTACTTCATCAAACTGAATACCAAATTACAGTCGGTAAACTGTGCAACTGCTGATTCTTTACCCTTGTCTTTACATTTTGAACACTTCTTGGTAAGTTTTGAAGAATACGTTACATAATGCAAACACTGAAATCTGATAGCTGGCATCCATTCTGGAGGCAAAGTCCTTAAATTATTTTGTGCTGAAAAACTGGTTTAGGCACATCATTATTCTTCTACTATTAATTTCTCTTCTCTCAAACTTAGCTTTCAGACTTACAAGTAAAAGTGCAAATTTATAATTCAAGTATTTGCAATATGATGCATTTTAAACCTTCACCATTTTTAAATTTTCTTTTTCACTGAAAAAGACCAGAAGTCTTTTTTTGTCATAAGGAATTTGCCCTCTTTTCCTTATATTAAGGTATTCAGAATCCATGTGATTTTGAATGAGTCAGGACTACAAATTCAGACTGTGCTCTGGGAGAAATACAAATGGAATAATCTTTTAAAATGCCATCACTATTTTCCACAATACAGAAAGGAATTAATTTTACTCTTTTCATAAAATTTTTTCTCAAGTCCATGTTACTCTTCAGTACAACACCTAGGAGCTGTTATTCCCATGTTGGGGTATTTACATAATTATTACCAAATCAGCTACAGACCTACTTGCACACCTCTTCAGGCATGTACAGTTCCATGCCCACTATGTTGCAAGCATGTTTTACTCAAAACATAGCGGATGGAACTCTACAGTCCAGAGATGCAACATGAAGCCAAATCAGGTAGTATCATATCTGGAGTATAAACCTCAGATATGTATGAACCAGGAGACTCAAAGCTTTAAGAGCATTAATTCAAACCACTGGAAAGAAAGAAAAAAGCCCTGCCATGCAGTATGGACACATCTTTCTCATTTTAACTTCAACATGTGCCAGGGACATTATTCATCTCACTGATCTTTATCCACCTAAAGCCCTTGTTAGTTGTTTAGATACCTTCGTAACCAAGGGGAAGAGAGCACTCCAGAATGAGTGTTAGATGGGGTACCTTATGTCAGATAATAACTCCATTCCATGTGATTTTTTTTTTTCTTTTTAAAGCTTTAACTCATATTGGTTTCATGAGACAATAAATCCATAGGAAAAAAATCCTCTTGAAAAAATGACATTTACTTTGAAATTGTCCCTTTCTGCATACAAAAATACAACTGGAATACAATTGAAAATTGTCACAAACAAGTCTGGCTACCCAAACATTTTGAGTCAAGAATTTTGACCCTCATAGGCAAATTGACTCTAGTATTTACTTTTGCTGACTGAAACCTACTAGCTGCCTTTCCTAATTCCCCCTGGTTTGCAGTGTCTGATTGATACAAAGGATTCAATACAGTGAATGAAATGAATGACAAAAGGAAAAACACAAATACCAGCCACGGTTCTTGCTGGAACAGATTCTTTGTTAATCCAAAACACAACTTGAGACAAGACGACAGTCATGATGCATGGAATGTATGTCTGAATGAGATAGTAGCCTATTTTTCTTTGCAGATGGAAATAGAGCAGCTGGAGTGAATATTCCCCTAAAACAAACAAATAATGAAAGGAATGAATGAATGAATGGTAGATGTGATGCTAAACTCAAAGACCTCAACACAGCATACCAAAAACTGTCCTGGCTGGAACAGACTCCTTGTTAATCCAGAAAGACACCTGAGAAAGAATGACTGTCATAATGCAAGGAGTGTATATCTGTATCATGAAGTAGCCCATCTTCCTTTGCAAGTGGAAATAAACTGTCATGATTACATATTCACCTGTTAAGAGACAAGTATGTCAGCATTATTCTGGCAACATGTGAGTGAACATTATTGGCTTAAACCCAACATAATATGTTCTGATGAAATCACAGACCTCTTAGTGCATAATAAAAATAAGCTGCTTAAAAAAAGGTAAAGTGACCTTATGGAAACAGAGCAGAATAGTATTCATTTTATGCATTGTTTTTACTGGGGTGCAGAGGTAGTGGGAATTCTTAAGAATATAATGAACAAATTTTGTGTTTGATGGGACGACATTGAAAAGCTGTCTTTTAAGACACTGGTTATAGTCCGTCCAAGGGTTTTACTTTTTAAAATGGCACAAGATAAATTATTTCATTCTATATGAAAAAAAAGCTATAATTTATTATCAAGATGTCCCACAACACCAGTAGTTTCCACATGGCTCCATCTTACCTGTGTTAGATTTAATTGTTTCACTAGATACAGTTTGTCCTATGAGGTCATACTGGAGAAGACTGGAAGACTCCTGTGGTACTTCTACTGAATGCAATGGTCCTTTTTTCCAAGTATAAATTATTTCACTTTTTGGATAAGCATCTGAGTAACAGAGGGGAAAATGACCATTATTAATTATGTATTTTATAAGCAATTGAAAAAATAAATAGAATAATCCTTTTGTAGATCAAATGCCCACAGAAACATTCATCCTACTCCAGGAAGTTTCTAACCTCTTAATGACAAAGAGAAAAAAAAAGCGACAATAAGAGAATGACTGAAGTGGGACCCGAGAGGAACAAGCTGTCGCTTCTTAATATGCTATAAAACATACATATTGATTACCACAGCTCAACTAAATATTTTCAAAATTACATTACCACTATATTTCAAAATTGATTACCACATATTTTCAAAATTATAAGTAGTAAATATAGCAGAGGTTCTATGATTTGTTAAAGGATCAACTTTGACTACCATTAGTGTAAGAATAATAAACAAAAAATAAGAATAATAAACATGCTTCAGCAGTCACCCTTCAGTGAACAAATCCATGTCCATATGAATGGTCTGAGTCTCAGAAAAAAAAGTAAAATTCTAGTATAAAAATACAACTTAAAATTACAGCTATGTCACTAAGTAATACCTTAGGATCTCTGACCTTCTGACCAAATGTGTTACTTAAACAAACTGAAAAATACAGAAAAACTTACAGCTTCCAAATTTCAGTGGACAAGCATGTCCATCCATTGGGAAATTCACCAACCTCATAGGACAGTCAGCATTAATGGTTAGCCTAGAACACACAGTTGTAGATAATGAAAAAATATGGTATGTAGGAAAATGCTGATTGAATCAAAAGTACAGGTCAGCCAAAAGAAGGACAAGCTCTCACCTCATAGTGTAAAGAATAGTTCCGTTCTGCATAATTCTGAAAAGTTTGTTAGGAGTTGTCATATTGTGAGCAATTGATTTTTTTCCATTTCTAAAAAACGTGTCTGGTGTCCAAATTTTACTGACCATTAAATTGTTCAGTCTCAAAATTTCAGTTGGCCCACTAAACTTCAGCCTCTCATCAGTCCATGTCTGACGAAAGAAGACATCCATCGTGTATTCCTGTGGGAAATAAACTGGGGTTGACATCTGTGTGGGGGTCAGCAGTCCCAAGTGGCTGTGGGGACAGTAACTCCATGAGATAATCTAATACATGTCAATGGCATTTCATTTACTGCTTAAACACTCAATCCTATTATCATTAAGTAGTTACTAAAAAAGTCATCCATGAAAACATATCCTGTTTTCTTATTATTTGAAGAATAGTTACAAATGAATCATTGAACAGATAACGGGACATGAGTAAGGAACAAAGGAACCTCATTGTACTCTCACAGATATTAATTTAATTCAAAGTGACTGAGGGCTAAGGAAATACAAATGTCTCCCTTTCAAAGTGCAAGACCAAGCTATCGATGTTTAATTGCCAGAAACAAAAAGACACGCTCCGTGACTCTTCTGCAGCTTCCTTTGGATATTCACAAAGTGATGACTGATCTGAGTCACATCACAGTAGGATTATGGTGTCAAGTTAATATTAATCAATGGGACTTTTTCCGGAGAATTCTTAGTAATATTTTCACAAGGCTTCAGAAAAGAGCTCTCTGCAGAAGTTGCTTAGGAAACAGAGCTAAAGCTGGCCATGGGCAAATTTTGCAAGAATGCAAAGTTATACCTTCTCTTTGACTGATGAAGAGCAGTGGAAAAACCTTCAGTATTACTTGGAGACCACAGTTCCTGGGCTGCAAACTGGATTGCAGGCTCAGCTGAGCTGGTGTTAGAGGGGTGTACAAGGGCAAAAATAGCAGCCCAAGTCAATCTCTAGAAAGGGAACAGCAATGCCATCCTCACTTCCATGACTTAATGTGTTCCTGGGGCTACTGCTGCATAGACAGCGTGCACCCAAGTCTGAACCTCTGTCTACATAGACAGCGTGCACCCAAGTCTGAACCTCTGTCTACATAGACTGAGTGCATCCAAGTCTGCAGCTGCCTGAGTTTGGGAGCACCCAGCATGACCAGGGCAGCCGTGTCAGCAATGGCACCGTTCCCCTGCTGCTGCTCATTCGGTGTCCTCCTACCAGGCAGCGTTCTGCAAGGCTGTGCTGGGACACGGTGCTCACCATCTTCTTCACAGGGTTCAAGAGGCATCTTTTACCTGTGGCCGTGCCCCTCACCTGAGGCTGTGTGCGCACAGCCCCGGCTGGCGCGGCCGGGAAATAGCTGTATGCAGCTCTGGACAAACTGCTCTGCTGGGCCCTAGAGATTGTCAAAGAGATTAAGCCTCGTAATCTGCTTTAATGACGGTCAACTCAGATGCCACCGTAATGAATCCCGGGAAAACAGAGCAGGGGCGGCGAGCGGAGCCCTTACCATCTCCACGTCGGACACCGGCCCGAAGCTGGTCACGTAGATGTCCGTCTTGACTTCTGTCACGGCGCCTGCGGGACACGGAGAGGGGCTGGGAGAGGAGCGGGACCCCCGGTCGAGGGCAGCGGAGCCGCCCCGCAAGAGCGGGGGCTGCGGGGCACGGGCAGCTTTGCACGGGCAGCACGGTTTTGGGGTTCCGCCGCCTCCCTCCTGCCGGGCAGCCGGAGCGCTGCTCGCCCTTCCCCACCCGCCGGCTCCCCGAGGGGACGAGGCTTCCCCGCTACCTCCAAATCCCGGTCGGAGCCTGTTGTCGTAGCCGTCCAACAACTTGTCGAGGATGCGAGTGATGTTTTCCGAGTAGAGGTCCGCCCCGTCGCCCTGGTCGCCCAGCGCCGTCCCCACGCTGCGGGCAGAGGCGAGTCCCCGTCATCCGCGGCCCCGGCAGAGCCCCTGGCCCGCCCGTCCGGGCCGCGGGGAGCCCGCGGGGGTCGGCGCGGTGGCGGGGGCTCACTCACCTCACAGCCACGCACGCCCAGGCGAGCAGCAGAGCCATGCCGCAGGTGTGTGCCGGGACGCTCCGGTGCCCTCAGAGTCGTCAGCTGGAACCGGTGTGGGCGCTCATCCTTCCCCCGGGCCCGGGTGAGGCTGTGGCAGGGCCCGGCGGGCTCGGCCCGGCTGCTCAGCCCCGGCCCCGCGCTCCCGGGCCGGGCTGTGCCCGCGGCCGTGCGCGTCCCTCGGCTTCGCCGCCGCCGTTCAGCCTCATCTGACCGCTCCACGGGGGGAATTAGGGTTTGAAGGGACGGTGCGCGGCCGGAGAGCAGTGACAATAATCGAATAAGGCATTAGGGGAGATTAAAAGGAAGAAATCCACTGCTAGTTTTGGCATGGAATTAGCAGGGACCCGTTAGGAAATCTGGAAAAGCGCTGGCATCTTGCTGATAGAGATTATGTTAGAAATGGCCTCAGCTTTTATTATGTTTATGGTTCACAGGGAGATTATTATGCAGCTTCCACATCATTAGAACTTTGAGAAGGGAGGGGGGACCCTACAGTTTGCAATTTACCGCGGGTTTTAACCTTTCTGAACAGTTTTCCTGTTGATCAATTCTTCAGAATTGTGTAGAGATTTCCAGTATCTAAACGCTGGTATCTGGACATTGGACACAAAAAGTTGGTTCTGGTTCAGATTTCTAGATTTGTTTGTTTGTTTTGCTTTTTTGATTGTTTGTTTTTGTTAATACTAAGCTGTTTTGGAGGGTTACACACACAGATTTCGCTCAGACTTTAAACCAAGGCATTACCAGGACTTTTGTTAGAACTGGAACTCCTTACTTTTAAACCACTGGGATTATATATCATTACTAATTTTGTCCTGATAAGTACTGACTGGATCATTACTGTCCCTTCCTTCAGTAAGTGTGTTAATGTAGTATGCCCTAAAGGAAAAAAGGTTCACGCTGCTCCAGCTTTTTGTGTGGCCTTACTGCTTCTGAAGAAAACAGTGAATGATGTAACACCTATGTCATTTAGCTACACTGTAAACAAAGCAATTGGGTCCGTTTTCTTTACATGGTAATACAGAGGGACTAATAAACACAGCAAAATTAATTCGTTCTTTCCATAATATTTTGTTGCATAAACCTCATTTTCTCAGCTCCTAAGAAAATATTTTAATTATCAAGAAATGGAAAAATGTATTTCCATGAAACTAGGAAAATCATTTATATATTCAGGAGTAAAACTAGATTAAGACCAGCACTGGAGTTCTGTGCTCAAGTTTTGTGTTTTAGAGAGACTGTGGTGCTACAAAACCAGGAGAATTCAATGATGTAATTAAAAATACAAGATATCCTCTGTCACTGAGTCTCTTTCCCTTTTGCCATGGGCAGAAATGTGACATAATCCACATAGGTGGGCTCTGCATTCTGCCAGAGCTCCAGGTCTGCCTTTGAACAGTTGGAAACATGACTTCCTGAGAGTCCCTGGAAATGCTCTGTGAATTCACTATAGGCTGGTGTAGCTCAGGATTTTTGTTAATATTCAGAACCATTTATCTGCATTAATTTATTCGTGGAAAATACTTTTGCATCTATGAAAAATCAAAGGTTTGTGTGAAATACTAAATGGAACAGGGAAAAGAAGAAAAGGGAATTCAACAAATCAGAAACTCCCGGGGTTATGTTTGTCTCTCTGGTCTTGATTAAAACTCGAAACTTTACCCCATTTTTCACATATGTTTAATCTTAGACATGTTTGAGTTATTTGTGTGCATCACTCTTCTCAGAATATTAAAACTGTACTTAGCATGTAAACATCATTAACATTCATCTTTGTAAATATGCTGCCATTAATATTAAATATGTAAATACACTTAAAAGTTTAGGACTCTTTTTTTCTTTTTTTTTTCAAGACCCACTTTATTTCTTTCTAAGGGTTCTGTGTTCTGTGTTTTACCTTGCATCTCCTCTTGGCATAATGCCCTGTTTCTTTTTTAATAAAGGAAAAAGAGTCTTGGCAAAATATTAACAGGAGTATTCAAATTTGCTTCACAAAATGAGGCAAGAAGAGTTAACTTTATAAAATTAAGCATATGCTGTGTCCCATCAGCATCCCCCAGCTGAATAGAACACATCCAATTTGTCTTCTTTTAAAAGGTTTATTTTTGCAGCTTCTTTTAATAAGCATCTCCTGAGTATTTAAAGGCCAGTGCTACATGGGGCCACCAACCACTCCTTCCTTCTTTTACTTCACTTTGTTTTGTGAATTAGGTAAACCACATTTTCTGTTAATTGCATAATTGTCAATTACCTGTTCCAAATTAGACCCCTATTGTGTAAAAACACAAACTATTTGTCTCTTTCACTAAGAGTGGATGGGGATGTGAGCCAGACGTAGAAATTTTTTTTCCCTTTACCTGGAAATTGGGGAAGTTTAACATTTGCTTTTGGGACCAGGTTGGGATACATCCCAGGCTGGGATGTTCTCTGGACTCCCCTCACTGTATGTTTTTATCTCACCTCAGGGTCTAGTCCAGCAATTCTTGCGTGGAAGGGAGGATCTCTGATGGCAAAGCAGGTAACTTGGGCAGTGGGCTGCATTCTTTCAATAAATTCTATAATTTCAATATGGGATTTTCCTGCAGGAAAATAATGATAATATTCTTCTTAAGAAATTTGCAGTTAGAGTCAAAGACGTTAAAAAAAAATCTTTAAGCCACTCAAAATATTCCAGCCTACCTTCCAAAATGCTAAAAGCAGCCTTTGCTTGGTAAAGGCAGTGGAAGGGCCTTTATTGCCACAGAGCTAGATGGTTTCAGGAGCTGTAAGCAGTTTTGGACAGATTGTTAGATCTAATTTATCTTGAAATTTCTGTTAATGTTCTCTTTGTGTGGATTTGAAACTTTTAAGAGTGAAACAGTTTTGAAATTCTCTGCGCCAAGAAGTTGAGTACTCGTGTTTGTTTTCTGTTTGTAGAATGTTCATACTATCAGTTGTACAAATTTCTCTATCAGAGAAGATCAAGCCAGCAAATTGTATGAGACTGATTATCAAAACAGTCTGAAAATTTCTCAGATATCTGAAAAAATCAGTTGGAAATTAGAATTTTATAAGTGAACTGAACACCCTTTAAAAAGGAATAGTGATCATGGAGACAGGAAGGGATGTTTCTTGGTAGACAGAGCTCTCATGAGAATAATGAAAATGTTATAAAAGACTTGTCAGCAACATATGCTTTGGGCTTTTAATTAAACAAACAATTGGGAAATTTGTTGAGAAAATGGCATGAACTGAACAACAAGCTTGAAAAAAGTGAATGGCAAATTGAGAAGTGTGGTGGCAAGATTACACTTTCCAGCTGCTAATTTTATCACCTTGTAGGGTGTCATTAGCACTGAGATGAAAAATGAGATTTCTGATTCATTTGGGAATACTGTTGCTGAAAATTAGATCTTTTGCAACAGCTGAAAACTTCTTGAGAAATGTGTTTGTTTTCTTCTTGAAATTGAGGCATTTTGAAATGAAAATAGTCTGACTGAAGTTTCTGTGGCAACTAGGAAGTTAAAATATGACAAATTTGGCACAAAGGCCTACAAGATTGCAATTGATTCTCTCATATTTGCATTTAATCTGATACCTACTGTCTGTTCAGCCCCTGACAGAGAAATCAGTTGGATCAGTTGGATGATGGAAATGCATCCCCCATTTCTTTTTGTTCAGCATCTGCATACCTACCTAAGAAGAAATAAGATTTTATGCTGTGGATGTGATTATAAAGTAACTCAAGGGTCAAAGGGAAAACTTAATTTTAAAATTGTCCTTGCTTTGTGGGAAAAGCTTGCATTTCAAGGTTTTGTTTTCTTTTTACAAGTTTATTTCCCAGTGAATTAATTATTTTTACAGGGAATCTACAGCAGAGATATAAGGCAAATAGTTTGAAGATTGTAAAATTCTGTGCAAATGGAATGTCTGCCAGATTGGTATTCCTTCATGCTCATCTTGCTATCAGAGGACAGTGTTTACTCTGTTTACCCTCTCAAATGTTTCCTCTGCCTTCCAAAACCTTCAGGGAGAATGTATGCACATATTGTTACCTGTGCTGCTCACCCCACTCTGCCACAGATAATTCCAAGTGTGGATGAGTCATCTGCTCACAAATTGCCATCTTGGTGCCTTGTAACACCAGGAGCTGGCACAGGAGTGAGCAGCTCTCAGGACTGAGGGAACACACTGAGGTAAAGATGCTTCTGTCCTATTTATTCTTGTCCTGTACAAAGCTCCAACACTGTGAAAAAATTTCTAATTGATACCTCCAAGTCTATGCACCTGCAAAGATATATGCAGACATACATTCTTATTTTTCATATTAAATGCTTAAACATTTGAGCCTATTTGCATAGGAGATTGAACCTGGGTTTGCTTTTATATCCAGGGAAGTCAGAGGTCCAAACAGACAGAAACTGTAGCACTTCAAATCTCAGGCTGATTCTTAGACATGATTCAGTGTGCAGTCTAGCATAAACACTTCAGTAATGGAAAGAAGCTTGATTTTGGCAGATCTTCTGGTCAGAAAATGAAACAAATTCTTCATTAAGCATTTTTGAAGGATATGGGGCAGACTGCTGTTCAGTTGTTAGTATTTGTTCCACCTACCATGCAGGTACAAAAATGGCATTTCAAGGTACAGATGGAACTGGCTGACACTGTGTGTACAAATCAATACAAGTATTGTGGTATCTTGGTTTTCTGAGTATTTCTGTCCTCATAGGAACTGAATGTTTCTGGGAAATATGATGTATCCGTGAATCATTCTGTGAAAGCTGAGGGCTCTCTCTAGATGCCTACTGAGGCATCTTCAAAAAACCTAAACCAAACTGAAGGCCTTAGGCTCCTTACTTGCTGTACAGAGGTGAAACACCACAAAACAAACCTGGCAGGAACCACACAGGAATAAACTGTGCAACCCTCCTTTGCCCCAGAGCTTGAAATGATGCCTAATGATTTTTGCCTTTTTTCTTTTATATATTCTCTGTATTCTTTACACATATATTTGGAGCTCTGTGCCTGTTATTGCATTCATAGCTAGTTCTCCCAGTACTATTCCCTGCCCTGCTAGGCAGAAAGACAAAACTCATTCCAAGACCCATATGCTATCTTGGTTCTCCTTAGAAACCAAGGTTGAAAAACAGCTATTTTAGACACATTTTCAACAACAAAGTTTAGTCCCACCTAAGGGGAGAGGACTTAGAAGGGGCTGAACTGGGGGGAATTGCATCACTTCTGATGCTCCTAATTGGTGATTTTTGTCAATTATGCTAATTTACTAAGCTTGTAAAACAGTATTCACCCTGTGGAGGGGTGGGCTTTTGTGGGCATTTTCCATATCTGTTCCTGGGGCCTTTATATTATCTCCTGTACTAATATCATCTCAAAAGTGTGTGTTGTTTCATTTATAGATTCTTTGAGGCATCAGAAAGACTTTTCTTTTGCTGGCATTTCTGCTCCATGCCATTCCAGTCACCTCTCAGACAAGAGGGCAGCAAGTGTTTCCTGTCCTGAGCCGCAGAGGGAGGGAATCAGGGAGTGACAGCAATACTACTGTGTCATCATGTGCCTCTGTGTGTCTCAGTCACCTGTTTTTTAAGGACCATCACCAACAGCAGAACTGATGGTAGAGTGATCATTCTGTCACTGAACTTTTTGAGGCCTTGTTGGCTCTCTAGATCATCTCATTTATGTAGTCAGATTCCCAATTCCTAAAAGAGGGTGCTCTCTTGTACCTCAGAGATGCAATGTAGAAAGCAAAAATCTGATTCACTAGGTTATGTTAATTGTACTTGGTAGTAACTATCCTTTATTATTTCAATGTAAGTAATCTTTACAGAGACATTCACAACTAAAGAATGAGGCTTAATATTAATTTGTCAGGAATAGCATCCTTTATCTGAGGATAGACATTTATGGTAGGGGAGAAACTGGTTCTACTCCATATTTTGTTTTTTCTGGCTCTTGCATAAACTTTCCTGTCTTGAATGTATTGGCAAGTGTCCAAGTCCTAATCTAGCAGAAGCAAGTTCTCCTTATGTCACTGTCAACCCAGGACACATTGATTCTCTGATTGTTTTTGATAAGTTTCTGGAACAGGTGTAAGGTACAAGCTCCAAATGAGAAGGAAATCCTTCTTTACCAGCAACACCTGGGGGGGAAGATGTTGGGTCACTGCGCCTGACTTGGTGTGAAGCTTAGTGAATTCAACAGTGTTAACTAATAGTAATGCCTGTGATTATATAATTGTAGTAATGGTGACAATGCTTTCTTTTAACTGAGCAGGAACTCTGTGCTGAGACAGAGATGGTCTCTAGCCTGGCATCGTTCACATTTGAAGAATCAGTGAGCACCAATTGTTAAGTCTCAAGATTTTTGCTTTTTTCTAAGTCAGTCCTTTTTTACATTGCCTAGAGACGATGCTCAGCCGAAATGCACAGTAAAAAGAAGGCCAGCAAGTCTATGCTGACTTTCTGTTAGTTGTGTGGTAGGAGTTAAATGGGTTTCTATTCAGCCATGGGGGTGGTGGACTGCCAAGGGTGTACAGACAGAGCATTGACACATTCAATGTCTTTAATATAAAGATAAAGCTGTCTGGTTAAATATATGCATGGCTGCACAAGATACATAAATTAGACAAATTATTTAAGAGAGTGTAATGTGCTGGTTGGTATTCTTTCCTTGAGGATATGTCTTTAGGAACCCACATTTAGAAAGTAGCCTAAAGGAGCAAACCAACTTTCAGATGTGTGTTTAATAAGGCTTTGCTAACTATTGCCTATTGAGGTTTGTTTTGTTGTACAGACTTAGGGTTAAATTTATTTTGTTTTCATGTTAGTTTTGGATAAAGGTAACTTTCTTATAGACTTACTTCTGAGATATGGTTATTTCTCTACATGATTTTTTTTCTTCCAAAAAGATAATTAAAACTCTTTAGTTTATTTTAAACTGAAAAGAAGGTAAAAAATTGACTTCTGATTTAATCTTCAGTGGGTTTTGTTTGTTTGCTTTTACACAAGACTTTAAAAAAAAAGTGTGTGTGGGGAGCTTATTTGTCTCTTACTTAGTCACTTAAACCCCTACATTGCCTGGATGACTTTTTTCATGTCTAGTGAATCCATATTTTTCTCTTGGAATCTCATAGTCACTGGTTTATGGGTTGTATGTTAGCTGATAAGCTAATGTAGAAGTGTTCATTTATGGTAGGGGCTTTGAATAAGATTAATACATGTTAGGTAGAGGATGCCTTTAATATATCTTTTATTATACTAAACAATGAATATTTCACTCTGGAGTGATTGTGGAATACATTGATTACCACTCTCATCCCCCTTCCAACTCACACTCCTTGGCTGTGATCAGAGATTGGATTTATGTCACTTCCCTGTAGATACTCACCTAAGCACTTGAGCAAAATTAATTCGTCTATATTTGTCTCTGTTTTATATATTCTCTCAAAAACGGTTATATAATTGAAATACATAATTTAAATGCATGAGTTCCAAAGTCATGCACTTGTATTTCTCTGCATTTAGGAATGTGCCATTAGCTGGGTACTCGAACAGAAAGCAAGAGCCTCTTGTAAGTTGTTTGGCAGTCACAAGTTAGACCAGCTTTTAAATCTTGCATACTGTAGAGCACCATTTATACAAAATATGTTAAGATAAGTCTTTGAAATGAAAATTTTTAATTGTCCCTTTTATTGTGGCAAACAATTTTCCTGTAGTTATAACCATCAGGCTTTCCTCTGCTTCTTTGCCATCTCAGGGGAAAAAATGAGGGGAGGGGGAAGGAGCAAGATTTCTGAAAATATTACTTGTGGGTTATTTGGTTTCTCCTTAGTTTTCCTTCATTTTACAATATTGGAATTTCTTTTGCCTTCCATGTTGGAGAGTATTTGGATACTTGTATAAAACACCCCTTCTGACATCTGAATCTTTTCTTCTTGTTGACTGTTTGGATAGAGATAAGCCACCTAAGTGTCTCTTAATTAGGTTCATTCCCAACAGTTGGTTGAAGTTATTAGAAAAGATTAGATGTTTGCATTATGGAAAGCAGTAAGATGCACATTTAGTTCTCTGTATTAGTAAAAAAAATGTCCAAAAACATTTTATTCTGAAATTTCCTGGTTTAATGTCAGTAAATACAACAACAATGCATTTTATATTAACACCAATACAAATGACATTTGTCACACATTTTCCCTGTGGAGTTAGCAACTTTTCTTTCTCTCTCTAAATGGGAGCTCACTATCTCAGCCAATTGACATATGGATTGAAAGCTTCAGATAAAGCCTAATGCAATGCAGTTTAAGGAAGTATCTATTTTTGTATCTTCTCTTAGCTTAAAAAGTAAGTATTGTTTATGTGTAAATGTTAAAAAAACAACCCAACCAAAATTATAGAATGAACTGCAGGGAAAAAAACCTAAGCCCAACAAACCAAGAAAATGCAGTTTATTTTCAATAAATATAGTATGTACCCTCTTCCAATGCAATCCTGAATTACATAAAAATTTAATTAAAGATGTAGGTTTATTTCAAACATTTCATGCAGAATTATTTATATAGAAAATTACAAGAATCAAAAAAGATTATTATATTGATCATGTATTTGCCATATATTCATGTAAAATAATTTTTGTTGAATTTCATAAACCCATATAGTCTATCAAAATTTTAATCATGTGCTGATTAGTCGTCCTCCAGTTCTTAAGAATTTTGAATCATCTGCCCTTCTTTTACAACAGCCTTCAAAATTTTAACTCACTGTAGATTTTTTCCTATATTTGAAAGTTTGTGGTACTGTATATGCTATTTACTACTATTTTTACAGTGGATAAAATTGTATGTCTTGGATGACCATCTTGGAATCAGTAATTTGACACTGGTTATAAAATATAGAAATACTAATTAGAATAAGAGCTTTCTAGGTATTTATAGCCTTTACTAGAAATGGTATCTGGCAGTGGCTGAAATGAAAAGACAGAGAGAGAAAGAAAATAGATAAATTATTTGCTTCAAATATTTGCCAGATGTTGTTTGACATGATATATGGTAAAAGAATTAAATATACTCCAGAGTAATGTTATTACAACAGATATAATACTCAGAGGCTTATCAGGTTGCTGACGCTTCTACACTAATGAAAAAATGATCCTTTTAGTCTTTAACAGAAAGATAAATAAACACAATGTCTAGAGTGGATTGAAGTGGATTTTTGATAGTTCTTCACATATGCATGATATAACCTAACCTGTTTATATGACTTAGTGAACTCTCCCATCTTCTACTATCATCATCAGGACCCCTGCAAATAAAGAAATGCAGGCAAAGCTTGGGAAATTGGATTTGGAACATGAAATTTCATCCAGAGTATTTGCATTGATAGACCCAAGGAAGGAGAGAGGTGATCCAGAATTCCTGGCTTTGCTGAGCACCATGAAGGGATGGCAGTGAACTGCTCCATGCAAGGCTCTAGACCTTGGCACAGAGCACCTAAAGGAGCTGGGCTGTACCTCAGAACCTTGAGCAAAGACAGTCCAAGTCAGCAACTGAGTTTTGCCTCTCACAGCAAGAGCAATACAGTGGCTCTGACTACTAGCAGCAACCAAAAAACCCACATGTGCTTTCTTCCAAGACTACAGTTCTCATTTGCCCAAGGAGTGGGTACAGCATAAGCATGGACAGTGGATTTTCCAATCAAGCAAGGCTATAGTTTAGCAGATTTATTACAATGCTCACTATCAAACCTATGGTTTCATGGGATTGTGCCCCTCTGTTCCCATTCATCTCCTCCTGCTTCACTGTTGATAATTTTACTCTCTGTAGCCTCAGAAAGTAGGCTTTTTCCCCATGATCAAGTTTGACTCATGGGCTTTTTCCCCATGATTCAAACTTGATCTTGGGAAAAAAGCCCATCAATTTAAAATTAAATCCATCTGAAAGTACATATTTGCTTCACCTAAACGGTTTCTATTTCCTCCGCTATTTTTGCAGTTTTGTATTTATCATTTCTTGTATATAGTAGGTAATATATTTTTATATATAACCATATAAACATACAGTCTTATACAGCTGTGGCATCTTTTCATATATGTGCTAATACCTGCAATATATGAGACAAAATAGTTTAGGCAGTGGACAAAACCCATTATATTATAGGACAACTGGAAGAAAAATAACAGTTTAATGACAGCTATTTTTATCCTCTTTATCCTATTTCCCAGTATAATTATTTCTGGATCAGTGTCCTCCTTTTTGGGCGCTGGCTTCTGTGAAGATACTGATTTATTTTTTTTTTTCCTTTACTCTAATGTATCCTTACAATTTATTTTCCTCAACTTGCATAGGTATGTTTTCTCCATTTTTCACAAAAGTATTTATAGCATTAAAAAAAAAAAAATCAAATGCTTATATTATTTTAATGTTGACATGTCAGCGCTTTCTTCACAACAGTAATGGTATTCCTAATTGAATCTTTCATGTGATTCCCCTATGCAAATGCTACAGTTGTAGAAAATTAGATACAGATGCTGTTCATCTCAGTTTGATCAGTGTGTTGGGTCACAGTGGCCTTAAGTTCTTAACATAAATTCAGCTTTCCAAAGTCCGGGTGCTTGAGTGGATGGGAAGAAGGATACTGGGTCTATTTTGAAATACCTTGAGATCTATGGGTGCAAATGGTGATCAGTGGATGAAAACTGCTGTGTATAATTTCTGAACTGATGAAGTGGTAATGCTGTGTTTCCTCTAGGACATGTACAGGACTTGGGTTGGATAAAAAACAGCTCCTGCCCAATTAATTTTTGCCAGAGACTACAATTCCTCTATTTTTACATTTTTTACTTTACTGGGCTTATTTTTTATGCAATTTGTATCCAAAATTTATGTGAATAGGATTGTCCATCACCATACTCTAAACTTTTTCCCAGATAGTATTTGCTTTAAACAGTAGTGCCTGAAAAATACAACAGCAGTAATTTTAGATTGGCTTTTGTCACCTTTTATTGTGTCCAGTGAGTTCCATCCTCCTTTGTATCCAGTAAATGTAGTACCTCTCTGCAGACTCATCATTTTACATTTTGAAGCCTCAACTGCTTCTGGTTTAGCTTATCTACCCCAAAATCTAAAGTTTTTAGTGATGTACTTGTTTGGATATACTATTCCGATTTTAATATTACTGAGTGTGAACCTACAAGAACATATATTTAAGTTCACATAAGTGCAAGAAAATTGATTCATGAGAAAGAACTAGTATAGGTAAATCTTGTCTCATGAGAACTACAGCTGACAAGAAGATATGGGAGTCTGTTAATGGCCCAGCTCTTCCTAAAATTTGTTTTCATGTAAAACTTTCTATAAAAGTCTACACTAGTGATGAAGGATAAGTTGTAGCAATAGCCAGTTGGTAAAATTATGATGATAATAAAATTTCTTACTCATGACTTTTTATAGAAAGAAATACTCTAAGAGAACTCTCAAATTCTGTCTCAGCTGCAGAGAACCTTGGACTTCTTCCTATGAGGAGCATCCGTAGGGATTGGACACTTTGCTGACCCAGGTCCTCAGCAGGCACATTGTCCCCTAAATAGGGGGACATGATCTAAACCTTCTCTAAGGACTCTGTCCTTACAACAGCAGCTCTGAACTCTTGCCATGTCTTATCTGGCTCCCCTTAAACACAGATCAGTAAAATTCTCTTGGAAGGCTGCAATAAAGTCAAAGTTTTGCAGGAAACATCTGTGTTTCAAGATTTTGCAATCTTTCATATATCCAAATGTCAAAATCCATTGCAAAAGCCCTTTGTGTTTTCTCAATCAAAGGTAATTATGATACTGGTTTCCTTGTCCTTCTTTTCTCTTACCTCTGATTTAGATGATGTAGCTTGCAGAAGTCCATGGTAATCTGAGTTTCTCCAGTGCTGGTACAGTTGGCTCTTGTGGTGTTTCTGCATGACAGCCTTCATTGATGTGGTAATGCTCATCTACTGAAGCTTTGAAAACTATTAATCAAATGCCTCATGGGAATTGCCAGCTTTCTTCAAGAATGTATTTTCTAAACTACTGGCAGATTGAACAGCTAAATTTCAGTCAAAATTCTTTCTGTGGGAGTATTGTTGAATGTCTGTCAGTTTCAGCAACCAAAGACTACTAAATAATCCCAGTTGTCATTGTCTGACAAGTAGCTTTTATCAATAGATAAAAATACTAGTTGTATTAGCAGTTCTGCTCTAGTAAAATATTGTTCTGATTATTTTCTAATATGTCCTAAAAATAATTTTAAAACCTCAATTTTTTACTTTTTTTCTTCTATTATTATAATGATATTATCTTCTTGTTTGGTATATCTGAAATAAGAAAAGGAGCCGTATGCTTTAATAAAATCCTAAAATAATTTCAGTTGAAAGAAACTGCTGGAGGTAATCTGTTCTAGCCCCCTGCTCAAAGGTTGGATCTAGCTTCAATGTCAAATCAATTTACTTATGCTCAACTCTACCTCAGCTTTGAGTTTCCAAGGATAGGCTTGCAGAACATTTTTGGCTAGTCTGTTCCATTGTTTGACCAATCTTCCCATGAAGTTTTATTTCTATTTATTTAGCTGGAATTTCTATTCTTGCAGTTTATTTTGTTTTCATGTTTTATATCAGTGCCTTAATACTGTTTACCAGAAAGTAAAGAAAAATGTTCTCCATGTATAAGAAAAAACATATCTAGAAAGGGGAGGAAGGGTTTGTTTAGGGTTTAGTCTTTCTGTCCTGCACCAAAAGTTCATCCTCTCATCAGAGATCTCTGACTGTGTGTGAAATGGAACTTTCCAGATGGTCAGAGCATGGTGCTGCTAACACCAAGGTCGAGGGTTCCATCCCTGTATGGGCCATTCCCTTGAGAGTTGGAGCTGATGGTCCTTCTGGATCCCTCCCACCTTCAGCTGTTCTGGGGGTCCTCCCACCCTCTCTGATCTGCCTGGCACATGCAGATGTGCAAGGCTGCACAAGGCACCTGAAACACCACAAAGAGCACAACACAACCAGCACTTGACACAGTGGACAGGAAATAATAACAGTCTGTGTGACAGTTAAACAGAGAATGTGAAATTACAGAGGGAAATGGGAAAGGAGAGGAGTGGGGCATAACAATGACAGAGTAGCAGTGAGCCTCCTTTAGGCCACAGTGCAGTTCCAAAAATATTCCTACTGAATGTACCCTGAGATACTGGTGGGGAGAAAGTGACCTTGGCAACGACAGCAACAAAAGAAAAGACGTGTTTTTCTGTGTCTCTGACAGCTGCCATCCCCGACAGCACGATGTCAGGTGTCCGGAGCTGACCAGCAGTCGCTGGCTGCGCCCCTCTCGTTTGTTTTCCTGTCTCCATCTGCTGGAGGCAGCCCTGCACGGTGCTGCACTGGCGGGTGCTTACCAGGCTCTGGACTGCCTCAGCACACAGATAAACTCTGGGGTTCTGCAACGCACCAAATGTGTGTTACAGCCAATTAAGATAATTTGCATAAAGACCATATTGGCTTAATTCAAATTATTGAAAAAATCCTATTTTCAGCTTTCTTTGCCCTATAATATATAGGCACAATCTTACAGAGAGGAACATTGATCATGAAATCTATTGATTTTAACAGTTGATGCATCACTGATTTTTATTAATTGGTTTTGCTCCATAGCATTAATTAATTGTTTTAGTACTAATGTGCACTTATTAAATATTTCACAAAAAATATATTGCAATAGGGTTCTTTAAAGTTTAGCAGTTTGGTTATGACTACAGCAGCAAATATTGTGTAATTTCACTCATAAATTCCCTAAATTAGAAGCATTAGTGCTTCAAAATTGTCCTAATAAAATGTTTATTATTTTCCATACCCTTATCAAAGTTACTTTACTTTTTAAGTCCACTATATGCTTTTATTTGCAAAGTTTGGTTGTATTCTTTAGTTTTATTATCCACAATCTGCTGAATTTCTATTTTGTAGGTACCGGGGAAAGTGGGGTTTGACATCTTTAGCTCATTGGTTGAGATTTGCATGATAATTAGTGATCAGCTGTTCTAAGGCACTAGAAATTCCTGATAGGAAAACTACTGGTCTTGAAGTTGGCTTTTTTGTGGTACACCAGAATCCCAATTTGACTGAGTGTAGAGCACCATCCAAGAAGAATATCTTTGTGCCCAGCCTTTACTCCGTGCCATATTTTACTGAAATATTTTATCTGAGAAAAAACTATGTACACAGCTGCATGTGAATCCAGCCAGCCATCTACTCAGCTCTTGCTTGAACTTCCCAGCTTATTTTTACTTTTATCTGAACATCATTATGTAACTTTTGCTCATTAGGAGGACTGATCCTGTTTTATTTTTAATATTAGCAGTCTGAAAATTTTGTTACTTATTCCAAGATAAAGATCAGGCTACTATTTATGTGCTTTCTTCTATCTGAACTATGATCCAAATCAGGTTTTTATGTGCATTCATTATATCAGGATTTGTTCATTTTGATCCAAAGTCAGCAGCAATGGTATCAGGATGTTTAAGATATGAAGAAAATTACATTGGTCTTTCATTGCCCTGTGCTGAGTTTTTCAGTTTATTTTACCAATCAACTAAGTTGGATGTTATATAACCAACTGAAATGCAGATTGTCTTAATTTAAATGTGTATACTACAGACAAGTGTAGTAATTTTCTTCTACTCTGCAAAACCTGCCCTATCTAAATCTGAATCTTTGCATAATTCCTAAAATATTGTAATTTCATGCACCAAGAGAAGTCACAATTTTGTTATTACCTTGCTAGCAATGTTTTAATATTCTAAAAAAATGGTTTTATTAAGTTTTCCTCATATTTTGTCTTCTGCTAAATCTTATTGTTAATTTTCCATTATTACCATTTTTTTCCAATAAGAAATGAGACTTTAAATTTTTTCCAGAATCATAGCACAAATAAGTCATCCAGTTTAATGAAAAATTAAAGATTAAGCTTAAATGAAGTTCAGTAAAATCATTAGTTATTTACAGTAGAGACACATGATAAAGATTTAACTTACAATCTGTGGAGTCCTTTTAGGACCCACCTTGTCTTTTTCACTGCAATTCTACTAAAAGAATTAGGGTGGAGGGGTTTAGTGCATATTTGTTTTCCTCTAACCTTTTCAGTTATTTGGATGATTATTAGGGCATAAAATACCTAAATTTCCTGAATAATGCCAGAGATAATTGAGGAAGGAAATCTGATCCTTTGGAATAGTTCTGATGGTGCATGAGACTATGACTGAAACTAAAAAGAAGTTTGCAGGTGGGCTGAAAGAAAACTTTTTGGCCTTTTAAGTATATCTGTACTGTTTGATGTGTACAATTACATCTGTGACATGTGCTTCCTTCCCTATAAGGACAGTTATTTCTTTCAGCACATTCAGGTGTTCTGTTCAGTACAGGTGAACGTGCCTCTGTGTATTCAAGTTCATTAATTTTTCTCAGTTTCAATACTGCAAGCTGATGATCATTTTAGTTCTTGCAAGTGATAAATTTGTCAGTTTAGTCAGAAAATACAGTTTAGATACTAAAAATTAATTCTTGAGGCAAATGAGAGAGATTTTTAAATTCTAAAACTGTGTTAATGGGGCAGAAGGAGACCTGATAATTCAGAATAACTCTTCCTTATTTAAAGAAGACCTCCATTGCATGAGAAGACTGAGAGTTCAGGAGCCTTTGCAACGTAAGCAAATTCTCCTTACAAATCTTTCTGCCCCTCATTTCTGAAACAATGACTATCCCACTGTGAGGGAACTCATTTGGGGAAGTGAGCAAGCATTGGATGTTAGTATTGGTTTTATTTTGGAACTCAATAATATAATCAACAGAATTCATAAAAGTCATCTGCTTTGAAATGTCCAAACTGAAAGCTAAAACATAATTCAAGGGAAAACTACCCCTACAGTAATTACATTGGCACTCTCAACTTTATCATCTTTTGCTCAAAATTTCAATTTGATTCTCCTGATCATTTAAAATCCTCTAAATTTTTTTGCTTAGTGAAAAATAAGGTAAGGCTTCCCCTACTGGTCTGTTTTTTTACTTTTTGTAGTGCAAGTAGGTTAAGCTACAGATGTTTCATATACAGTTTTCCTGCCATTTTATTTATGACCTTGAATGTTAAAAAAAAATAATAAAAATCCAGTGTCCCAGCACTACCATAATACAATTCCAGCTCTTGTACCAATCCACTGAACTGTTGATGCATTGTCATCCTTCCCTGCTGCAGCTTGTGGTAGCTCAAAGGTGTCCAGTTCCAAGGGTCACTTTCTCCAGGGCATGACCAGAATGGAGCATGTCACTAAGATGCTCTAAGTGCTACATAGGGCCATGGGGTGAATATGTGGAGACTTTTTCAGTACTCTAGAGCACAAGGTGTTGTTTTAAATCTCTTATTTAAAACATTCTCATTACTCCAATTTTAAATCACATATCTTTTTCCTGATTGTGGAAAAATTTTACAGCACAAGTTCACCAATAAGAGCAAAATTTCATCACATTTGGGTCTATAAGCTGTAGTAGAATCAGTGGGCAAAACCTGCAAACATGTCTTTAGATCCGTAGTGTTGTTCTTTTGTCAGATGATTGGCAACAACTTATTTGGAAGGAGAAATTTCATTCATGGCTGCCAGAGTATCTGTGGAGAAAGATGAGTGGAATGAGTGAGGCTTTTTCAGTGAAGGTGTAGGACCAGAACCTAACTCTGAATAGTTAACACTTTTGGGTTTTCAGGGAGCTTTAGAAATTGCTTCTCTCCTTTCATTCAAGTGGGAATGAGAAAACCCTTGGAAGGGAAAGCCACACCTGATAACTAGAGTACTCGAAGGGTGTGTATTTTAATAATCTTCCTTCATAAAAGCAAAACATCTTTTTAATGTTTTTTTAAGGAGTCACTTAAGAATCCACTGTACTGAGTTCTCAACAGTTTTTTGCTGCCTTTCACTGTTAACTTCAACTCCTGATAGCAAATATGATCTCTTTTATTAAGACTTGGACAGGTGACTTTAAAAATTATTAGGCTTGTTAATCACAGCTCATGTCTTTCACTTATCTTTCAAGTCCTTCTTGGTAACAACACTTGATTATTTTCTTGACGCCATTTGAGTTGGGAGTGCTGCCTCTGAGTGACCATGTACAGGTGGATGCTGTTTAGCTGGTTTTGTCCCAGTTCTGGGGATTTCTATGGCTGGAGATAGAAAGTCCCATATAATTGGTCTCAGTCGTGGAGCACAAGGTGGAAGACACAGCTGGAAAATACTTTCTTCTGTTGCATTGAATCCATCTGATAGGAGCACATGGCCTGACTTTTTCTTATTTTAAGTGTCATTTCATGACCTGAAGGAGGCAGTGGGAATAAAGAGGGGAGGGATGGGCACCTGACCCTGTAGCAGGAGGGAGGCAGAAGCTGCTCTTCTCCATGTCCCATCCTCTCTAGGGCAGAGCCTGATGACAAAGATGCCTTGGTACAAATTCTTCTCTCAAATAACTCAGGACCAAATCATTGGAAAGACATTTTATTTTGAAAGTGGTGAAACTAAATAAAGACTTTATTTTGTACAATGAAGGCTATGTAGAAAAATTTGGCAGTATTCTGGTTTTGAATCTGAGAGACTTCAATGGAATATGACTGCTGGGTTCCAAGACACTCTACTTTTTAGTTACTTCAAATAAGGTTTCTAAATAACCCATTGCCTCTTAACATCTCAAAGTTGGTGTGACTGCTAAGCAAAAAGAAAATCTCTTTAACAACTAAGCACGTTGTCCAGCAATGCTGAAGACGAAGAGAAGCATTTACTAAAGAAAGATCTATTTAGGTGCTTTGACGATACAGTCAGATGTTTAACAGAATTATTTAAAGGCAATTTAGACAGCAGTATCTACTTCCCACTGAATTTCACTTAGTCACTTCTATAAATCCCATATGTATCTTCTACTTCTTTAGGCATCTTTAGGCACACAACTTCAGTTGAAAATCTGTTAAAGCTATAGGCAAACTTCTGTTTTCTGTTACTGGGAGAAAATCACATTTTTAAGGCTAGTCCTCAAATTAACAAGAATTTCAGCCTTGGAGAGGGTTGTTCAATAGGGATATTAAAATTATTTGTGACATTTAGTCAGGATGGCCTGGTAGAAACATCTGTGCATATTACATTTCACAAACATAATTAATTTTGTAATAAATGTAACTGCAACTGCAGTGCTTTCATCAGCTTTCCTTTTTCTCATTTCTTTTTTTTCTTTCAGAAATTGGACTATTAAATATTGCTGGCCGAATACCAATTCTAATATTTTCTAAAATTAAATAATCATAAATCTAAGTAAGTATAGCTATTTTCTTGTAGGAATGGAATAATCTGCTAAGTAACAAACTCCTACAGAACAGGAGACATAAATTTGTGTTTGGTGTTTGCTTTTTTCCTTTTAAATATATATTAAGCTTTTCTACTTTTAAGCTTACACACTAGTAGGGACTAGGGATGAGTAAAGCCCACATTGCAATGTTTTTATTCTAAAACAAGTATCCAAATAAATCTATGGATTTATTTAACAGATTACTCATATGGCCAACACAATTGGAAGGCCATCTTCATATGCAGTTGTCTGTTATGATGACATGCCACAACACAGAAAGGGAAGAGTGGACAGTGTTTTTCTTTCTAGTCTCAATTGGTGTTACCATTTATTTTTCTTAATATTATTCAAATGCATGGAAGAGAGTTCCAGAGGCATCATATAATGCTAAATCTGTGTGCACTATATGCCTGGCTTCATAATAAATACAAATCTTCACCCTCTAAAATTGTGGATAAGGTTAGTGGGGGTGCTGGTATGGTCTCAGGCCAATTATAATTATTCATTTTTTTAACATCTATTCTTATAATGAATCAATTCATATAAAACCCAGAAACTCAGAGCCTTAACATTAATACTTAATTTTGAACTTTCAGGCTAGGGAGTTTTCCTTAATATTAATCATTAAGGGTGTTTAAAGATATAATTTCATCTAAAACACAGAACATTATCCATGGCTGGTTGGTACCCGCATTTCAGTAAGAAAATCCTGTTTGCAAGATTATTAATGAAAAGGTAGCACATAAATTTAACAGCAGGTGACTCCACCTGGTAAATACTTGGATGCTTCCCAGTAGGTTTTGGGATAATCTATTCAGGAAATGAAAGAAATAAGAGATCACTCCTGTGATGTTGGTAAATTAACTGAAAGGTGTAAAGGCTGCACACATAAAGCAACAGCACTTGGTAGTTCTTCAGTAGGCCAGTAGCACTTTCCTGCATACACGTGTATAAAGCAGAAGGTGGCTAAATAGTCATGCAAAATATTTTGTTAGAAGAAATAATAATGTATTGGTCATTTGCACATAAATATAGAATTGTAAATGTTTTAGCAATTGCAAGCAGTGTGTGGAGGAGGGTCTACCGAGAGAAATATTTATGGATGATATACAGTAAGTGGCCTTATTAACTCTTGTCAGCTGCTCTTGAATGCTTAGGCCCCAAAGAAGTTTTATTTGTGTTGTTTATTTCTCTGCTGTATTTTTTAAAGCATGAATTGATTGACCATTTGCAAATGATTCTGTGGCACTGTGAAACGTTCTGAAGATCATTACTAATGAACTGACACCCAACTCTACAATTAATTTTATCTAACCCAGATCTCACAGCTCTTGTGTTAGCTAGTTGTTGGAAAACCCTGGATAAATAGCTGTAACTGGTTGAGACTAAAGCAGGCATTGCTCTCCTCTATGTGTCCTGACAAAGATGCATTTAAATAAAAACCTAGATGAAAAATGGTTAATGAAAAAAAGGGTGGAGTACAGCAAGTTGGACAGTCTTTGATAGGGCAGCTTGCAAGCCATTGCAGGTTTAATGTCTTCATACACTCAAATGCTCTGCTGTCTGGTAGGCAGGGGCTCCTGGCTTCCTTCTGACATGCAGGATGAAATGGAAGCACTGCAGAGGTTTTTAGGGCAAGAGACTTGTCCTATCCTTTGAAATCCTATCCTTTGAAATCTACGGTGCAACTGTACAATATCCTAAATCTACAAGAATAAGCTGCTGTGCTTTCATGCTGGGGATGATTTGACCAGACATAAGGAGCTCTAGACTGGTCTACCAGAGATCACCACTGATCGTGGCAAATGCCTATCTGCTAATTTTAAGTGTTAGTGACTTTAAAAGACTGTCTGAAACTGATTTATTTTGGTAGTCTACCAAGAGTGATGAATAAAACTCAGTTGAAGGAAACTGATTGCAGGAACAGTATTTCTAGGCAAGTTATATTCCATGCTCATAGCACAAAGCAAAGTATTTCTAATATATTTATTTTTTAGAGTTGAAAAAGAGTTTTACTTATCCTGCATCAGAATGTGTATATATAAGAGCTGACATTTTCATAAGGCTGTTGCTGATTTCATGGAAGAAACACACTTCATTCTAGCTAATATAATCTATTTTTGTAGCAGACATTTGGGTCAATCTGTTCTCATACAAATTTTTAATAAACACATTCTTTCACCCACCCAATGCAATAGGAATAGATGGGGAAATGTAAAGCAAATGGGCAAGCTAGGAGCATTGCATCTTTATATTTCCAAGAAATGTTGTTATTGTTTACTACTATATAGTGTGAGGGCAATAAAAATAAATCTTACTTTTTATTGTAGTCTATGAAGTTTCAGGGTACAGTTTAAAAACTCTATTTTCAGAGCTGAAGAATAAAAGCTGGTATTTCTGCTGACAGATGGCTAAGGATGTTGTTATCCTGTCTGCATGTGCAAACAAGGATTATTGCAGTCTCATTGCCTACACCTTGCTTTCAAACTTTGGCCTTTCTTTTATTTACAAAGCAGTTTATTAAACAACACAGAAAGTTGATTTTCGCTGGTGCCTCTTTTTTCACAAGGCTTGTACAATCTAAATGAATTAGGGTTATGTTCTGAAACCATTTTATCTTACAGCAAGATTTAATAGCATGTACATGTAATTAAAACTAAGACTTGATTGCCAGCACCAGATCTACTCTCATGCTTATATATTTGGTTATCTGAGAGAGTGCTAGTGTTAAATTTTTCAGTAATTGAAAAGTATTATTGCATTTTAAATTATTTAGCAATTATTGCACAGTTTTTAAATTTAATAACCTAACCAGCTTGGCTAAAATTACTCAAATCATTTGAGTTTCTAACGCATTTAAAACTGCTTAGACCAATCTGTGAGCTTGTGTCATTCTGCACTTTATAAAAAAAAGATCATTGAATATCTTAATGAAGGACTTGCCTTCATGATATACAGAATAGAGAAAAATAGTTTCAGTGACTGGAGTCTGTTGTGTGTGTTTGTGTGTGCTTGGGTTTTCTGCTTTGTTTTTTTTTTTTTGTTTTGGGTGTGGGTGTTCTGGTTTAGGGCAAATGGGAGGAAACTTCCAAAGGGAACCCTCTAGAAAGCAGATTCAAGTGGCCACTCCCCCAACTGGTTCAGGAAAAGATTTCCTTGGAGAAAAATGGGAAAAAACTGTTTATTTAACAAGCAAAGTTTTCACTAGCATAAAAACATGAATAATATTAAACCCCCTTTGCTTGGAAACCAGTCCTAAAGGTGCAGAACTTAACAGCATAAACAGAACAGACAGCTGGGGATACAAACATCATAAAGTCACCCTAGGATGGTGGGGTAGATTGGTTTGTTTTTGGGGCTTTCTTGGATAAGGCAAAGCATCCTTTTCCTGATGCAGAGGAATTTTTTCTGGAGATCAAAGATTTAGGTTTGGATGAATTCACAAGAAAACTCAAGCCTCAGGATTGTATTAGATTCTGGGGAAAGTGATGTCTATCCACTATGTGGCTTTGCACTGAGAATTGTGACTGACACTGATCAGGAAAGCTTCAGAATTAGAGAAGCTGTGCCAAGGTGCTTCTCAGGAAAACATTCATGTACCAGAGCCAATTATCAGGTGTCAGTTATTTATTCTTAATAATAGCTATTGAAAAAGGCCCAATGCTCAATTCTATTTTTGCAGAACCCATGTGTTGCTAAATCCCAATTTTAAGCCTTTAAGTAACAGAAGCTCAATTTGGCTCCAAGATTCATTTTGCCCAAACCATGATTTTTTGGAGATATTTTAATTAAAAGAAACTAGGGCCTGAGATTCTGGTGTGAATATGAAGGGGGGGGGGAACGGGGAGGGGGGAACCAAACAAAAATCCCAACATTTTTCCCCCTGCATATTTTGCTTTGATTGAAAGGAGGCATGAGAAAGGAGAGGTGGGGGGAGAGCTTTTCTAATGAGAAATTTGATGACTCCTTTATAGGAAAGTACTATTGATCTTTTTTTTTTTTTTTTTTTTTTGTCTGGAGGGGTTTTCTTGGGGACTGAGAACTAAAGTTCTAGCATAAATCTATGTAAAAAACAGTGTGTCATACTGTCTCATCATGAAGGCAGATCACAAACAAATATCAATTAAACAAAGTATTTACAGGAACAAAACAGAGAAGGTGTCCTAATTGTGTTAATGAGCTCCAGCTCTCGTTTTCTGTGGCTGACCAGGGAAGGGAGGGGTCCATACTGTAGCTGATGAAAAGCAGAGCTTCAAGAAGTCTCTGTAATCTTCCTGAATCACTGCAGACAGGAATTTGTCATCGCTGTCTTTTAATTCTGCTTCGGCCTTTTTGCTACTGGTTTTGTCAATACTATTTTAGGGGATTTTAGAATTTTATAATATACAATCCAAAGTATTGAAAAAAGTGGCAATGTAGCAGTGTTTTTGTGCATTTCTGCACTGCATGCAGCCCATGTCAGTATCTTTGTTTGTTACCTTGGAAACTGTCATGGGGGACACCGTGATTGGCTGCATCCTCCAATTGATTATTAAAGTCGTGGGCAGTTTCAAGTGCCAGACATCTCATAGGTTGCACAAGTAAGTAGCACTAAATGATTCACAATTTAAGATTCTTTTATTTTGAAGTAAGCCACATGAAGCAGTACATCTGCAATGCCTTGGAAGTTTGACTAGAATGAGTAATGGATTGCAAATTTCATCTTTGTAGAAACTGTAGTGTTTTGGGGGATGTGCTTGGTTTTTCTTTTTCTTCCTGGCTGTTTCTACTGTGGAACATGCACAGTATGTCTGAGAGGAAGGAGAAAAACCTCCCAGCCTCCCCCACAGCAACAAACCCAGAACCCCATACTGAAACAATAAATAGTTTGTTAGATCTGTTACAAAATATAATCTTTTACTTTATATTTCAGAGGAATAGAAATTCACATCCCTTGAACTGCTTATAGGCTTCACCTTTTTTATATCATAAGAAGTGATATCAGAGTTCTTAGAACTGTTTAACAGCCTATCCTGCTCCCATTGGTGAACTGATGAATAGTGATAGCCTGCAGTGATGCATTCAATATCTTGATTGTGCTTTACATACCTTTTTTCAACAACGCAGGAACACCTCTTTTGTTTTCAACCAAAAATCTGTTAGTGACTAAGGCCTCCTTATGTCAAATTTTCTCAGCTACTTTTGAAAAAAGCAACTTGTAGCATAAAGCAAAGTCATTGTCTTGAGAATATCTTTAGAAAGTCATGATGGATAATGTAGTTCCCCTATGCTTTCAGTATCTGATGTTACTAGACCATCATTACCTACAGAAATACCTGGTTTTAGTGAAGAGTTGCTATCTCATTGCAAAGAGTTAATGGCCCAAATTATTCTTGGATGTTTCTATGATTGTATTAGGAGTAAAGAATGGGTTTAAAGTAAAACTGCTGTACCATTTAGAGATAGTTTAGTATCTATATTTTTCAGCTGCCCCTTTCTTAGTAGCATTTCATTTGCATCCTTGAATGACTCCAATATCTCAGAATTGTAGACATTTTTTTCAATTCAGAAAACAAAGCATAGCTGTATCTTCACCTCTATGCTCAGCCCTGATAGCAGTGAATAGCAACAGAACAGGCTGCCAAGGAGCCTTTTCAGTCTCCACCTTTGTAAGTTTTCAAGACCAGACTGGATAAACCCTGAGTGATCAGAGCTGATCTGGTTTTTAGCAGGAGATTGTGCTAAATGACCTCTGAGTTATCTTCCAGCCTGATTTCTCCTATGCTGTGAACCATCTCACTGAAAACTGTGTCTTATTTCCAGCTAATGTTTGTCTGACTGTAGCCATTGGTTTCCATTACTCCTTGCCCTGCTAAGGAATTTGTTGGTACTTGATGCCTCTCTCATTGTAAGTGAATACTGAAATACAAGCAAACCAACTCCCAGCCTGTTTCAAGACCAGCAGCTGGACAGACACTTGGTTTGTCTACCCTGTAGTTTGCTCTATTTTGCCCTGGAGAGGACAGGACAAAATAACTAAGCTTTTATTCAAATGCATATATTGAAATGGGGTGCAGAATTCCCCTTTTGGATTTTCCAGCAGTGGCCACAGGAGTCTTCTCATATTTCTTGTTTCAAGGTGCTCAAAAATACTCAAAATAGATCTCTGAATCAGAAGTATTCTGATCAAATAATTTTCTGTGTAACTTTTTAAGCTATTATTTGTTGCGTGAAAAAAATGAATCTGAAGTAAATTCTGTTGTACTTCCCAAAACTTTCCTCACCAGCTGGGCAGTGGCAGTCAGATTTCAAGCATAGGCAGCCAGACACAGGGATCTGCAGGGCTGCTCCACTCTCAGCTCAGCTGCAGCTGCTATCACTCAGTCTTTTAAAGCAGAAAGTCCCAGGAATTTAAGGGCTAACCCTCCAGAGCAATCAGATACCTTTTTCTGCATGGATGGAGCACAATATTAAATTCTGCTTGTTTTTTGATGCCTTGCAAAAATTAGGTTTATTACATGCACATGATTACCTTCATCAACAAAGTTTGTAATCTTTTGAAAGAATAAAATCAAGCTTTTAGTCCAGACCAATTGCCTCTAAAATAATTTTGCTGTGAATTAAATATTTTTCTATAATTTATCAAACAGTTGCAGCAGCTTTCCTTTATGTTGCCAAGAAGAGAAGTTGGGCATCTGGCCTGTGGTTACCTGATTCATCCCTTTTGGCATTTTTAGTATGGACACAACATTGCCTCTCTTCTAATCTTCTGGAGTTACTCCAGCTTTCCATGATTTATTAGAAAGTTAATGCTAGCAGACAGGAGATTGCTCTGATTCCTCTCCTTTAGTACTCTTTGGGGCTTTTTTGTTTGGGCTTTGCTGCTGTTGTTTGTATTTTTTTCATATAAAGCATTACTGGTTGTACTTTTTAAAATTGTATCTCTAATTATTATACTATGAATTATATAACTTGTTACTGTATTTATACTGTGACTATTTTTTCTCTTTTATTTAAAAAAACCCTCCAAAATTTATTATTAACTAAAAATGACAGAATTTACTTAATCTTAGCTGTCTGACTTTCTTGGAGAGGATCCTAAAATCAAACTGAGACAGAGTGGATGGAGATGATTATATTTCCTATTGAAACATGAAGAATTGAGCTTATTAAGAGTTCTTTGTACCACTAATCCTAAAATCAAACTTGAAAATTAAGAATGTGCTTTAATATCTTAAGATTTTCTGGGCTAAGGACAGTATCTCCACTCTATCCGTGCCACATAACTTTTAATTTCTATTACTTACTATCTCCTTCACTTTTTTTATTAATCTAATTTCCACCATCACTGAAATGAAGTTGTCTCTTTTTAGCACTATCATAAACTTGGAACTTTTAATATTCTGGTCTTTAGCAACTTTTGAATTTTCAGTCTTTGTTTTCCTAAGTTTTTTTTGCCATCCACTGGATTTCTTGTTTGGAGGGAAAGTGACCCTTCATAAGCACCGAAGGTGGGAAGTGGTGCCTGTTTGTTCATGTTGAAAGAAATTGGTCAGAATAGTTAGTAACTAAAAGACCAGCAAAGTCTAGGATAGGTTCAGTTGCAGGGTTTGAAAACACAATAGCATTTTACTACTCTGGCTGCAGAATATGTCTGTTGGCCAGTCTGCCCCAAGGAAATTCTCCTGATGTGTTGCTGAGCCCATGCGTTCTGGATTGGTGATCAACAATTGTTCTGTAGGCCTATTCAGGAATGAACCTTCCTGGCTTTCTTAGAGCATGAAATATGCATTTACAACTAAAATTTTGAGGTTCTTCACCCTCTGAAACAAATGATGAATTTCCTTCTGTATTAATAGATTTAAAATTTAAATTTAAAGGGATTTGAATTCTGGTGATGACCAGCAGCAATAATACCAATTATATATGTGTTTGTTTCTCATCCAGGAGAATTTCCAATTTATCTTTCATAAGAGCTTATGAAGATGATGATAGAATTCATACTTTTGCTTACATCTTACATAGCAACCTAAGAAAAGAACTGACACCCTGTTGGGCAGGGTGGTGGTAGCAGTCCAATTAAATGGTGGCTGCAGTTCTGTTGGAATGATGGTCTGGACAGAGTATTCTATGAGTAATGTAAGAAAAATCTGGCTCTCTCAAAGTAGCTTTGTCTTTCATATTGTTTGGTCTTGTTACTATTTTTCATGGTCCCAGGCAAGCAAGGTTGACCAGGCTGTTGTGTGGGGGGTTTATTTTTAGCTTTTTGTTGTTTTGTGGGTTTTTTTTGTTTCCATGAAAGCATACGTGCCTAACTGCCAGCTCGATGTTAAAAAAAAATATTGTATTCAAATTGTGTAAGTACTTTCTGAATATATTATTACAATCTATTAAATTAAATGCAGAAACTTGCTTACAGAATGGAAAAAGGATACCTGCCTGTCCCTCTTTGCTTTGCAAAGGTATGCTCAGACCAGCAATAATGTACAGTGGTTTAAAAGTCATAAAACCACTTGTGCTAAAGTAACATCATTAGATATTTTAATTTGAAATATCTAGCTTACTTGTAATGAACAGGAATTTTCTTGTAGGATGTAGGAAAGCTACACAATTCAAACTTCAAAGTTCTCATAGCTCTCCTGATTGCAGCTGGTCCAGTGGTGGGTGCTGAGGTGTGGTTTGAGGATGTTTTTGCCTGACTCAGGCACGGCCAAGCAGAAAACAGGGAATTCAGAAATTCTTTCAGTCCACTGATGCACATTCACTGAAAGATGCCATCTGCAGATGATGTGTCAGACCTTGGTCCCTTTGTGCCCTTTTAATAAAGAGACAATGTGTAAGGGAGAGAAAGCAACTTTTTTGCTGGGATCAAACACAAGGAATTCAAAGCCAGTGCTTCAGAATGTGATGAAGTTTGGGGGGTTTAGTATGCATGTTGTTTTGGAAATGATTGTCATTTTGCAGTGTTGAAAAATAATTAATGTCTTTAAGTTTAATACAGCATGAAACTCATTTGAAATTTTAGATTATTACTACTCTTCAATCTGTTAATTCTTTAAGCATTGGTTAGTCTTTGTTACCATGAAAAAAAAAGGTGTGTGGGGGGGAAGTGTGGAGGTTTAATTAAAGATGGATTTGTTTACTTTTTTGTCTGGTGCTTAATAAGAAGCTGTTAGCAGATTTAACCTTGGAGGCTGGAGATTAGGCCTGATGTACTGCATTGAATATTCACAAGCAATTTTCAAATACATTTTATTTGTGAAGGTTCTAATCCAAAAGTTAAATTATGAACTTGGAGGAAATCCTTAGCATACAACACATAGCAATTAATGTACTTTATGTTAATATGTGACGTTTGTACACATTTTTATTTATGAGAAATGATGAAATACAATCAAAGAATTTGACCAAACCCCCTCTAATTTAAAATCAAAGTTGTCAGCTGAGACAACTGTGCTGCTCATTGTGTGGTAGCACAAAGATGATAATGTGCAGAAGAGGCACTGCTTCTCTGGGCAGTTCCATCAGCAGTCATAGGATGCTTCTCACTTTGGATTGCTCTTTCAATGCCTTAACAAGGCAGGTTACCTAATGTAATGGTTCTACTTTAAGGGCAGGAGGAGAAACAGAGAGATAAAAATAGGTATGCAGATGGAAACTTTTTCACTTTTCCATATGCTAATAGCAAACTACTAGGCCTCTTAATCATCCCTCTCATTAGCGGCTGCATTTTCAAAATGGTCTCAAAAAGATCTTTAAATGTGAATAGCCAGAGAAATATCTGCATAGATAAAACTGACGAAAAATTTGAGGAAGAAAAAATTAGATACCAAGAGTTAGTGTTATCATGGAATAACTGGAATGCAATTTTGGGTGTGCAAACCACTTGCAATTTTTTAATCTAAAAAATTGCTTCAAATACCAATCTCTTTGAACAGTGTAATGAGAAGTATTTTACATTATTTCCTTTTGTTGAAGGTGGCAACTTTCTTAAAATGCTTGAATAAGAATTTTTTTTACTTTGGAAATTTTGAGCATGAAGAACAGATGAGTCTGAAGGCCAGAGACTCACTGGTGCCAAGGACAGCAAGGTAAAACATAATGATTATAGGTGGAAATTTAGTGAAAGCCATGTAGCATTCAGCAGGTTTATTTATAGATGCACAATAGAAACCTCAGATTCAAATGTCCAATTGTGTATTTTCTAAGGAACAAAAAGCTACTCTTCAAATATGGAAAAAAAAAAGTAACTCTCCAGCAATGCCCAATATTGCTGATGCTATCAGTGGTCACGGAATAGTTTGTTATTATGTGTTATTTTGGAACTAAGGCCTTGTTTGTTTAGAATTTAAGTCAAGATAAATAAAATGTGTTGCACATTATGTGATTTGTTATGAATATAAAATAAGACAGCTCTGTTTCTCTGAGATTTTTATGACATGGTTGAATTTCTCAAAATGGACATGATTAATTTCTAAGAGTCATGATATTACAGCAGGAGTCACTGTCAAGTTGCAACCAAAATCCTCCTTAGACTCCCTTTACCATAATATACATTGTTTAGCTTTTGCTTTGCTTTGCAAAAAGATTTATATTGAGCCTTCTAAACACTAAAATCTTCTTAACATAGATCCCATCTTTTCTACATTTTATGTGATAGATTTTGATGGATTCTCTGGAGCACGGTGGAAATAAATCATATCTACCCAGTGAATACTCACTACGTCCCTGATTTATCTTATTTGCTGATGGACTTTTTTCTGCTCATATTTTGAAACAGCCATTTGTAAAAAGGTTCTGTATTAAGAATTATTTGTTTGATATTGGGGAAAAAAAAATCTGTTATATCACATAATGTGTGGTCTTATGACTGTATCTATTTCCAAGCCTGTTTCTTGAACAACACTGAAAATTTATACTCACTTTAATTATTATTTCTGCCCATTGGACTCAATGGAATTTGCTATTTTATAGAACTGGTTTTAAAACTGCTTTCCAGCACAGTTTGTAATGGGGATGTCAGTGGCTGCAAAAGTTCAGATAAAACAGGACAAAATATTCTGGGATTCATGGCTGGGCAAAGGGATGCTAAGCACTAGAACATTTTAGTATCCCCAAATCCAGCCAGTTCCCAGGGAAAGCACAGGCTGTGTAGTTAGAACTGCAGGTTCCTGAGTTGTTGAGAAAAGCATTCCTACTCATTTTAACTTTAGGAATCAAACAGACAATACACAAGCTGAAGTTTGTGTTTTTAAAGCCCACAGTAAAGATAGGTAGAACTTGAAGATGTGCAGCTATTTTAAATAATTCTAAGAAAGCTGTTCAAAGTACTGAAACAAATCACTGGTTTCTAATCAACTGCGACCTCTTCAATTCTCAAAGAGTTTCTAAAAGTGATTGCTAACGTTTCAACTTTGCATTTCTAATCTGTAACCACCTGTAGATGCTATTTTATTACCACTTTTATTTTCTTCCAGCCTAATTCCTCCTTGTTCATCTTTATTCTTTTTATCTTTATTCTTTTTTTATAACACACAGACACACACACACACCTTAAAATGTATTAATATAACTTGAATTTAATATAACTCAATTATTCTTCCATTATCCTTTACATTCTCATCTCCTCTTAATTAGTGGTTTCTTATTCTATGACTGTTTGGAGGACCTTTAAAAGTCTCTTTTTAAGAACAATTTGTTGTACAACTTTATGGAACAGCGCTGAAAATTAAGACTATAAATGTAAATTTTCATATATTATTTAAAACCTGTTTTACCAGCAGCTCATTATTTGAACTCCTTAGCTTTCCTCTAGCATTTTCTTCCTGAAAATTCACTAATTGCTTTTATCCACATTTAGGCTAATCTCAAAAAAGTCTATGTTTCCCCTTTATATGTCATGCTTTCTTTGTAAGTATAATAACTTTTTTATTATAACAACTCAATCAATCAATAGATTTATCTGATATGTTTCATGCACCATGGAATCTCTCAAGTTTTTCAAGCTCTGTTTTTCAGGATCTTGATGAGACCATAATTTGGAAAGAGTAGATTATTCCAGATTTTGAAAGTATTTACCTGTTGCCAGAATTCACTGATCACTTTCATAAGGGTTTCTCTTTGTTGGTTTGGTGATTTGGCAGGTTTGTTTGCTTGTTGGCTTTTTGATAAGGGAAAAGCCTATTCTTTAGGAATTGTGTGTATTTTAATGTATCAAATCAATCTGCCAAGAATCAGCAAGTTGCCTTGTGAGTGTAGTGACACAGAGGAACATATTTGGAAGGCATATGGTAGAGAAAGCAGGGTGTGCTGCACCCTGGGAGATCTCTTCCTATTTTCCTGCAGTACTTCACTGACTAGAGCACATGCATATGGGGCTCTCTTGAATGTGTATTAATTGAATAAGAGATGATTTCCTAATGATGAATTCTATGCTCATTTAGTTTCTTTCTTGTTTACAAAAATAACACCCTTGAACAGTCAGTATACAGTAATTGCTGGTCTCCCCCAAGAGAATTAAATAACATGCTTTTGTTATTCATTATGCAGGTTTTTTTTTTGTGCATAACATACAACTCCCAGCTGAAGTAAAGCAAAGAAAAAGCCAGAAGACATGATACAGGTGTATGTCCTCTCTATATACATAAATAGAGAAGATCTAATTAAGATATGACATAACATGGGATAAATGTATGTGTTCATGCCCATCTGCCCGCTGTCTTGTTTTCAAGCACATTGACACCTGCACACATGAGCAAAATGCATCTTTTTGCAGGGTCTTCTCTAGTGCAGTTACAAGAAAACCAAATGAGCTGTTTGGGCTGGGGTGTGTTTCAAATGCCAGCAGTGCCTGCAGCCTGGCAGGGCTGAGCGTGGCCTGCAAGTGCTTTCTGAGGAGCCTGACTAATTAGTGCATGCTGAGCCTCATGCTGCTAGAGCTGAGCTCCTGATACCCAGGCTAAATATAATTCCACAAGAAGCCCTCCAAGGATACAGCAGTGGAGATGTGTATTTTGAAAGGTACAAAATGCAGAGGCAATGCACGGCTTCAGTCTTCTTATTATACCCACTGCTTGCAGACTTTTTGATATCTGTATCTTTGGGAATGCCTCAAAAGCTGCTTTCTACTTCAGTGCTGTATATGTGTTTCTCATATTCACTTTATATCTAAAGAGCAAAGTAAAAGGATTGTCTCACTGGAAGATCTCTGGGGGTACTGACATCCCACATGCATTCTGCTAAGCTTCCAAAGTTTGGTTTTTACTCTATTTAGTTCTTATTTTTGGCAATCAGATTGGAATTATAGCCTCCTAGGCAGCCATTGCTAGGAATTTTACTTGCTGCCATAATCTGAGTTTCATTGATAAAAAGTGGCTTCTAGGCCAACTTTATATTTTAACCTACTCTGTTCATTGCATTTTTGTTGATTTAGTATACCAGTTTTCAGAGCTTTTCCCTGACTTTCTAACAGTATGGCATCCAGGCTGCTTCCTATGGATTTTAGTTTTCTGTTCTTTTTACTTCATTGTCTTTGAACTGCTATAGCCTTCTCATTTAAAAATAATTTGGCTCCTGAATTCCGGTGTTGCAAAGTAGAGCTTAGTTTGGTCTCACAAAACATGTCAAATTTAATTATATTTTTTTCTCTAGCAGGTCAATCATTCTTACTTACAGGAATTATTTCAGAAAGTTACTTAAGGCAAAGTCAAGAATAGCCTTTTCTCTTCTATGCTTCAGACCTAGCTCTTGCAAGATGCAATTGTCTGTTACTTTCAAAATTGTCTTTCCAATTTTTGCTGTGATATATTTGGTATGATAGTTGTCCTAACAAACTTTGTTAGAGGCTGTTCTAATCTCTGTGAAAACCAATTTCTAAAATATTGCAAATGAATGACAGCAACATCCATCAGCACCAGAAAAGAGAACTCTTAACCACAGCCCCAACAGAAAGTTGTGACAGTGTCAACCAGTATCAATCCTAAGTCAGGATCTCTGACTTAATATAAAACCTTATAATAGGGACTTATACTGGGAAGATGATGGTCAAGCTCCAAACAGAAAAAATTTAAACTGGACTAAAAATTTTGGAAACTAGACAAGAAAGTGTTTAACTCATAAATTCTAATATGTTCAAGTGATTCTTGATGCCTTATGGTGATGGAAATTATCTGTGTTTATAAAAGTATAACTGGAGAAATTAAAAGATAGTTGAAAGAACAGTCCAGCTCTTTTTGAACTTGAACTCTGAGGCAGAATGAATATGCAAATAATTCATGTATAGAATTAGGATTATCGAGATTTGTTGTGGAATTTGCATAAAGCATACTTAATTGTTCATAGTGAGCTAAACAGACATGTTTCACCAAAATTAGGGTAAATATATAAATAAAGAGGCATAATTGTGTTACTCTGCAGAGAAGGTCTTTCCCTTAACTCTATTTTTAGATTGTTTTTTGGTGGTGTGGGTGTGTGGATTTGGGGTTTTTTTGCAGTGGTGTAAAACCTGTAGAGTTGCTTCTGATTTACACTGGCAAGAAATGTCCAAAGTTGCCATGGTGAGAGATAAAATGCAAAGCAGTGCTTTGAATTTGCTGTGTAACAACATCAAGTATGGGTATTACTCAGCTGCTTTTGCCACATATGAGAATAAATTTACAAAGTTAATACCTTGATTAGTATGACTACCCAGAGCTGCTTCCAGTGACAGATTCTTGTTCTGCCTGGTTCATTCACAGCTCTTCCAAGTGGCTCTGAAGACAATTTTGTCACCCTGTTTAAGATTTCCCTGAAGTGCCCACGTCTGGCAAAGCGATCGATAGGAGTTGTTGAAGTGACCTTATGGTTGGCTTGTGTGGAATCAATACAAAATGTCCCTAGGCATCAGAGGGGAGGCCACACAAAACGAATTCATCAAGGCTTCACACCCTCTGTGAGCCCCCTATCACTGCTGGAGGACTGAGCAGACCTGTGCCTTTTGACCTCTCTAATAAGACATCTAGTTTGAAAGTCTAAGGACCTTAGAGGATCTAAGACATCCTCTAGTTTGAAAACTGTAGCCTCAAAAAATATAACAACCTGAGGATGTTTTCATTTCCTTCTAGTACTTCATTAGATAAGAAATAGAATGTGTTTCTAATTTCCCTGTAAATGTGGTAGAGACCAGGTTGGTAAAAAGATTGAATAATCATGTCTGTTGAGTGTCTTACAGTTTTTTAACACAATGCTTTGTATGATGGGCCTGGATGTTGCTGTTCCTGACCTGAATGTGGATTTTGCGATTAATTTCAGTAGGGATTGTCTTGGGTGCTGAGCCATTGTACGCTTCCTCTATCTCACCTGTGAACCTGGCATGGTAATATTGTACAAACTTGGATGAATGAGATCTCTTCCAGATCATAGCTCTTTGTAAGCTACCAAGTCTGAGCACAAAATGGGATGGGTGGAGAGAATGAAAGAGAACTCTCCACAGTAACACTGAAATATTTTAAAGAGAGATCCTTGAATGCAAAGTGGTAAATATTGACAGTATTCCGAGGGGGTTTTGCTGTGTCTAGTTTCTTGAAAGGGATTATTCCACCATAAGTTTTGTGGTTGGTTTGAGTGGGTTTTTTCTTCCTGTCATGGCATTCTGAATTTTCCCAGGATTATCATAATGTCCTCTAGGTCTGAGTTGCAACACAGGTGCCTTACCATCTTCACTGGCCCCCAGCCTTTCTCCATGCTTTTCCTTTAGGCAAAAATGACTCTTTGCGTAGAGGATAGCGCAGCTCTTTAAAAAAACTCTCAACTCAACAAAACTGGTTTGTTCAGACTTGGTGATTGCTGCTGAACAGAAATATCTCTCAGTGAAAGTTCTGCCTTCTAACATCTGGAAACAGAAGCAGATCCCAGGTAAAAGAAGTACTGATTCCATGAAATATAACATGTTTCTGCAATCTGCTTTCAGGCTGAATCTTTCACAAACATCATGAAGGAGATTTAGACACAGAGTGACATAAGCTTGGTGCACATTTTTTGCTGTCTTTTAAACATTTTCCTATCCTTGCCCGATGCAATCACTCATTCTGCCGTGCCCTCCCTTCCTATCAGAGGATATGGACACTGCAGACATTTTTTAGCTAAGTGCCAATGTAACTAAAATCAAGGAATTAAAAAAATTCTGTCTATATAGCTGTTAAACTAATTTATTCCACCACCTTGAAGGAAATAGGGCAGATTTTTGTGGTGATTTCATGATTTGATAAGAGGACTTCAGTTCTCAATCCATCGCAATTCTCAGTGCCTGACACATTGTATTTTTCCAGTCCCTACTGAGTTGCTTCCAACTGTCTGCAATCAAAGCACTTGGGGATGCTTTGCACAGCCTTTCACTTGCCTTTTTTTTTAATCTGTAATTCAATTTCACATTAAAAGACTTTCTTCCATATACACTTAAGTTGTGCTGATCTCAAACTACACAAAAGATTTTTGTTTAAAGATATAGCAGGTCCTAGACTCATAAAACACTGCCTGCATCAAGAACTGGGGTAAGGTCTTACCTATAGTGTCTTTAACCCTGGGGAGATGCATGTAGCGAGTTACAGAATGAAAAAATATGAGCTCCAAAATCTAAAGTCCTACAGAATTATGCAAACCAAGAAGAGATTATTATTTGCCCCTCCTATTTGCTCTTCTCTTACAGTTAAGTGACAGTCATGCTTGTATCAAGTGTTACTCATTACAACATATTGGACTAATTTTCTGGAGAGACACTTGCATGAATATTTTTTTCTGTGTTTGTGATGTAACAGGCATCTTTATGCTGACATGATGATTGCTATTGGGATGGTTTATGGTGACACACTAGATCTGAAGACCTACAGTGAAAGTAAAGAGACCTAGATAAAGTAGATTAAAATGTTATTCAATACATGTCTACAATGGGTGACTATATTGTGTTGTCTTTCAGGTGAATTTATAGCTTTACAGGATTGGGAAATTGAAAACATCAAAATAGTTTATTATTAACATTCTTCTGTTAATTAGATAATTAAATGTTATCTGATACATGGAAACAACTTTCACCTGCATATTTCTGATACTACTGCATCTTATCCAAATACCAAAAAATTCAGGACTTTGACAGAACACAACAACCTGTTGAGGTGCAGTGAAAAGAGTTTTTTTTAAGTGGGATTTTGAACTTGTTAGTCACACCATTTGTGATACAGGGCTACTGTTCCTGGGGTACCATCAATCAGCATCTCTTCTGTCTCTACTGACCTGAGTGACTGGATCTCTTGAGAACCTATCGTGAAACTCTTACTCCATCTGAGAGTTCATTTTGCATAACGACCACATTTACAGCAACCCATTTGAAAACCTTTTAGAGTTCTTAGTACATGGCCTGGGATATTACTTGTGGTGACAGGAAAATAATGCTGTAGCCAAGGGTTAACAAGATGAATAAGTATGATGTTACTTTATTGCCCAATTCTTGCATGGGAAGAAACGCAAGAAACAACACGCTGCTCAGCAAGGACTGTGCACCATTCTTTCAGAGTATTTCAGTTTTGAGGGGTATTTTTTTCCATCTTGAAAGCTAAGAATCAAAATACTCTGCAACTGCCATTTAAAATAGGACCATCTTTGCTGGCTTCTCTGTGAGATTACAGCACTTGTAGTCTAATTGAGATATTTTTAGGACCAGAAGCACCCAGCTGGGAACCAGGTTGTTCACCCATTGTAAGACACCCAAAATCTTAGCAATCCTTAAACATGTCACGTGAACAGTTCTGCATTTTGCCAATACTGGTGTTCACACCAGTTATTTCCTCTACTTTTCAATCAAACACACAGACACAAGTGAGAATAAGAGGGAAACAATTTATTTGACAAGTTGCTTAAAATAAATGGGAGATTTTGAAGGTGATAAGAAATTTTAACTGGCAGAGGAGATAGACCACAACCCCATAGTCAGAGAAAAAGTGGTATTTGTCAAAAGTGTACAGCAAAGCATGAACACAATTGTAAAAGGAAAAGTGTTATACACTGTCTGTTTGTTGCACACTGTCAATATATAATGATGAAGCCCCTACCCCACAGGCTTGTCTGGGCACACAGAGCCTGCAGGGTTGCTAAGACAATGTCACTGCTATAGACACATTTAGACAGTGGTGTATTTACAGCTAGCAAAAATAGTGAGTTGTGCAGATCAACCCAAATATGGCTCAATGGAACCTTTATATTTCCAAAACCCAAGGATATACATTAATTTTCCACACATAATGCACCATGATATCCACATATATTGAATTTGTTTGAGATATGTTCAATTGCTTTTTGCTAGGATAGCCAGACTGAGAGTAGGTTTCACTGCACATGGCACAGGGGTATTCTGGGCCTGGAACAAGTGTTCTCTGACTATCAGTGCATACACCAGATGAGAGATGTTTTGGCATCGCTTGAATTCTTCTTAATATGAAAATCAAAAATTCTTGTCATTCCACCACCAAATATTACCAACCTTCAGCATCAGGCTCATATAGATATCTGGTCATATTAAGGTGTGGCAAAAAACACATTCTATGGTGTAATGGCAATTAATAGCAGACACTCAGAAACAGCTCAGGAGTGTCAGATATGCTCCCAAGTTAGCACTTGCAGGTGAATTTCACAGCGCAGGATTAAAGTGTTTTATCTTGAGACCTCCTGGTCTTATCATATGATTGCAGAAAGAAAAAAAAAAAAAAGTTCCTATTATACATCTAAAGTCAAATGATTCACTGCACAGCATATCCACCATCTTCCTTTCAGGGCTATACTTCAAGAGGTTTGGCAGTGAAACAGCCTGGCTGTGTGAGAACAGAAACCTCCGCTGGTGAGCAGGGAGAGTGGCTCTGTAAAACCAGCCACGGAACGAAAAGCTGAAAAATGGGGTGGGGGCCGTGGGTGTTTTGATTTTAAAAATGCTTAAACGTTCTTTAACTTAGTTGTTTGGGTTTTTTTTTTCTATTGAATACATAAATGAGAAATTTATCATCCACACAATCTTGTCTGTTTCAGCAGGAAAAGTGTGTTTTCTCACTCTGCGCAATTCCAATTCTTACAAATGAGAAAAGGTAGCGAAAACGACTTGACGAATTGCCCCCAGCCCCCTAAAGGATGGCTATTTTGTTTCTGGGAGGAAAACCCGAGCAGCTACTTACTTGAGCCGAAAGGCAGAGCGTGGCGGTTTGAGGCAGGGAGGGACAGGGCAGGATTTGTTCCCCCCGGGAGCGGTGCCAGGGTGCCGCCGGCGGGCCGGGCCGGGCGGCGGGGGAGGCCGGGGGCCGCCCTGGCCCCGCTCCAGCGGCAGGTGGATGCTGCGGGGCTTCCCCGCTCCCGAGCGCTCCGGCCAGGGTAGCTGTCGCTCTGTATTAAATGGCTGCCTGCTTTTCGGGGCTGCCGACTGCTTCGCGGTGTGGCTATTTTTTTTTTTTTTTTTTTTTTTAGCTGCTCTACCGTCTCTCGGAGGCAGATCCCCCCTCTCCATCCCTAGGTGAGGCTTCATCTCACCGCCTCGCCGTCGCCCCCACCTCAGCCTTCCTCCCCTCGCCCTTCCCCGGGAGCCGCCGCCGCCTCTTCTCCCCGAGCATCCCCCCCGGACCCGCACCCCTCCTGACTCCTGCTCCCGGGCCAGGGTGCGCCTGCATGTGGGCTGGGGCCGGCCCGGCCGTGCGAGGCGAATCGCAGCTTTCCCGGGGAGCAGGGGGCGGTGGCCGGTCCGGGGGTGGTGGGGCAGGGCAGGAGCTCCGGAGCGCCTCAGCCAGCGCCGGGGACCGCGCCGTGCCGGGGAGCGAGCGGCTCTCCAGCCCGCCTCGATCTCTGAGCAACACCTTCACCCTTGTCCCTCCCCCACCACCCGCCGTTTTTTCTTTTTTTTTTTTTTTCCTTTCCTCCTTTTTTTTTTTTCCTTTTTTTTTTTTTTTTTTCCTCGCTCCTCCACTCTCCTGCAGCGCGTTAAATATTTCTTTTGTTAATTGACGCCCAAAGTGTTCCCAATCCCTTCCCCGCGCCGCCCGGGCCGACCGAGGACGTGTGCACGCCCAGATCCGCTCGGTGAAGCAGCACAGATCCGCGGGGCCGAGCGGGTATGTGCGTGAGGAGGAGGAGGAGGTGGTGTAAAAGGAGCGACGGGCGCAAAGCAGATTTGAGAGGAATAATTTAACTCCGGTGTTTGTTGTTTTTCATGGGTTTGTTTTTTCCCTTCTCTCTCCTTTCTATCTCGTTTTCTGCTCAGGATTTAAATGTCACTCAAAGCATCCCCAGATCAGCTTTCCGCTCGTCTCCGGTTTCTTCCGAGGCATTAATTGGATCACACGCTGCATTTGAAGAGCCTGGGTGTTTTACCCGTAAGGTAAGTGGGCTTATGCACCTACGTGGGGTCTGGATGGTCACTGAAAGCCTTTCAGGGTGGTGTTTTTCTTCCCCTCGGCCCCCCTCCCCCAGCTCCGTGGCCAGGTTCCGTTCTACCTGAAGAACTCGCATCCCTGGGTTAGACATCGGTCGATGTAGGGAAAATGCGCCGGGGGGCAGCGGGGTCGCGGGGGCCCCGCGCCGCCCCTCCGGCACCAGCCAGTGACCAGCGGGAGCCGGCGACCCCCTCAGTTCCCAGTGCCTCTGCTCCGGGAATAGCTCCTGGCATCACAGTAAGGAAAGAAACAGCCTAATCCCCTCTTACAAGAAACTATTCGTCATCATTTTTTTTTTTTCCTCCGTGAGAAATATTGTAGGCGCTCATCTCCCTCCTCCCCCACCGCCCGCCCCCGTTGCCAGCGCCGGCTCCTTTGCCCGCACCTCTCCTCGCTTCAGGCGGTTCTTTCCAGGGACTAAAAAGTTAAGCTGCCCCCTCTCTCCCCCCACCTGCCCCCATACGTACGCAGTGCATTCTCCTTTTTAACTATTCTCCCTGTGCCTAATCCGAGTCCGTCCAGCCCCCCCAACGCTTAAACTAGGTTGCAAAGCCGCTGTACCTTGCAACTCCTAAAACTTCTCTTCTTGCTGTGATTTATATTCTATAATAACAAAAAGGACAACAAAAAAATACTGGGTCCTCCTGTGGATTACTTTTTTTTTCTTTTTTAAATAATGCATTTCCTTCTTCCCCTTTAATTTTTTTTTTCAAGGAAATTTGCTCCATCTCCAGCAGCAACCACTGCTCCTTTTGATGTTGTGGTACGCCGTGCGCATGCGCTTCACATTAGAATTACTGCACTGGCCAGAATAAGTTGGATCTCTTCTTCTCTTCACTGAAACCCTAAATCATATCAAAAGCTAAAGGGATGCTGAGAGTCCGGAAAAAGGGTTACTTTGGGATTTGGTCATTCCCTTTAATAATAGCTGCGGTGTGTGCACAGAGGTAAGTGATTAAGGTATCTCTTTTCCTTTACTTTGAATTGCAGTGCATGCTGCCGCTGAGAGAAATGTGCAGCTGGGGGCTGAGAAATCAGAAATAATACAGTATTATTCTTTCTTTTTTCTTTAGTGTCAATGACCCTAGTAATATGTCACTGGTGAAAGAGACCGTGGATAGACTGCTGAAGGGCTATGATATTCGCTTGAGGCCAGATTTTGGAGGTAATTTGACTGCTTTTGCATAAGAGAGGTTGCATATCCGGGCTGGGTGCGTTGTGTATGGGGGCGGTTTCAAACGTCTTGTGGGTGCTGTTGCTTTGGGGGGTGTGTGTGTTGCCATTTCCTGTAGCTGATCCAAAGTTAAGCCCATTGTTTCTCAATTTTCTTAGCAAATGATGCTCCTAATGCGATCACTTAAATCACTTGTATATTCCCAATCGGTCCCTCATTGTGTGTGTGTGTGTGTATGTGATGACTCTTTGCTAACCTGTAATTAAACCCTTGTTTAACTGGTTTTATCGAGATGCAAATCTCTCTTAAGTTCACCCAGCGTTTGCTCCTTTCAGCCTAATGTGCCTGTGATCACAGCTACTATTTTCGAGTACAAGACGTGCCGTTAACTGATACAGAAATGTCATTTAACCCCCTGCGCGCTCCTACTTCGAACTAGTTGGTTTATTTCGGACGTGCTCTCTGTGGGTGGCCCTTTCCCTCCCCGGGGCTCGGTGCTCGGTGTCCGCGGGGCTGAGCGGCCGCGGAGGCCGGCGGAGCGGGCGCGGCGGTGCCGCACGTGTGCGGTGTTACATAAAGCACCGCCTCGGCCCGGGCAGCGTGCGGCCCCGCGGGGACCCCGCCGGGGAGGGCAGAGATGGGGGGAAGCGCTTCATGCCTTCCTCCTCACTTTCTGGTCGTGTTTAAACGTCGTTTCGTGTGTGCGCCGTGTGTTCGCCCTGCTAACTCTGGTAAGAACGAGTTAAGTTCTTCGAGATCACATTGCGGACCATCTTGTTGGTTTGCAGGTCCCCCAGTGGCTGTTGGCATGAACATAGACATTGCCAGTATAGATATGGTCTCGGAAGTCAATATGGTGAGTACTTCGGCTTCGGGGCTGCTTGCACTCCCAGGGGGTGGCTGCCGCTTCCCCCGCCCCTGCCAAGGCGGAGCGGGCGTGAGGGGACCCGGCGCGGCCTCCTGCCCCGGGGAGGCGCCGGGGCGGGGCACGCCGGCTGCCGGGGGGTCGGGGGCGGCCTTCCCCCGCTGCCGGCGGCGGATCCCGGGCGAGGAGCGGCGGCTCCGGGCTCGGAGCGGGGTGCGCGGGGCCGCTCCTGCGGCAGCTCCGGGGGCGCGCCCGCCCTCAGCGCCTTCCAGCGAGCAACGGCGCCCCCTGCCGGCCGCGCGCGCGCACCGCAGCCGTGCCCGCGCAGCCGCCGCGCCCCGAGCCCGGCCCGGCGCCTTCCGCGGGCCTGCCCAAAAACCCAATAATGACCCGTGAGTACCTGGCTCTGAGCCGTGCGCTGGCTATTAAAAACAACAAAAAAATATAGGGGTTTGCTTCTGTGTGTGTTCAAAATTTTCCTGCTTTTTTTTTTTTTTCCCTAGCCTGACATTTTTTTGAATGGTGGTGAAAGAGTCTATGATTTTAGAAGTTTTAATTTTTTCGAGATGTTTGCATCTCTTATTTAGAACTGACTGTCCTCAAATGCTGAACTTGTTCAGAACGTAGTAATTTGACGTGTTTCTTTCTGTGTTTCACTTACATCCCCTGGGAGACTAATGATGTGTGGAGAAAATTGGACAAGTCTGATTCATACTTTAGAAGAAGCTGTACTTGACTTAGATGAAACTTTACTAACATTCAGTTTTATTATTTGGGAATGTGTGGGGTCTAATTTTGAACTTTTTGTCTTTTATTTGCATGTTGATTGGTTAAGCACGTGGAATTTGGCCTGGCACTCATAGTGGCTTATAAAGAACGACAAACGACACTAAAACATAGTGGCACATGATACAAAAGTGCTGCAAAATAAATGTGATTTTGTCAAGTATTTGTGAAGGCAAGTTTGCAAGTTTGTTGTTTGAAGCAGACTTTCCATTATTCTTGAAGAGGTTTCAAGTAAACATCTTTCTAAATACAGGTGTGATTTTAGGGCTGTTGCTGTAGCTGTAACCATGCATTTGAAAATGACACTTGGAAGTTATCAGTTGTTTTAATATCGTTGTACTACTGAAATATTTAGTTTCTCAGGTCATGCTTGGGTTCTCAGAGATGTTGTACTGGATGAATTGGCAGACATTTGCTCTCAAACTGAATGACTTGTGTGATGTACAGGAGTTTTTTTTCATAATGTAAAATAAAGCCCTTGGCCTAATTTGAGGATAACATTACAGGTGATTTTACTGTGAGACAGCGAGGTGTTGGTGACTGAGTGCTTGATGCTGGTCGTTTTCAAGATGCCAGGGAACCTGAATAATTTCACCCTCTTAAACATTACTTCTGGGAAATTTCTAAGGGGCTTAAAGGGCTCCCAAACTTTGTACCCCTAAACTTGTTATCTAGTGTTCTACCTCGAGGAGCTTTAAGTGCAGAGGAAGAAAAGTGCATTGTATTTAAAACCACTTGTTTTTCATTAAGAGAACTGTGGGTAGGAGAAAGAGGGGCACAGAGTTATTTCTTAGCCAGCCCTGAGCAGTGAGGGCAGTAGAAGGTTCCTTGTTGGGGCTGCAATCTACCAGGTCAGTGTTTTATCCTCCCATCCTTTCAGAACTGGAAAGTTCATGTGAAAAAATTGTTAAAAATCTTCTGATTCTTTTTCTTTGCTTCTTTAAATGGTTTCTAGACATTTGGTCTCCAATTAAAGGTGATAGCATATCAGAATACTGTGATCTGATCCTTACAGCCTAACTATATAAGGCAGTGTTATTTTTAGTATTCTGTAGTCAGTTTATTGTGTTTCTATAATGAAATGTTTGACCTTTCTGAAAAAAAGTCTTTTCAGACTATCTGCAGAACTCAGAGGAGGAACTGTATATACAATTTTGTCCTACTAATTTGCCTAAAGCATTTAAGCTCTGGGTATATTTTACTCTAGGAAGCCACCTATTTCTTAAACCCAGGCAATCGTGTTACATAATTTTTTTTTTCATTTACAGTTTCTAAAGAGATACCAAACCAAGATAATAATTTGCTTAATTTCAGAATGTAACACTTGATTTTACAATAGTCTGTATAACATACCAAGTCCCAATAAACCCTGAATATAACCTGAAATGAATGAGGAGAGAGACATACAAGGAAACAACAAAATACTTTGTATGCAAGGCCTTGGCTTTTTTGCTTGCACATTCACCAGAATTTGGAGTAGAAACCAGGAGGAATGCCAAGGAATGCCAGCTGATCCAAAGTCTTCTGAGATAACAAGAGACACAGAAAGAACCTTTTGGATTTATGGACCTGTTTTTTTCGAAGCATGGCCTTGTTGTAGCTTTGTTGGTAGTCATGGCAAACACTACTGACTTTAGATAAAGGCAAATCATTGCCTGGACTCGTGGATTAACATTATTGGGCTCAAACCTGTGCCTTGGGAGAAAGGCTAAATAATCATAGTTATTCAGCTTGAGATAATTTCTCTTGATTTTAATGTTTATTTATTTTAAAATTACATTTGTTTCTTAGTCTTGATATATTGCAACTACCATGTAAACTTGTGCCACCCTGCAGGGAGAATGTTTATGTCACTCCAGTGTCATGGAGTAAATCGTGACGTTTTCACTGTGTTAAACAGGATAACTTGGACTTGCTTTGACAGAAAGTACAAATATGTTAAGGATGTTCAAGAATATCATTGTTGACTTTGAATTCTTAAAGAGGTGATGAGCACTTGGATCAATAAGAACTCAGAGTGTATTAGGCTTTACAGGTACCTTATAATTATTTATTTTATGCAACACAGCTGGAACTGTAAGCTGTTTACCTTGGGCAGTCAGAAACTTGAACTAGCATTTGTCTGAGTTTACAGAAATGGTTTCAAAGTACTGGTACTTGAAAACAATTGTTCCAGCTCTGAGGAACGCACTGAATGCACATGAGAAAAGTGAGAACTTCAAGTGTTTGGGGTTATCAGCAAATATCATATCATTAGTCCACTATTTGGACTAATTTCTTTGTATTCTGCAAAGAAAAAATCTACAGCAGGCATTTTATGTGATGCAGGATTGATTATGGCTAATTCCACATGTCACCAGGACCTGCAATATTGTTGAGTGTATCCTTTATTGTAGTCATATTATAGATGTTCTTAGGGATTCTCTTATTCAGGTAACACTGGAGAGCAAAGATGGAGATCTGTGAAGGCTACTTAAATGGTTTTCCTGGGCTAATGAATTTGATGTTATGTAAGATTAGCTATGGTGCAGTGAGTCTAATGCAATGTTCACATTTCTACATTTTCCTCTCAGTTAATTTTTGGAATAGACCCCTTGAAAATGTAGCAATGAAGACTATTCTCCATTCTAATTTTCTCCCTTTTTCTCCCAACTATTCCCTCATAAACTCTTTGAAAAATTGTTATAGGTTCATTAAAGATTACAGAAATAAATTTTCTTCCCTAGACACCCCAGAAGATTCTGCATAACGTGTTGTGCATTTGATCTATCTAGATTAGACATGAGGATTTCTATGGATAATGTTGGTCATGTGTTAGTTTTCAATGTCTTGGCTTATTCCCTATTAAATAGGTCAACATTTCCTTCTTTTTTTTTCCCCCCCCTTGTTCTGTGGCTATTCTGGGATTCTAGTACAGAATGTCTTGAAAAGAGAGAGAAATATTCTGTAGCTACAGATTTTACTCAGGAAATATATTCTTGTTGAGGTATTGTGTTGTATATGTGTCCTGGGGTGGCTGTATGGTCCAGTATCACTATTGTCTATTTTTTTTGTCAAGATATAAGTTTAATTAAATATAACTATTCACACTGTGGGTGATTGGGTCTGCAGAGAGGAACCTGAAGGGTTTATTTCATTCCCAGTGTTTGCTTGCCCAGTGTGCAGGTTTTGGCACGTGGAGTCAGTGGGGTGTGTGAAGTTAGAGATGATATATTGGTTTGTCTTAGTAGGGCCATTACTGTTGATTGAGAGCATAATCCTTCCATCAAGTGGGAGTTGGAGAAACAAAGGAGCTGTTACCATCTATCAGGGAAAGGTTTATTTCTTAGTGTGTGCCAAGTTTTACATAGCAGAGCCTAATAGCTTCAAAGCTCTAAAAAAAAGCTTTAAATTTTTTTCTAATTTTATATTTCACTTCTGTATTTGAGTTATGCAAAGTTGCACAAAACAATAGGTATAATTCTCATAGATCAGAATATTCTCAGAAACATGCAGGCAGGCATAGCTGTAATTTGCTGGTAGACCTCAGTAATTTTGCTGGTAGACCTCAGATTTGGAGTTGCTCTTGATAATGGAAGCCCACTACTGGTTTACTTAAAATCTCCCCTTTTTCTTGAGGTATTTTCAGGAGGGGACATTAACAAAGCTCAGGGTTTAGATTGTTAAATAGGTTTAGGTAATGAAAACAACAGGACCTGTGTTTCTGCCTCTCAAGTAGCAGCAATTGTCTTTATGTGTGTAAAGGGAATAGATGGTTTGTGATATAGAAACAAATGGGGATTAAGTGGTAAGAAAACAGGGTGGAGCTGTTCCAAACCCAAAACGTCATGGAAAAGTCCTGATAGAGAAAAATGGAGAGGAAAAACTGTCCTATATACACTGGTGTAGAAAGAGATGAGGGAAAGGTCATGAAAATGGTTGCTGTCAGCAATATCTTCTTTTTTTAATCCTTCCTAGTTGTTTATGTTGATGCACATGCGCTATAGAGAGAAAAAAGGTGAGAACAGGGCTGAAAATGCATTGAAAATGAAATATTGGAATATTGAGAAGGTGCTACTTTGCTAAATACTTCTGCTGCCAGAGACGGTTGTGTTAGTTTCTCTGTGTCATAAATGCATGTGTTTCTTCACATAAAACTACATTTCTCAGCAGACAGTTTGAATTTGGCTCTTGTCAAATTATTGTGCTTATGCATTTACTGACTCATACTGAAATGTGTCTACAGAGACTTCTTTGAATGCAGAGCAGGTGATGTACATCTTAGAAGTGAGAACTTCTTTTTACTGAAAACCTTGTTTCACCTTTTCCTTCAGTTACTGTCTGGAATAACATTGCAGGGCATTTTTGAACTGAACTAAATTATTTTAGTATGGGTTTCCATTTTTTGTTACTATATGTCTCTAATTCAGGCATTTTCTTTTCTTGTTTTAAATGTATGTGAAAATAAAAAAGAGCTCCTATGTCCAAATAAAATATTTATTCTTGAGGACCAAAATAAGTCTTCCTATTGATACTCTACATGGGGATTGAAGTTTTCATGCTGGTTTTGCTAGAATATGGGTAGCCAGAGCATGAAAAGATTAATCTAGAACATATATGCAGGCATATAGCAAATTTGTAGCTACTTTTACAAGAGAGTTCACAAGTAATAAATCATTATGTATATTTATATATATTATGTGTATCTATGTTCTACATCTGAAGAAGGGTGATGTAATTCTCAGTTTTTTTAAGGTCAATATAAATGGTTTGTTAATTGGATGGCACTTTCAGGGTGCTACAGTGTTGCAAGACTCAATCAGTAGAAAAATCTTCTTGTTTGGTTGGTGGTGGTGATTTTTCAAAGTGATCACTCCCTTCTGCAGACCAGGGGATGGTTGTTGGAAATTTAAAGAGATTGTCTTGGAGGTGATTTGTACTACTGAATTAATAATTATTGTCTTCTGGGGTGTTTTTTTTGTTTGTTTGTTTTTTTCCTTTAAGAAAGCCTTGATCTATAAACATTGAAGTGTTTTGGCTCTTGGCACAGGAGAAAAGATAAATTTATCTTTAATGTATTTTATGGGCAGTGTCTTGGTGCTAATGCGTGGGAATGAACATGAAGTGCACTTGTTAGCTCCTGCTATAGGCTGCTTTATTTCATAACTCCTCTATTGAAAATCACATAAAATCTTTATAGATGAGCTGTGTAGTAGAATAAAAGATTTTTATGTTGTGCTCTACAAACTTGTTACAAGTTTAAGCTGTTCCAATGGTTGTATTTGTGCTCCTTAGTGACTCCAAAGTCTGTCAGTGCATCATGACTAAATCCTTATTATTCCTCCCTCCCTTTTTTATCCTCATACATCATGCAACCCTCTGCAAGGTTTATAATAGAACCTTTAGTATTCAATCATGTTGATGAACAGTCTTGTATAGTAAAATTTTTTTTTCCAGAAGTAATCCAGATTCCTGGTAGACTTCCAGTGGTTAATGCTATAGTTCTCAGATAGTGCTTTTAAGAACTAAGCAAGCAAGGTTCAGTCCCCTCATTTCAAAGGATGGTGCTCATCCACAAGATCATTTTTAAGACATGGAAGATGGCATCTTGTTTGTCTTTACAGATGATAACTTCAGAAATAGTCAAATGTCTGGAGTTATTAAAACTGAAAACTTTGCTACTATGAGAGGATGCAATCTGTCTGTACCTGTGTATAATTACATATGAATTGTAGGCATTAACAAATGTTACCAATTGTGGGTTTGCAAAAAGAAAACCAGGACAGAATCAGCCTTTGTGCTCTACTGTAATTACCCTAACTGTGCTTCTACAGGGATTCCCACCCTGCTCCCATTTCTTGACAGAGATGCTGTGTACAGTGGATGGATAACAGCCAGGACAGCACAAGCCCTGGAGGAAGAGTGACACAGGGGCATATTTACAGTTTCAGTCTTGCCTGACTGAGGGCCAGTGAAGTAGCAGTGCTCTCACTTCACAGCATTTCCCTACAAAGATCTTTACATGCAAATTTTCTGGCTAAGTATTTTCAAATTAGTTGAACAATGCAAAGATCCTCCCAAGACTTGGAATCACACCAACTGCACGTGACATTTTTGTGTGAGTTTTTCAAATAAGGGTGTAATTAATTCCCAATAAAAACTAGAAGTTCTGTTCTAAATAAGAAAGCATTTAATATCCAGGAAATTGACATAAATGCAACTGAATACAGAGTATGTAGATCATATTCAATGTAGTTTATCACAGGTCAGATAAAGCATTGAGAGTGGGACCTCTTCCCCTGTCCCTAAACTTAAAAGAACAGGGGGACTGTGCTATATTTCTATCTTGAGCTTTTTTTTTCATATCTCCATCAAAGTTAAGGCCTATTAATTTTTATTCTGTGAGTACTGACAGAGGGATTCACTTCTTAGATTTCAAGTAATAATTTTAACTGTGTGGGGAGACAAGCAACCCTTCTGAGAGATGCATTTTGTAACTCCAGTGTGTGCTGTTATAGTAAATGCGTCACTTCTGAGTCTTTCCACTGATTTTTCCTGTATACAAACCACTGATTCTTTGTGGTTGTGCTGAAAGACAAACTCAACTTTATAAATTTTGAACAAGTGGGAAAAAATTACTGAAATCTTGGCCTTGGACAGGAGCAGTATATTAAATTACCCTAATGAAAGCCTTATTCAAAAAATTCAGCTATTTGAAGCGGAAAGTGCTTGTTCCAGTGTCTGTTGTCCGGACTGATCTTTCATGAGCAGGAATTTCTATTAACCAAACAACTCTGCAACAAAGGATTAAACCCCAGAATTTTCCTTCACAATTGGGTGTCCTTATTACTGCCTGTGACTGTCTCTTTCCGTGGCCAGAGCAGCCTGGCTGTCTGAACCTCTGCTCTAGATGGATTGTTAGCCCCTGGTACTTGGGAGTGGGCGAGTTCAGGTGTCAGGGGACCAGAAAATCAGGCCTTGCATGTCATAAATTAACCCATGACAGGCTGACAACACATCCTTGGCCTTCTCAGAGTAGCCATGACTTTCTGTTAGGTTAGACATTACCTAAGCACAATTGTTTTGTCTATGTTTGCATGAGGTTTAGGTATTATAACCTGTCTGAATGGACTTCAGTAGGAACAACATGCATGCTCACCTGGAGCAGCTCCTTCCTGAGTGAATGTGCAGTGCAGATCTTTGTGAACTGGGAAAGCTAAATCATCAAAATGGCAGAAACTTGTGACTGTAATACGTTGTAATAGGACATGGAATGAATGACGCACACGCTGAAACTTTTAAGGGAAAAAGAAGAAAGTTTATTTGTTGACCTCAATGTGTATAGGATTCTAAAAGTGACTCTGGATTGGAAGATGAAATTGCTACTTCTCTAATGACACGTGTCCAACTAACAGTTTTATCAAATTTCTCCTTCTCCAGAAAGGAATGCAAAAACAATCAATATTTATTAAAAAGTGCATAAGAAACTCCATTACAAAAATGTAAACATTAGAAGGCTTAGAAGAACTTAGAAGAACAGGGCGACAGTAATATTTTTCAAAGATTAGTCACCACAATTTCCTTGAAGAGTTGGTTTGGGCAAAAGGCCCTAATTTGCAAAATGCTCTAAGTGTTGTTTATTTTTAGATACAACCCTTGGAGAGAAGCTGTTATTAGGTGTAGAGTTAAGTAAAGGTCATGCTAAGCCCAACTGAGATGAAAAAGTCTTCCAGAAATGCATATGGATATTCATATATTTGGGGTGGCTCAGGATGGTGACTTGTGATTTAGATTTCAGAAGTCTTTCTCATTCTACTTCTTTCATTACATACAGCTGTGAAATAGCCAGAAGTTCCTATTGCTTTCATGGAACTGAAGGCATCTATTTCTCGGTGAGAACCAGCTATTAAAATGCAGTAATTAAGTACTGGAAAAGATACTGAAGCTTTTCTAAAAACCATTCACTACCATGGATGCAGAAGCCTTTGGAAAATCTGATCCTAATTTCTATTGTAAATTGATTTAATTTTTTTCCCATGGAAGTTTGAATTGTTTTTATTAATTGGAAGAGGTTCTTTCTTCTTGACTGAATAAAATTAGTGTTCAGACTTTTAAATTTTTCTGTATAGACCTTTAAAAATGAATATTTTTTAAAAAAAGGAGGCACATTATTGCAAACACAGTGAAAGTAGTGAAACAGTGTTAATTCCTTTTGGTCAGTAAGGGTGAATGTGTTGTCATTTGCATAATAGTTATCACCCAATAGTCCAGAAATTGTTATGGTCTACTGTCTAATCCTTATTTGTTTCTTTTATAAGTGTATTTTTGAGTTAATAGCCCTGCAGTTCCAAAAAACTTGTAGAGCATTGTGGGATTTTTTTTCCTTTCCAAAGGACTGGTGACCCAATAGACTCTGCTGGCTCTCTCAGGTGTGTCAGAATAAGAGTGTTAATCCATGTTTGACAAGATGTGCACCAAAGGAGGCATAACATTTAAGCAGAAAAAAGTAGTTTGAAGGTTCAGTAGATTGAATTCATAAATTAAACAATTTAGGAGTGTAACTGTTTCATTATTCCTTATTAGGAAATGATTTATTCTTTTAGATAATATATAGGGGAAAAGGAAGTAGGATTAAACAAGCATGCATGTCTTTTTCACACAAAAAGGAGCATTTTTCTACTAATTCTATCATTTTTTCTTTAATCATATAGGTCCAGAAATGGCCAAAGAAGCCTTTTAATCAGCCTGAAATCTTCCTTAAACTTACGTGACTGTTCAATGTCCTTTACTGTCCAGCTGCTCTTTTTCACCAACATTTGGCATTGTGAGATACTTGTAGGGAACCCATCCAGAATTAACAGTGCTACCATTTGTATCTTGTAGCAAATGCTGCCTTAGGTTGCTCAAAATAAAATGCTCAACAATCACAATAAATAGGAAAATGATGTAAAATTACTCTCTTTTCTTAATTTTGTAAGAAGCCTTTTCAAAGGTGTAGGAACATTTCCTGAATAATGCATAGCTGAGGCATTTCATATCGAGTTTCAGCTAAAAATATATTATTATAGCTGACTTATAAATCCTCAAAAAATAGACTTGTAATGGAAATTCCAGGGGACCCTTAACTATAATCATTCCTGTTAGTGTAAATGCCTGGAAATAAATACTGTTTTTCATTAATCTACTATTATGTGACACAAGTGACCAGTTACAGAGAAATCTATAATAATTCTAGTTAGCCTGCTGCATTCAAATCTGCTGTTAAAAGTACCCGCCTCTGTGTATAGGCTCTGCAGAATGCTTTTGTGAGCTCAGGTCCCATGTGAGCCTTGTTTTGAAGTCTTAAAATGTGTAAATGTGATGCTGATTTTTCCACAGAGGCTATTTCTGCATGGGTTTCACAGATTTGTGGGCATTTGAGTGACTTGAAATGCAATACAAGATGATTCTTATAATGCCTCATCCATAAGTGTAAATGGGACTGGGTAATAGTCTCCAAAAATGTTAAAATGTTGCTGTGCAATAAATAGGTGCTCTCCTGAAGTGAGTAGTTGTTACTGGTGGTTTTAATTGGCTGGAAAGTCATAATAAAACCTTGCTGGCAGTTTTGATTAAAGGATATTTAAAACCCAGTTAGTCTAGTCATAGAAGAGTACACTTTTTTTAGTCTTGGTCTTGAGTTTGTGCTATAACCAAATGCATTTCTGAGGCAGCATTAGGAGTTTCATGTGGTTCCTACCAGGGCCAAACTTTGCCTCTTGTTTAATGGGAGACATCACTTGACTTTTTTTTTTGCTTTCAGTTAAGTGAATACAAATGAACTTTTAAAAATCATAGAATTGTAGCCGCATTTCTCTTCACAGAGAAAGGAAGGTATAACTTCCCAGGGATGTTCTGGGATTCATATTGTCTGAACCTCAGAGAAAGAGAAAACAATTCTTATTTACGGCTCCTCCACTTGTTCACAAGGGGGATGCATTGTGGAAGATTGTTTACCTGAAGGGAATTGGTGATTCTGGTGTGAGTGCTTTGATTCACTGGCCAACTGAATCCAGGTGTGTGTGTAGGGACTGTCACCTGACAGTCACAAGAGGCTGAGAGTGGAGTGGAGTGCTTTGTGCAGATTCATTTAGGTGATATAGAATAATATAGTATAATAAAGTAATTAATTAGCCTTCTGATAGCAATGGAATTTCTCTCCCTCATGGGTGTTGCCTTGTTTGCTATATAGAATCATCTCAGGTAAGCTAGATGGTAGTGCAAAGTCTAAAGTGTAGAATTAAATTTTGATCAATTTTTTAATCACTTTGATTTTTTTGTTAATGCAAAGGTATGTGAACTTTTGATATAGCATATGGTAGTTTAGGATAGATACCTATGTCCCAATAATATGCTGGCTGGATAACAGTTTTGTTTATTGATGAAGGCAGAAATTATTTAGTAAAGATTGAGAATATGAGATTTCAATCAAAATTGCTGCTTTTGGGTATGTAAAGGGCTTGTTTTAATCACTGTCCCAATTGTTTTGTCGAGGAAATATTTTATATTTTACGTAACTTAAATTACCTCTTGAGTTAAACTTTTTGAAAACACAGGATGTTTATAGGTGTTTTCTTGTTGAGTAACTCATATAAGCTGAAATGCAGTCATGGAGTTCTTTGTATTGCACTTTAACTGGAGTGCAAACCTTTCCTGGTCATAGCTGATCTGTTCCTCTAGTGCTTGGTCTTGTTCTTCCTGTTAGTTCATTCATTTCTGCCAGTTTGGGCTGGCTCTGCAGTGCCTGTGTGTGCCCCTTGCCTGTGTGTGTAAGAGATCCCAGCCCTTCCCGTACCTGGCTCTCTCATTTCATTCTGGCTGATGCAGTCAGATGGTCGAGCATCAGTGTGAGCGTGTTTACAGGCAAGCCCAGTGGAGTTGGAGTGTGTCATTGTCTGACCATCAGCCTTACCCTACCTGGCACTGCCCTTAGCTCCTGGCTCTGCCTGCAGCAGAAATGACAACCCCAAATGGGAGCTCTGGGTGTTGTGCGCTCACGTCCATCCTCGCGTGGTGAGGACACACACCCAGGAGACAGAGGCATGTTTGGGGTTAGGCTTGGGAGTGATTTCTGAGCTGTGTCCTTGGGATCATCCTGACCACAGAGTGGAGGTGGGTGTGGGGGGAGTTTTCTGCTGTCACCAGTGGCAGTGTCACAAACAGGATTATGTCTGGAGTTGTACGTAGCAGAGTAGACAACCATCAAGACAGAAAATCTGTTTCCCAGCAAATATTCCAAGCGATAAAGAACCTTAGGAGAAAAAGATAAAATGTGATGTATAGACAGAGTTGTTTCTATGCAGAATATTTTTTTCCAAATTTCCCTGGAGGGATCCGCTGTTCTCTGAGCATCCAAGAAGTTCATTGTGCTTCTGATCAGCTTCCCACACATTCTCACCCACACTACTTTGCTGTGTCATCTTAATGTCATTTTTAAATACTAACAAAAGTATTTTGTTTATAAGGCAGAAATAAAAATCTTGAGAGGGGAAAGAATGCCTTTTGCATGCTATTTTAGCAGATCAAAGCTGACTCATGAGTAGCAAATATGAAGTAATTAATGTATTTAAAATTCACAATTCCTGAGTTGCAAATTTAAGAAGTGTTTTGATTATAGTCATCAGATTCCATAGACTTTTTAAAATATGCTTAGTATTATTTTTAGAAAGTTTACCTTGCTGCAGAGTATTACATTTAGAATATAGAGGAGTATATGAATTTGTAAAGCTAGGTATAATTGGTGTTTTAAATAATCAGCTGTGCTGAATTAAACAATGTCCAGGTACACTGGAGGCCAAGTGGGAAGATGGAAAAACAGTCTTTCTCTGGGGAAAAAAAATTACAGTTACCATTTAATCTGGTTGACCTGGGAAGTTTTAAACTTTGTTATTTACTGCTTTTGTGGTGGCCTGAAATTCCCGGGAGCATGTCACTGACACCAGTGCAGGCAAGTGCTCCTGCATGATTTTATTTGAACCAAAACAAAACATTTTCAAAATTAGTCAATTTGCACCACATTGGACCTTGGAACTGCAAGGTGAAACATTAGTTCTTGAGAGGTCAGTAAAACTTCAATCAGTTTCTTCTGGGAAAAAAGGAGGAAGGTGTTGATTTGGGAGTGAGAGCTTTGTCTTGCTGGCCCAATGTCACAAATGTCTTAAAGAACAGAAAAATAATCCAGTTGGACATGGAATCACTGGTAATATATGGATAGCAGTGGAAGAAAAGTTATTTGTATAACTACATCACATATTGAAGTTATGTGAGAGCTGATTTTTCTCTAATGGTGGAACTTCACTATCCTATGTGCCTGGGCTTCCAAAATGCTACCTGTATATTTTTGTGTGCTGTGGAACAGTGGTTTTGTTCCCTCTATCACCTCTGTGCACTCCTGACACGGGATTTTGCACAAATGGCTACATTATCAACAAGGCTTCAATTTCACAGTTGCAAACCTTAAAACGTGGTTTGTTAGCGACTTAAGAAAATTCTCCCATCCTTCAGCCCCCTTTTCTTCTAAAATTATTGATTACTAACTCACAGCTGGAATTTACAGAGATTATGAAGGTAATAATCTTAATCATGAAGGTTAGAACAGTTGCCACATTGCTTCTGTCTCCAACGAAGTCTTCAGCAGAAAAGAATTGCTATGTTGGGCTGTTTGCCCTCATGTTTTCTAAATATAACTCAACAGCAGTCTGGTTCCTGAAGCCATCTGCATTAATACATCTACAGAAAATAAAATACCATATTAGTCACTTATTTTTTAAGTGAGCAAAACTTGGCAAAATTGAAAATAATTTCATAAGGAAATAGCCTTTTAAGTAAAGACAGGATTATTAATGAGCTGCAGCAAAGAGGTTTTGTCATACTGGTGATTGTGCCTCTCTCCTGTTTATAGCACCCAACTGTGGAAGTGCTTTCAAAATATTTTTGAGACGTAGTTTTGAGAGAGCAGTAATTATTCACCTTTCTCTGAGATTTTTACTTCCTCTTTTTTCATTGTCTCTTAGGAAAAGGGTAATGATTTCTCTGAAGGTGAACCACAGTAGCAGACAGGGGGAGGTTTTAAGTAAACAGGTGGAACTCAGCTAAGCCAATTGTTCCAGCATATCAGCAGTATCAGTTTTCCAAAAATCACTGTTTTTATAAAAATTGTCTTTTAAGTGGACATAAGCAAAATAAAATAACCAGTATTTCTGCTTGGAATGATTAATCATAGTCAAACTTTTCTCACTGTTCAGACCTGCAAAGGTGTTCATGTGAGGGCAGTCATTTAAAAGTAGCATTCTTTTAGCTACTGTCACTCAAATTTTGTAGGTTACTGCTCAGTATTCCTCTCTTCTACTGAGAAAGGTTATGCTGTCATTACATTGCAAACCAGAACTGTGGGCTGCAGTTCTCCCAGGAATTCATCTGTCTGAGAGTGACACACAAAATCCTCAGGATTATCTCTTTGGCTGGTGCTCCATTGCTGTTGGTACTTTGCAGTTCTTTATTTCTGTGTGAATTTTTTTTTCTGATTTTTGGGTCCATCTTACCTATAGTCTTTCTTTTCTGAATTCAGGTGTGGCAATAGCAGAAGGAGATTCGTAGTTAAGAACTGGGAGGAAGTTTGTTTTCTTCTGGTGTGTTTTTAATTTGTGTGCTGTTTTTCTGGTTTGGGTTTTGGCTCAGGTTTTTTGTTTGTTTGTTTGGGGTTTTTTTTTTGCTTGTTACTTTGTTGGTGGGTTTTGTTTTGTTTTTTAAGTCAAGTATTTTTCTGGAAGTACTTTTAGTGTTTGTAATCATGGGAAACCTTTCCTCATCATGCTACAGTAGAGGAGGTTTGATTTATGAAATGCCTTCCTCTTTAGGCATCTGTTGTCAGCAGCTTTCTGTGGGGCTATTCATTTTGGCTGCATATGCCCCTTTTTCTGATTAAAACTTATTTTCATTAAGATATCGGTTTGAGAGCTGTAACACTCTTCAGATAGGATATAACACCTTTAGCTTTAGGTGTGTTTATCCATAACCTTTGATTTGTTTATTTTAAAAGATCTGAAATATTTTCTGCAGTGACTGCATTTAAAAAGTCACTTACTAGTGGCATATATACAGTTGCATTTGAGCTAGAACATTTGTATGCTTGGAAGTAACCACTCTAAAATATCATTGAGTACCAGCTCCAGATAAATACTGCCTTTTCCATTTATGACCCTTCTAATGCACCCTTCTATCTTTTCCATGTAGATAAAGTTTGTTTTTATTTTTATCAACTGCACGCTGTTCATGCTATCCCTTTTCCTCTTGCATCTTCATAAATGCTCCTTTAGTAGAATGTCATTGTGTGCCTAAAGAAGGAAATATGTCTGGAATACAGCAAGCAATTCTCTGGGCTGATAAAATAATCTGAGGGCAATTTTAGTGCCTCATCTATTGGATCATCTGGACACTGTTGCAGGGTTCCTTTCAGTTCTGTAAAAAAAAATAAAATTCTTTGGGTTATTGGAGCTGAACCTGAATTTCTTTAGTCACATTTCTGCTATCAATTCTTGAGCTTGAAAGGCAAACTAAATGAGTGGACTGGTTAACATTAAATGGCTAGTGATGAAGTTTTGTCCTGGTGCTTGGCTGTCTGTGGCACAGAGGGAATCACTAATGTAATGCATGTTTTGTTAACTAAAAAATAGTGACAGTGGCCCTTTGGTTAGAGGCTGATCTGAGAGTTCCATAGTCTGTGTTCACAGCAGCATGGCTATGTGCTAAATACTACCCACAGATGATTGTTTGTTAACAATTTCCCCAGGTACTGTTAGCCCCCTTTTTTTAAAATAGCTGGTTTCGAATTTCTCCCGAACACCTTCCAGACCTCTATTGCTGAATGAAAACAGTGCAAGGAAAAAAAAGCAAAAAACGAAGATAAGAGCATTAGGAAAGAATGTGAAAAACACTTCTGTATTACTGTGACTATCCAGTGCTTTGAGAATTTTAATGGAGTACCCATTCATGCTGCCTGGAAGAAAACAAATCCAGCACCAGGGAATGTGAGAACATCTGGAGTGCAAGCCAAGTATCTAGGTCAGCAAATGACAGTTAAGTTATTGCTTTTAAATGGCACAAGTTAAGGATAGACAGTGGTTGAGCCTAAGTTCTGCAGGATTATCTTAAAGTCGTGCTTTTTTATTGTTGTTCAGTGATTTAATTTATCTTTCAAGTTGCTGGGAGAACATAATTTTCAGCTTCAGCTGCTTTCCACATGCCATTATTCTATGGCCAAGGTAATTTCATTGATCTTGTTATTAAAAGTGTGATTGCAACAGACTTTGTCACAGGGGAGCAACACATCTTGAGAGACACTTGTAATAAAGAATAATGTGCCTTTGATGTCTGTGTGCTGGTTCTCCGAAGAGAAGAGCTTTTATTTATATTTTCATAAAATTCTAAATGTTTTAAGTCCTGTGACATAGACTTTAGTGCAGCCTGAGGTTATTCTCATGCTGGTAGAGGGCAAGTTTGAGTGGCCTTGAAGACGTGTTATGTGTCTGGGAGGACTTTATTCTACATGTAAGTGTATTAGGTTGAATAAAAAATGGTGATATGAATGAGGAATTCAGCTGAGTAATAATGGACATGTAAAAGTAGTTTGACCAATATGTCAGTGTTTTGCTATCAATATTCTACAGTTGTACAATGCCATGTTATTTTTAGCAGATTGTCTGGCGTTAATGTACTTTTAAAAATGGAAATGAATATGTGTGAAATGAATGTAGCTGCCTGCAGCAGAATCTTACCTGCTCTTCTTGAAGTATATTGAAAAGTGCATTGTTCTTATCTCAGTCTTATCCTCCAAATAGAAAATACAGATGCACTCTTAAAATAATTCCAGTTTGGGTTTGAGGGCACTTGAATCATGCACACATACACTATAAGCAGCCTTTAGAGTCATTACATTCTGATGGAGAAAGAATATGTGCAGGAACAGAGATAAGAAAATTGGAGATACAAAATTTGACTTAGAACTGTGCACTGTAGCTGTCCTTACATTGGGTGTACCTTATTTTATGTAGAATTTTATTTATGACTAGGCATTTTTCACAAGCATCAAATTCTGTTTTCAAGGTACAACATGTATGCCTTATTCCTGTCTGACACATTTATAATCTATAGCATTTTCATTGAGCTGAGAAATGTGTTTCTTTGAATATTTTCTGCCAGATGATTATCTCAGTTAACTGCAATGTAAAAAAGCTGGCATAGCTTTGCCTGTTTGTGTGAGCATGTTTTGTACTCTGGAGAAAGCAGGGCAGGAAATAAGTCAGCAGTGGGGCTGTGCTCTGCTTACCTAAACCACAGCTCATTCTTTATGCATTCCTAAATTATTATAAAGAAACATCTTGAAAAATTTAGTAATTTTTGCAACAGAAAATAAAAAAATGAGGGAATGCATTGAACAAGCTAAAATTAGTAGCCAGCTAATGGTCTGCTTGTTGTTCAGGGCTAGGTGCAGCTGACAAGTGATGTGCTGGCAGACTGCAGCCAGGGCTTCAGCAGGGCTGAAGCAATCTGCAACTTCCTCATGAGGGAAGGCACAGGTGAGCAGTGCCAGGACCTCAGGGGATGGCCTGGAGCTGTGTCAGGGGAGCTGCAGCCTGGAAAACGAGAAAAGGCTGTTCATCCAGAGGGTGGCTTAGCACTGGACAGGCTCCCCAGGGAGGAGGTCACAGCACCAGCCTGACAGAGCTCAAGCAGAGTTTGGACAGCCCTCTTGGATGCACAATGTGACCCTTGAGATGTCTTGTGCAGGGTCAGGAGTTGGACTTTGGTGTTCCTCGTGGGTCCCTTCTAATCCAGAATGTTCTGTTATTCTGTGAAGGAAATATTTGTTTTATGTATTGTGAGAACCTCAGTATAACATATATAAAAAATCTCCTGAAAAATTCTTGCACTCCAAACCTCTTCTGGCACTTTGGAATTGCCACATAATTCCAGATCTATACTCCTGATGAAAATGTCACTTTTACTGAGAACAGACATGTTGTGACAAATCTGTGCTTTAAGTTCTGTGGGGCTGTTTTCAGGGAGCAAGAGCTGCTTGTGGCATGTGCTGGTGCTGATGGGAATTGGGCTTCCTAGGCTTCCCAGGAATTACCTCTTATCTCTCAGGTCTGAATTGGAGATTCAAAGTAATGATGAAAGACAGAAGTGTGTTCTGTATTAGAAATCATCACCTCTGCTTTTGGGCACTCACTCCAAACTAGTGTTTGCAATGCAATTAAAAATCACTGTCATTTCAGAGGACTTTAATTATAGGAAAAGTGTGGCTCAAGAAAGCCTCAGTATCTTGGTAATTGACTTTGGATTTAAAGTTTAAAAAAAAAAGTATAAGTGAAGTGAGTCACATAAAACCAGCCGGCTCTTAGTGATGGATGTTTCCTCTAGACTACAGCTGCATGCCTTAATCCCCTCCTCAGCATCAGTGTGGACTGGTTCCATTCCATAAATAGACCTCATGGTAGAAAATTTTGTCTTTATTTCCACACTTCATTTGCATAATATCTCAGTGGAAATGTTTTCAGTTGAGACAAGAATGAAAACATTGGAGTCTGAAAACTGTGAAATAGACATTTTAGAGCAGAAGCCATTAGCTTTCATGTTGTCAGTTTTTCTTAGCTGATGTTCAGTAGTCAGAAAAGTGCTTTGTTTCTTAATTCTACTTTTAATTTTTATGACAGGAAGTCAAGTGAACCAAGAGGTAAAGAAGTGAATGAAGTTTAACAAAATAAACTCGAATTAGTGACATCATTTTGTTGCTGTGAGCAATGTATAAGTGATTCATGATGTGATGAGAGTAAGGAGAGAGATCTCAGTTTTGTCTGCAATCTCTATGAATTAATAACTGATCTTACTGGCCATATCACCTGTGTTACCCTTCTGTCCTCATATTTTATTTTATCTGGACGTTTGGGAGATGAGGGGTTTTTTTCAGTGTTGAATGTGGATCTGTTCCCTTTTTGGGGAATGCTGCCTTTTCCTCTCTGCTCATGTTTTTAGTTTATTAATTGGGAGGTATATAGGAGGAATTAGGTGCTCTAAGCCAAGGTTCAGGTTTTTCATTTGTTCTTGCTAGCCCTTAGCTACCTTTTGTAAAAATGAGAGAGTTGGATTTTGCTTTGAGCTTCTGGCATGCTCTCCTTCTGAAGGTCACCTCCCTTTGCTCCCTCACCCCTCTCTGTGGGCTTGTGACCTGGCAGCTGCTGCCTCCTGTTTGCAGGGAATTCACTTTCTGGAATATTCCCCATTTCTTACTCATGACTTCTCGTACCTTTTAGCAGAGAGATTGTTGAGGATTTTCTGATGGGAAATAACAGCTGTGGTTTCATGAGCACTTGTCTTTTCAAGTCTGCAACATCCTTAGAAGCAGGTGAGTGGTGACACAGGTATCTGTGTCAGAACCACACAGAGTTTGAGGGTTTCTTCTTTTGAAGTGTGTTATTCTCATCTACCTGCCATATTCTGAACCTTGTTGCATAAAATGCATGTCGAGACAAAAGACAAAATGTTGATTTTAAAATGTAAGATACCTCTACTTTCTACTGAGAGAAACAGTCATTTCTGGAGCATTCTCTTGTGCATATAATTGCACGTGTTCCTGTGGGTGAATTTGCATTTTAATTCAGAAGCACTATGATAAGAAAGAAGTCATCTGGCCAGTGCTGCAAAGTGCAAAATGACACCAAGGAGGTTGGTTTAGAGAGTGATTTGGATGAGGGAGTCAGACCTATTTTAGAAGGTACATATAGGTACTTAACTGAGCACCACAACACGAGGAGGCCAGGCGGGTGGCCTGTGGGGAGTCAGACAAAACTGATGACTCAGTTGGAAAGAGCCATGTATAATTGAAAAGCACAGCATTTCTGGTTTTTGAGGTCAAAGTCTGTCAAGATGCAGCTTTGGAAATTGGGAACAGTTGAATGGTGTGATATGCAATGGACATTTTGAGGCATAGACCATTCTCTTATGTGTTTGGCCCAGTCCAAGCTTACTGGGGCTTTCATTTGCAGTGAGAGTTTTAGAGCACTAACTACAGGCAATAACATTTGCACAATAACATTTGTTCAGTTACTGCTGTCACACTAAGAACCTGAGGCAAGTGGACTTTGGGAAAAGGCATGACTCTGTAATTGTATGGATAAAGCCTTTAATTACCAGCAGATTTATTTTCAGAGCTATTATTAGACATCACAATTTAACCTATGACACTGAGGAGTTTAAGCAGACACTGAAACATTCCCATACAGTCATTAGTAAAAGCAGCAGGGATGCCAAGAGCCATTACATTGCTAGAAGGTAGGAGGTAAGGAATGCAGGACACCTTGCTGTAAGGCTCCCAGTGGCTGGATGGAAATGAGTGGACCTGTGTAGGGAAACACTTCAGGAGGTGCAAATCAAAAAAGGACAGCTTGAACAAGAACAAAGAGGATATTTAATAGAGCCTTTTGGTTAAGGGATGAAGAATTATTATGGAAGAAGAAAATACTAATTTTTCGGAGATCCTGCAATAGAGGAAGAATGCAACTATGTGAAATTTTTATTACAAAGAATCAGCCTTTAATGATTTTACCCAAGTGAAATCAATGACAGGAGATTTATTCACGTTTATGTACCATTTGTTTTTACTGTCTTAAAGACTATAATAGTTTATATTTCACAGTAGTTTTTAGTTTTTGGATGTGTGGAAGTAATATTTTTTGCCTGGCCCAAAGCTGGGTAGTTGGGCAGTTTTTTCTCTGGTCTATCCATATTTTCAGAGAAAGGGATACATGTTTTGCAGCTATTTACATTCTTCTCACTGTAGTATTTTTTGTTGTCTCATGATAAATCTTCAGGCAGACAAAGCTGCTGCTTGTCTGGAGGAACATTGAGATTAGAAATTTTAGGGGAATCAATATGCTTCTTCCGTGCTTTCAGAAGTGTTAAAAAGCGTTGAATAGCAGTAGTCAGTAGTTACAAATCCAAAGCCTCAGATAAAAATACATTAATTTTTCACCTCAGTAACAGTAAAGATGCTGGCTTTTCTTTGTTTTTTGTTTCCTTCCTTTCTGCTTAATCCTCCCTTCTTCGCTCATTCAACAGTGTGAGGAACTTGTACTCTTACCTGCATCCCTGAGAATGTTCTATGGCAGAAATAATCACAGTTGGGAAAATCTATTCCATTCAGCGTTTTATTAATTTTTTTAAAGAAGAGTAATTTATGTAATAAATGCTCTGAAGTGGCTTTTGGGAGGTCTTATAGGGCAGGAGATTCAGAAAGGCAAATGTCCTGTCGAGCCAAAGCAGCTCTCAAAGCAGCACACAGGAATGGTCAAGATAGAGAAGTCTGGACCTCAAGAGCTGCTTGAGCACCATTTTTGAGGGGCTTGGGGTTTGGTTCTGGTTTTTGGGTTGTTTGTTTGTTTTTCAATTGACTTACTTCTGAGAGCATGTGCAGTTATGTTAACTAGGGTAAAAATTCAGTGATTGGAGAGTCAGTTAGCTTCAAGGGAGAATTCATGTGAGCATCTGGTTCTGGGAAGAGCAAAAACATGTTATTTAGAGATTTGCATTGCCCTGCAAGGCTTCCATTAGAGGAGGCATTAACTGAAAGACTATTACTTTAGCAGGTAAAAGTTTTTTTGATCACTGTTTCTCTGTAAATGCTTCAGAATTTGGTTTTGCATTGGTCAAGAGATAATTTTCTTTCAAAGACTGCTTTTAAGCATAGTGCAAAAGTAAATGACATTTTATGAATTACTGAGAATACTACAGGAGACTTCCCTATCCACCCCTGTAGATTCTCAGTGGCCAAATTATCACATATATGCTGTACATTAATTTCACACCTAATTTGAAGCAGGAGGAATCTGAACAGTTTTATGTGCTCTGAAAAACACATCTGCACTGTGGGGGAATGATCCAAAATGGTGAGAAGAAAAGAGAGAAATGTCTGTGGTTTAATTTTAGCAGAGGGAAGGCATTTGAGTTGGTAGTACAGCAACACCTGTGTTTAAGGGTCTTTTCTGTTCATTATCCTGCTCTGTTTCACACTGACGACTTCATTGGCATTGAGTTTAAGATTAAAGGAGCTTATTTATGACTACAGAAATGTGGTCACCAATTTCTTTTCACATGACCTTTTTTTTCCCCTTTGATATGTGGTAATCCCCAAGTTTTTACACTTGGAGTTTTTCACAGCACCTCATTAATACATATCACCATGCTTTGAAATTAAGACTTGGCATTGTCTCTGCCCCCTTTGTGACTGTTACATATTGCTACTATTTTGGGATTTCTTTCTGTAGTATACCAGTAATATCACTTAAACATTTCTGCAGCAATGGCAGGCTTTAAGTTATTATTTTCAGAAGTGCTTTAGACTTTTTGAACTATGTGAGACAAAAAAAATCAAAGAAAGGTGTTACATTGCATTTTTAGAAAAATGAGTAAGTTCTGTTCTCATCAAAGCTCTCTTCTTATCCATAGAAATATGAGTGAGAAAATAATTTTGGTAAGCTTTGCCATGTAGTCATGTCTAAGTGTAGTCATGCAGCAGTAACGTTATTATACATCTCTGAAAAAGAGTTTTCTTTGGCTCTCAGTATTCATGTATTTAGTATCAGCAAAGATTTCCATCTGTTTTGGTGTTATATGCACAATGAATTTTTTTAAAAACGAGACAGACCTGAAAGGATAAGTGTATTTTATGGATAGATGATGCTCTGACCCATCTGAAATGGTTTTTTAGGAACCATAGGAGGTGCTTTTTGCCCATAATAGAATCTATTTAGCTCTGATATTAGTAATGCAGTGTTATATGAAGACAGTCAGGTCAGCTTTTAATGAGGCAAAAATTACCAAGAAAAATGGCATGTAATGTTCTGGAAACAAAAAAGACAATGGTTTTGCAATTGAAAATAGATGCTACCAGCTGTTTAATAGATTGGTCACTGGGGTTTAATGTGAGATAATTAACTTGACCTCGCATAAGGTAAATTATGCTTTTACTCTTTGAGTGCTATGAATGAAAAGCCCTTAGGAACACATAGAATGAACTGTAGGATCAATTTTTAAGTCTGTCTGGTGTTGTTTACTTTAGCTGCCACATTACCTTATGCCACAGGGAGTATAAAAAAGGAAATAACCATCCTTTATTGAGACAAGCAAAACCACAAACATGCAGCACGTGCAGTTTTAGTCTACCTCTAGAGCATTAGTGGTATTTTGGTGTCTGCTGAGATAAATTTAAGTATTGATAGATTTCTGGTCAAATTCTAGCAAAATTTGACATGTCCAAGTCATATAATATACTTAATACACTTCTGCTAGCAGGGAAATATAGTGAATTTACAGAATGTCTTATCTGGTTTCTTCCTGATCACAGAAGTTTTTAGAAGGCAGAGGAACATAACTGAGGTTTAATGACCAAATCACCAGAGGAACATTAGACCATAAAATGAGGTCTGCTTAAAAAGAGAAGAGGATAAAAATGCCCTGGGCCTAATCTGCTCTCCCAGATTAAAAAAAAAAATGAAAGAAAACTTAAAAATTATCAAGGCTGTATGCTTTGGAGTTCCTTGAGAGGACCATTTCAAGATTTTATATCACGTTGCCTTCATGGTACCACTTCCTGGTCTGAACTGGCTGGGTGCTGATGACATGAGTTGCCTCTGAATACCTGATTTTATTTGTGACAAATTTGGTGCTTTCACTTATTGTGTATGCTCCCTGAGAAATTACTCATAATTCAAATACAAACTGAAAGACAAAAATAATGCAATAGAGTTCTGTGCAATAAAATGGAGCTTCAAGTTCCTGACAGGAAGAATTGCAGCTATACAGTAAGATGTAATTCTAAACATGAGATCTGTGGTAGTTCATTAGAGGAAGCTGAATGACAGTTGTGCCAAAAAAATTGAACAATTGGAAGCAAGTCTATAAAAATCAAGACTTTCATGAAGTTTATAATGTAGCACTCTTCTATCAGTTGCTGGTATGAACATGATTATCATTAGAACAGTCTTGTTTTTCCTTCCCATAACTGTCTGCATATGTGTTTTGCTGTGACTATGCATATGATTTAAGCTCCCAAATTTCAAGATATTTTCAGTTGTTAAAATGTGAAACAGAGCTTTTGTGCCTTTGTTCTCAAGTGCCTGGTGTCTGAGTTTTAGTCAAGTTTAATTTTTTCTCTATTTAGCTGGACCACAGGGGAATCCTTGCTTTAATTAGTAAATTGCTTTTCAGTTATGTTTTTACACGACCAATCATGGTTGAGTTTACATTGCACTGTGGTGCTTATCCACTCTGTCGAGTTTGTGTTGGGAAACCAGCTCACCAGCTGTTAGGGAAGAAAAGCAGCCAGTTGGCAGCTCTTTCTGAAACCTGGAGATGCTTATGCAGAACTGAAATACTGGGCTATGAACTGGTGCACAGGAGGGCTCGGCTTCTTCAGCTCCCAGCTCCTGATTGTGAAACCGTGCTGAGCTTCTTGGCCCGGCTGCCCTGCCAGCCCACAGGTCACTGTGTGGGGCAGAAGAGATGCTGCTGCCCCCTCTTTTGTGTGCCAGCAGCCCTGGGACACCTCCTTCACTAGCAGTCATTTGTGCAAGGAGTGTCGAGGGCCTCTGCTGTCACTGAGGTCTTGTCCTCTGTGGCTCTGGAATGCCTGATGGGTTTCCATTTTCTTATGAAGAGTCTTTTAAACTACCTTTAAATATGGAATAAGTGCTTCTGTCTTCAACAGCACTGTGCAGCTGTTGCTCTCCCTGCTTGCCTGTGCTCTGTGTGTTTTAGGATGGCTCTTGATGGGCTGGCACTGGCTGCAGTTGCTCTTTCTACCTCCTGCTGCTTAGTGAGATCCATGGGCAGGCACCAAGGCCATCACCCACAAGCCCTGCCATCACACTCTCTGTTCTTTTGCACTAGGCTTCCCCACAGGTCATCCCAAAATCTCCATCCACCTAAAGAAATTGGAAAACATTTCTGAAGGTACAGCTGCTTCATGGGCATGGGAAGCCTCACTCCAGTCATCTGCTTTGCCCTTAGGTGAGGAAGGGTTGCAGGACCTTTTCAAGCGTTCAAGGACCTTTTCACTTCTTTTCAAGGAGTTCATCATAGTGTAAAAATTCAAAAAACAAACATTTTTAAGGTAGTGATAGAGTCCTGCTTCTGAGACTGAACAAATCTGAATTATGAGTGCTTTGAGGCTCCTCCTGTGCAGGAGTGAGGAATAAACAACTTATAGGCAAGAGCAATCTCCTTTGTTTAGGTATGTGAAGTCCTGGAAATACGATGTCTCCATGCCCTCTTTTTGGCATCTAGAACATCTCATTAGGAAGGCTGAAAGGATGCAAACTCTTCATGCTGCTGGTATAAAACACATCCAAGTTTTTATGTGCTAGCAAATGGTTGCAAACCCCAGTAGGAAGGTGTACCTCTCCTGAAAGGTTAAATATTTCTCCATTTTGTTTCTAGCTGCTCTGCTAAGCTGTACTATAAGGTAGGGCAAGTCTTAGTTTCTCTATGTGCCAAATGGCCATAAAAATGTAAGTCTAATGTTATTTAAGACCTGGCTGGTGTTTATGTGCTGGGATTAAATGGTGCAAATGCTGCAGGTTCTGCAGGTGGTCAGTTCAAATACTGGAATTTTAGAGCAGCACTTTTGAGCAACTGTTACCCTGTGACAATAGCAGGTATCAAATCAAATGAATCAATGCACCCTTTTCAGTGTAGTAGAAATGCCATTTGTACTAGAATATTATCATTGGAATAATGTCCCTTGCTTTGCAAGTGGCTTAGCTGTGCCTTGGCATTTAATAGCAGCAGGAGACCATTATCCTCTAACAATGCACTATGTCACTGACATTATCTCTTAAGTAACACATATTGCACAAAGAAATTTTCAGGTGTGTTTCCTTCTGTACAGAAGACAAAGTGTTTAAGGTAGTTCATGCAGCTAATTTCTGTTGATCTGTTTTTTCCCTTCCTTTGGATACGTTTGTGTTAAGATTTTCCTAAGGGATTAACAAATGAAGAAGGAAATTTTTTATTATGCTTTTAGAGGAGTGTGTGTGCAATTTTAAGGCTTTAATTAGAAAGCCACACAGCTAACCTTCTGCTTTTTTGAAAGCTGCCTTATGATATGTGTTTGTCTGGGTCTGTTGGTCCTTTTCTGTTTTGGGTTTTTTTTTGGATTTCAGCCTCGGTAACAGCCAGGCTTTTGGCACAGATGTCACCCCCCTCACTGCATCAGGTCCTGAGTTCTGCCATGTGTTATGATACCAGCCTTCCACTTTCTGCAGTAATTTTCTTGCCTATTTATTTCTCTTTTGTGTGAAACTTAAAGTGATCGGTGCAAAATCATCTACTAGGTTTGGAAATCTAAAAAAAAAAAAAAGAGAGAATAAACTTAATAAACTTCTCAGCCTGTTCTATGGCTGAAATGTTATTTGTATCTGGAGATCCCTGTAGAATCACCTATATTTTCAAACCCCACAACCTCATCTATTCCTGTATTTGCCTCATTGCAATTTTTCTTCCTTGAATGTGCAAATATGTAGATTATTTTTGTGCAACTAATATTGCTAATGTCCTGTCACTATGGAGTTTTTCCCAGATGTGGGGTACCCTTAGCTAGTTGCAGATAACTTTGCTTGGCATAACAAAATTATGTCTCTAAAGAACAGCCATGCAGAACAGGAGGTGCTAAGTCTGGTGATGAAGAAAAATCCACCAGTGAAAGATTGGAAGCAGTCTGTGAATTGTAGGTATCAAATTAATTTCTTAAATCTTGATTATGTCCATGTTTAAGCTTGTTGTTCATGTGTAACAATTGCACCTCTCGCTTTTAGGTGTGATATTTGGTTCTTCTTCATCAGACATATAACAGGGTGAGGGTTTTAGATTTTTTAACTGACATTTTCAAACTTGCTGTTTAAGATGCTTTGGATTGTTGCTGTTCCAGACTTTGTATTCTGTGCTGTAGTCTGGAAAATGTCCTCAATTTTCTCATACCAATTTTGCATTGTAATGCGGGATACTGTGATCAACGTTTTGTTGAGCTGACCTTAGGAAGTTAATTACTATTTAGTGACATTATAAAGTGATCTTAAAACTGCCAATTAATAGAATTACTGTGATCTACAATGCTTCTGATAGTGCCCTCAGTTCTTGAGGTAGAACTTTAAGACACAAGTCACTGAAGTTCAGGAGAAAATAACAAGTTTTTATTTTTTTCTCCTTTCTTAGTTTATTTCCTTTTCTCTTTTTGACTAGGAATGGCAATTGGAATAATTCACTGCTGATTGAATGATGGCACATTGTCCTAAGCAGAACATTTTCCATAAACATTTGTTCCATAAGTAATTTTAACTTATGTCAAATACTTATGAATCATCCTCTTATCACTTACAAAAAAGAACTTTTAGTCTTCCATCTGTTTCTCCTTAATTTTCAGATTTATTATACAAGCAATTACAATTTCATCTTCTAAAAAACTCACTACACAGTTCATTTCCGACAGAAGGTAAATGAATAAAAATTTGTTTTCTTTAGTATTAGCCGGTCTGGCAGCCAAGAATATTGGATTTCAATATTCAGGTTTTAAAATGTGACTTTTAATGTTGATAATAGATAATATGTGTGGATATTGTGTAAATTATCCAGTGGTTGGAATTTGAATCGTCTTTTACCCCTTCTTTTTTTTTGTTTTCTGTTTAATTCTAAGCAGAATGGTTAATTATACTGAACTAAGATGAATGTTAAAAATTGCTATTGTGCTACAAATAAGCATGAAGTAATGAATAGACTGAGGTTTCCCTATTAAATAGGAATTTCCTGTGAGATTGGGCTGTTCTTGAACATAGAAATTAAAAAAATAACTTATAAATAGCAGCTTTTCCCAGCTCGCTCACTGCAGTTGTTGTATTGTCATATTCTAAAGTCATGAAAACCCATCTGTTGTGGTACTGAGGTGTCATGATATCCTTAAGAGTGATACTCAGTAATTCAGTACTTCTGTTTTGTTGTAACTTCATCTGGGTAGAAGAGGAGGTTAAATTTTAAATACATGATGTGATCATAAAAGTTTAGGTCTGTGATATGGAGGGGTACATTTTTGATTAAATCATCCAAAGACTTATTTACAATTATGCATTTTTATATAGCAGAGTGCAGAGAGAATTTTTTTCTTGCTAAGAAAAATTAGAGAAGTTCAGGGCCGTGTAGTTTTTTTGATTTTTATTTCCATTTGACTCAAAGGAATCACAGTTATGTAAGGATTTAGAATAAACTTTGACCAGGGAATAAAAAATGTGTTTTCTGTTTATTTAACTGATTAATGAGTTCCTTTTTTTACAAAGTACGATAGCAATGTAAATAAAAAGCAAATGAAATAAAGTACAAAAAGCCTTTTCTTGCACCCTGATCTAGAGAAATAAGGATCCAGATAAAACCTTAGAATCAAACAGAATCTAATGAAGAATGCATTTTCAAGTGGCTCACATTTATCTCCAGTTCTGAGAAGCTCAGTTGTCACTGTCTGCATCACAAATCCATGGAAGTTTTGTTTGGGGTTTTTTTTTTCCAAACCCTATTCTGAAGGGAATCCATTATTTCACTGGGTGCAGGATTAGCAGACGTGTGAACCTTCTTGCCTAAAATCTCTAATCCTGCATGAAACTGAAAGAGGGATCTGGTTTTGCCTGAGAATTTGCCTGGTTTGTATTGCTTGGTGTCGCTGATTTTATTGGTTTTTTTTTTTTTAAGACTCTTCACAGTATCGATTTGATAAGTTGCTTCTTTGTAAAACCTCAAATGATATGCTTAATTTTAAGCACCTAATATTTTTCTCAGGAAAGGTGCTTTTATTTTATAGGTGGTGCTATTATTAAGTGTTTTATTATTATATAGGTACTATTGACTCTTTTTACTTCCTGTTTGCGCAGATTTTGCTATAATTAATTTTAGCTATTTTTTTTCCTATTTAATCTAAAGAATCTTTAATTCTCCCAGGCTCAGAGAGTATCTCCAGCTGTAAATATTCCTTGCTGAGTAGCTGAAACAAGCAGACACTAAATTCATGTTTCAGTGAGTTCCTAAATAATTGTGTGTGAGCGCGCATGCATTCCAAGTGTAATTGGTTAATTGTGAGCTGCTGTAGATAATCATGTTATGCCGTAGGCCAGCTGAGGTCTAGCTTGACTTTTTGAACGCTGCAGAGATGAGGAGATAATTTGAGAGGAGTACTTAATTGTAATATTTGGTGACATTAATCACAAGTTGTCTAATACAAGAAATGAAGCAATTAATTTAGGGTGTGCTCGTCTCAAAGTGCTCATGGAACAGCCCAGGTTGGGAAGGACCTCAAAAGATCATATGTACTTGCTTATATTCCCTGTTCTTCCCTCTTCACATCCACTGAGGAGAAAGAAAAACAAAAAAAAAACCACCACCAAACAAACAAAAAACCTGCCAAATTGTGCACCAGTTTTGTAGATAAGACCATGAAGTCTGGGAAGTGTTTTCATTAATGAAATCACTGCTAATGCAACATAGTCCAAGCATCTGTAACATCCTGCAGTGTTCAGGAGGAGACCTTGGAACAGGCAATGATGAAATGTTGCATCAAGTAACACAACAAAAAGAAACAGTAAAAAACTTGCATTGATATAGAGCAGAACTTCAAACCAAGTTAAATGCAAATGGTGACAATAAATGAGCTGCTTGGAGTAGAATCAATAAAGACATTTTTGGGAAGAGTGTGTAAGTGCCGGTTCTGAAATGCTGTTTGGAATGAGTAGCTACTGTTTGTTTGAAGATTTTTGCCTAACTTTAGGATTGGCTTAGGTAGTGTGTCATGCTGGGATGTTAGAACTTACTTTACTTAATGTGAGGGAGGAAAATGAGGAAGAGAAAGAGAGAGGCTGTTTCACAGGAGTCAGTCATCTCTTTCTTACAAGTGCATTACTGAGGAACTCACTTTTTAGAATAAAACAAAATCATTCTTAATGAAAAAATTTTATAGAGCTTCTACTTCCTTTGGAAGTGATGGAGAATGCATCTCAAAGAATAGTTTCTTTAAAAAAAATCCTAAATTTCAAGTAGTCTGTAGCAACATAAGAATATGTTGTAAAGCACTTTGGTGACTCTTGAGACAGGAGGCATGCTGTTATCTTAGGAGAATGGATGTGTCATCAATCAAACCAGTGAACTGCTGTATAAGTGCATTTCATGCATGAATTAACCAGCTACTAGCCAGTAGATATCAAATCGATGTGTGCTGCTTCCCAGCTCATATGGAATGTGCTCAAGCAGAAATACTATATCCAGCACATGAGGTCATGGCTACAAATATATGAGCTAATGGAGGTTTTGGTTGTCTAGCACCTGCTAAAGCCCTGCACTTATTTACTATGGTCTAATAATTTGAGAGAAAAAGTAAAGCATTTCAGCTAATGTCTTGTTGAATCTATTAGGAATAACATATTTAACAAAATCTTTATTTTGAAGGTAGAAAATCCAGTGTTACAAATTCATCAGGACTGATGAAGCTGCCAGGAGATGAGTCATTGTTTTCAGGACTATCTCAGTGGAGTCATAACAGAGCTTTTTTGATTATTTTTGTGTCTTTGTATGTTTGATTTGTTTTTTATTTTAGTTTCTCTCCAAATTTCTTATAGTAGGACTGCAAAATATGTTCGATATCTTCTTGACCATTGGAGGGAAAGGGAAATAATGGTTCTGTCATAAACAGGGATTGAAACTCTTTTGCCAGGTCATCTTATGAATTAAAACTTGTAAGGTTTAAGGAATGTTTGATTAGTTTCTCCTGCAAATTTAGGGTTTGTTTCTGATCCATGGATTAGTTGGCTTCCATATCTTTATCAAATTTTTGAGAGTTTTTAATGTAAGAATTGACAGGTTTTAAGTTGGAATACGTGCTTAGACTTCTTTATAACAGAGCTCATTGACTTGGTTAATTTTGATTTATTTCCAGATATATAAAGATGTGAGAATGATAATCCAATTCCAAATGTCAAAGAAGGAACCAAATGCGTTGCATTCTTTTACCTGTGCAAAAATGACTACTGCTTTTGGAAACACTGCTTTAGTGTTCCTTCAGCTGTGAAGGAAAAGCAAAACCCTTTCTCAAGGGGTTCTGAAGTTCTGATTCTTAGGCATTTCATTTTCCAGAAATTTCAATGAATGTTAAGTGTGTGAAGTAGAGAGAAGGCAGCAAAGATTGTCTCCAGACTGCTGGTTTGGATGTCCAGATGGAAGGGATGATGTCAAGCTGAGTCCCAGCGGGTTGTGTAAATGCCTTCCAGTAAGAGTAGCTGGAGGGAACTGCTGTGGAAGTTGAAAGTTTGCTCTGTGCAAGATCTTAAAATTGCTTAAAACCCATCCATGTGTCTGCCAAGTCAAATACATTTAAAGCACAATTATAATGAAGCAGCTTAGTTTAAAATGTGAGCTGTGTTTCCTGAATCATTTCCTGATGCACTTATATGGGTATTTGCTAGAAGGGCTAAAAAGCATGGGACCAGTAATATATTTATTGTCATTTCCCCAACAAGCAGTCTGACCAGGGGTGGGGGGGAGAACATGGCATCCTCATTTATCCTTATTTTGTTAAAATAGGCTGGATTTGTATTAATGCCAAGTAAAAAATACTTTCCATGCCATTTCCATTAACCATGTCCTTTCCTTGGAAAAAGGTTCTCTTGGGGGTCTTGGTCTTGACCTTTCCAGCTGTAAAAAGTTACTTCCACTCAGTCCCTGAAGTACAAGACTAACTTGAACCCTGGAAGAAATAGTGAACCACAAAGGAGGTGACAAATTTTGAAGGTTGAGATGAGGTATTTAATCAGACACAAATAAATAAACCCATTTGGTAGTAAAGGATGCCAAATTTATTTTTTACTTTTTGATTCTTGGAGTGTATTTCTGAACTGATAGTACAAGCGTAGAGACATTATTATCTCTTGATGAAAAGATAGCTTCAGTCTGTTAAAATGTAATAAGGATTGTTTACAAAGTATCTATTTACAGTGTTGAAAGTGGGAATAAATTATTTTTTTGCATAGAAAGTTCTTTGGCACAGAAGGAAACATTGACAATTAAGAGAGAAATAACAAAAAAAGTCAGAAATAATGTACTGTATAGGAACAGGGAATATTTTTATGAGAAATTGTTGGTGCCAGTTGAAGCATATAGGAAATAGTGAACGATGGCTGCATTCAAAACCTCAGTGGTAACTGAATCCTGTTGATTTCTAAGTGTCTCAAATAGTAGTGAGATTAAAGAGTGGAGGCAATTGCTGAGAAAATGACACAAAAAGACTGAAATAATAATACACTAAACAGAACAGATAAAACTGGTAGTGTGCAGTGGCTCTAAAAATCAGACAATGGTGATTTTGAATCAAACTGAAGTTAAGTTTCAGTCACTGCTAGATTAGGGTGACCATCCTGATTTTTCCTTTTTGAAATATTGGGAGCTTCTTTCTTAATGCAAGTAGCAGTTTCATTGTTATTAAATTTTGTTCTAATCCCTTTCCAAGAGGTTTGAAAGCCCTGAGCAACTTGGTCTGACCTCACAGTAGCTCTTGCTTTGAGTGTGAGGTTGAACTGGAGGAAAATACACCTTTGTGACAGAGGCACTTGGAATGAAATTTTTGCTGTGAGATATTCCAGTAGGTTTTGGCTTCACTGAGCCAGGAACAATTTAGTGTATAATTAATTACTATTAGAGATGCAAAATTTTTTTCCACCTGTGGTTTTTTTTTCCAGATTTTTTTTTTCCTAGAGCATAATCATAATAATTTTTCTTTCATCTGAATACATCATTTATTCTCCTGCAGTGTCTCAACTAAGTGTGTTCTCTTTGCTGAAGTGTTGTGCTGTCATGCAAATTGGACCTTCTGCCAGCTTCCACAGGCTTGTCATCACTGAAAGAAATTATATGTATTACAATAAATTGTCTTTTTTACTTTAGTGCAGCCAGTTCTCTGCAGTGCCTGACATTTTTGAGAGGAAACAGCCTGTCATATCTTGGGCTTCAGGGAGGAGAGCTTTAAAACACAGGAAAGGGTCTAGGTGACATGACGCTATTGTTGGTTTTTTTTCCCATCCTCAGGCTCCTTGCTGTTCAAATTTCATTAAATCAGACACAAGGTTGCAGTATGCAAGAGATTATTGGCTGAGGAGGGGTGGTTTGTCTATTCCCACAAGATTGATATGTGTTCAGGGAGGAAACACATCCGTTTGCAGTGCAGCCTCTGGCACGTTGCAGCAAGATACAGAAACACTTCTGGGGATGTGTCTGGGGAGATTTGTGCCCTCCAGAGCACTTTGCTCCCTTCAAGGTGTCAGTTTGTTACTGCTGGATTAATGAAGCGTTTTAGAGAGCTGGGAATCAGCAGGGCAGAGGATGGAGTGCTGTGGAATGTGACAGTGTTTAACAGGAGAGATCTGCTGCTGCTGCTCCTCATGGGACTGGGGAATGGCACGAGAAAACTGCCAGGTCACCCTTGGTAAAGAAAACTTTGAAATTCAAATATAAAGAAACTTTGTTTTGTTTCTTGTGGCCGAAAATATTTTACTGCAAAGACACAACTAAATAATAATTTTGTCTGAGTCAGAAAACTTCTTTTAAGTGAGAATAGTTGCATTTATCCATTGTACTCTGAATTTGCTTTATTCAGCTGAGAATCCTGCAGTGCTGTATCAGGATGATGAGATCCTTTGGAAGGGAGTAATCTCAGGATCTCAGACACATGACTCTCTTGACCAAGCAGCAGTTGGATTACACTTTTCACTCCAGGTTCACTTTAATCAATCTTCCTCTTATTATCAAGAGACAGCAATTCAGAGAGAGCTGGGAGAGCTGTGGCAGAAGCTCGTTGCTTGCAGTGATGTGCAGATTGCTGGCTCAGGAGAAGTGCAGTGTCATGTCAGGAATGAAAATCAAGTGTCACAGAGTCATGCTAAGCTAATTAAGGTTACAGGAAACTTATCAGCCAGAACTGCTTCATTTCACTTCAGTGCATGAAATCCATGGCACTGTGAGGCTGTGCCATTACCTAAATCACCGTGGAGAAACATAAATATAAATATTATAAATATTGGCTACCCTCAGGAGACATAGATTCATGCTCTTGATGCTGAAAACCTACAATCTCTTATTTCAGATTACATATTATCAGGGTCAAAACTTTCCTGCTGAGGAATCAAGCTCTGCTGACACTCACTTGGCTTTCATACCCAAGTCTCTTGCTTGATTCTGTAACACTGTTTTTCTAGAGCTGTGGTGGGAGATAAGCAGCCCATCTTTGCTGCTTTGCTCAGCTGACAAATGAGAGTGCTGATGAATAATTCCAGGAGAGTTGCAGCAAAATAAATGGTAAGCTTGGTGTTGGGATTTTCTTTTTGGAAAGATCATAAACTTGTGAAGATGTAATTCCCACCAAGAAAAAGTCCCTTAGTAAGATTTAGGAGACTCAGTTAATTACAAGTGTTTCACAGATCTAAATCCAGCTTGGGAAGCTGGATTTGATAGAGAGAATTCAGCTTGAATTCTGTGTAAGGTTCCTGATGTCATTGTTTGTGGCTTTCTAATTTGTTTTGAGGACTTATTTTTAAAAATTATTTTTGAAGTAAAGATTTACAGAATGTGAAAAATACTTTTTTTGAAAGGGCATATGACTATTTTGGCATTTCTTTGGTATCATCCTTTCCTTCAATCGTTCTTTTTACTTTTTATGTCACTTTGTGCACTTTGTGGTGTCTCCAGCATTACGAAGACTTTTTACTTTTTTTTTTTTTCTCAATGAGAGAATGAGATAATTTTGAATCAAACATGTTGTGGTTGGTTTGAAATAAAAAGAAGATTGAAAGGATTATCAATCAGCACTTTTAAATGTTATCAAGAAACGGTTTTCTAAACGTACATGTTAAATAAATATAGGGCTCAGGCAAAATCTTCAGCTTCAAGCATTTTCAGAAGGCAATTATTTTGTTTTAAAGTAGCCATATGTGGAAATGTAGTAAAGCATTTATACAAGTTAGTAATAACCAGGAATGTGATGAGGAGTGGACTTAAGCCAAACCACAAATGAGTTCTCCATTCAATACTGCAGAGCAATGATTAACAGCTTCTCCAGCTTCACTCTGTCTTATACTTGTTTACAATATACAGAATGTATATTATATACATTCAATAATGTACATTTCTTCTGCTTATTTTTTTCTCCTCTGAAGTTTCTTACCTTTATTGTTTCCAGTGTTTCAGTAGCTGTTTTCTAGCCCTGTTAATACAAGTGTTGGTTACAGTTTTAAGCTGCAGTGTGAATCAGTCCTGATTTGTGTAATGCAGAAGAAGGAGCTATATTTTAAATGTGTTTTCTCACATTGGACCTTATCATTATGCTTTGAAAAAATTTACATCTGGTTGAGTCTTTTGCATTAGACACCCACTGTCATTGTGAATATTCATGACCTCTGTTTCCTTTTTTGCCTTGATCCTTTTTCCAATATAAAAAGAGGATCAGCAATATGTCAGCTATTGGCCCATGGGTAGGTTTAGCTAAGGCCTGTGTTCTAATCTTTTTAAACTAATAATAGGCCCAAACTGATTTTTCTCCTTTTTTTTTTCCTTAAATATTTATTTGAGAGCATGAATGAAATGTGAGAATATAAATAAGAATGCCAGTATTCAGATTTGATGCTTTCCTGTCCAGTATCTTCTGTTACATAATTGAAATTGATGGCCATTCACTGACACCATGTCTGTCTGTAATACTTCTATTTATCTAAATACTCAATGAATTTTAAATTATTAAATCCTCAGTGTATTTACACTTCCAGCAGCTAAAATGTTTGCAGGCAACCACTGTACAGAGTTAATGTGCAGAATAGAAGTTACCCATGAATATGCTAATACTAATGAAGCTGTTTGATACTTTTTTATTCATATGGAGAATTATGCATAAACAGTAACTTTGTCTTATATTTGCTGCTCTTTTCTTCATTGTATGAAATAAAGAAGAGGGAAAGGTGAGGTGAGGAAAAGAGGAGATTTCTTTGATCACAATAGAATAGAGATAGCAATCCATTTTCTGATGCCTCAATTTTTGCTCTGGACAGAACAAAAAAACTTTATTAAATTTAAATCTAGGCAAGCAATTGAATAATAATTGAAATAATTAAAAATAATGAAACCTACTAAATTGATGGTATTTGCAGAACATATGTTTGCTTCTTTATATTCTAGGTTTTTCTTGCAACTTTGTCAACACTAATACAGTTTTATACAGCTTTTCATGTCCAGGGCAACTGAGGAACCTCTGTATTTCTATGGGAGAAATGTGTCTGTGTGGTTGTGCTGCAAACAGTCAGTGCCTTTGTAGTTTGTGTCTGCAGTGGTTTACACTGACACCAGCAGCAGCAGCTTTGGGCTAGGAGTTCTCTCAGCTCCTTAGAATTAGTCCCTTGTGCAAGGAAGGGAAATGAATTTGCTTCTGCTTCCCCTTCAAACTTATTCTGGTTCTTACAGTCCCATCCTGGGAATTTAAAAGGATGCTAAACCTTAACAAAATAAAGTAATCCTTTACTTCTATTCCTCTACTTCTTTTGTATGCCCCTCTTCCTAGAGACAAGATATTTACATGTTTGTTTTGATATTTTTCCTTAGAATAGAGGGGAATGCCCATATTTAATGCTTTAAAAGACTTTTTTCTTGTAGTATTCCTGTTAGATGAGAATGTTCTTAATGTCAACATGTAAAGGGTCTTAGGATACTTTAGGGACATTTTGTACCTGCACACCTTTTTTGAATTACTCTTTCATTTGGGATTTTGAAAATAGATGCCTCTCTCCTTTCTAAGGAATAGATCACAGTTTACGTGGCAGGTTTTGCTTTTTTCCTATCTTATCCATTTCATTTTGAAATATGTAGTTTGGAACATCTTTGGGGTTTTAAAAAATTATCATTAGAAATATAAACCTAAATTCAAAATCTTGTGAGGGTTTTATAGCAATTTCCAAGGAGTTCTGTTTTGACCATCAGAAACTCCAGTCACGTCTGAAAACTGAGGCCAACAGATGACAAATAATTTTTAGTCAGAACACCAGCTCTTTCTGGAACACAGTGTGTTTGATTTTAAACTCCAGCCTGGTGACTTGGCTTTTCTTTCAGCAATGCCAGTGCTCCAAATTTACAGTTTTATGTAATTCACTTCTATGCAATGAACCATGCATGTTTAGGGTTTTTCCTCCTCTTCTTTTCCTCTTTTACTGAGGTGTAAAAAGGAAAGCATGTTCTATGCGTTTATGCAGTTTATTAATACATGTAGGTTATTCCTTGGAATAGGAATAAAATGCAGCTTTCCAAGGATGATAGAGAATCAATTGCTACAGATCATTACTTGATGATGTGATATATTAGTAGAATAAAGACTAATAAATTTTCCTACTGGAGATTTTCTGGTAACTGGTTATGAATCAAATCCTGCAGAACAGTGATGAAGCATAACAGTAAAATTCTTCAGATGTAGGTGGAACGCTCTTGCAAGCTCATCTCATCCTGACCTGGGGAGGTGGGAAGAGATTTAGATAATTAAAACTGATCAGATTGTAGAGCAGTACCAGGAGATAATATTTGGTAGTTAAACAAATGGGAAGGCTTATTTGGTGTTTGCCTACTGCAATCCCTGCAGAGTGGCTGTTGTGGCACCTGGCTGAAGGTGCTGGGGTTCCAGGCATGGCCAGGGGTGCAGCAAGGGAAGGGGATTGACCTGGAGCCAGTGCAGGCAGGAGCACTGGAGGGACAGCAGTACCATCTGTAGTTAGTGTTGGGAAGGAGGAAATGCAGTCACTGTTCACAACAGAACACGTATTTTCCCCTGCTTCACTGAAAATTGAAAAGGCATTTTCAAGCCCGTGCACATGGGCTTTTCTGGAGAGGGATGAGGCAAAAAATAAGAGCCTTTCCACCACTGAAATGCACATTTCTATAAAAAGTAGTTTATACTGATTCTTCTGAGTGCACACTGTTCTGCAGAAGAGGCAGGGTCACTTAGTTTCAAGGTTCTGTGTCATTGCTTACGGAATTCTGCTGAAATAACCATAGTTCTCACAGGCCCTCCCTAGTTCGAGGGTGGGTATTGTACATTGTAAAGAGAATAATTACAGCAACCCAATTTCAGTGATTTCCTACTGGGGTGTTCAATAGAACTGCAGAATAAGAAAAAAATATTTTTGTATTTTCTGAGACGTTCTATAGAGTGTTCACATGTCAGATATCCTTTTAAATGAGGATGCTTGTAAAATACACTTGTGGCATATGCTTTTAAAGTAGTTCAGCAGGAAGATAAATTTTTCTAACTGTAACAAAAAATGCTTTAAATAGTGGACTCTCCTTTACAATATAAAACAGGGAAAAAGAACTAATATTGCTATTCATGCAATTCTTTCACCACAGGGTTGCTCTGAATATACTATTTGTACTATTTGTAGAGGGGTTTTTAGCATTGGCTAAATATAGTGATTATTCTGCATCTGGATAACAATTTTGACAAAGATATAACCGTTATAAATGAATTATTCTTTAAAAAATCAAGAGGTCAAAACATCTTTGAAGCACTGTACAGTGGTGGTCTGCATCAAGACAATGCAAGTCTTAAAATAGTGTGAATAATTACTGAGATGCTAATTGTGCTCTCTGAATTGTCCCCCTGAAGTAGCCAGAGTTACTTCACCTGTAAAATTAAGACTAAGTATATGGCTTAGGCACCTTAAAAAATTCCCATTGGTTTCAGTGCCCAGGGGAAAGTTAACAGACTTTGAAGAAATTTTAACTTAGGGAAGTCTTTGGGTGGTGACTGCAACTTCGGAGACAGAAGGCTTGATCCAGGGCTCTACTGAATACAGCAGAGACCTTGAAATAGATTTGGATCTGTGAATGTTCCTATTTCCTAGAACTCCCAGGCTTGTAAAGTGCTACTGGTTGTTAAATATCTACAATTTTTAAAATTTTATTCTTTAATATTGAAGTGAGACCTTCCAAGCCATTCATAAAATTTAAATGCCCCATCTTCTTTGTGCTCTCTCTGCCGTTATTAAGCGCATACAAGATGTTCAGTACCGTAAAAATAAATAAATCTACTCATGGAAATTCTGAACAGAAATGTTTGCCTTTAGGAGCAGTCACAATGAATGCATGTGTGTTTGCATTGTCATTTTTTTGAGGATGTATCTTTCAATGCACACTTTTTTTGGTTTTTTTCTGCTCACAGGACTATACCTTGACAATGTACTTCCAGCAAGCGTGGAGGGATAAGAGGCTGTCCTATAATGTAATACCTCTAAACCTCACCCTGGACAACAGAGTAGCTGATCAGCTCTGGGTGCCTGATACCTATTTCCTGAATGACAAGAAGTCATTTGTTCATGGTGTTACTGTGAAGAACAGAATGATTCGTCTGCATCCAGATGGAACAGTCCTTTATGGACTCAGGTCAGTATGAACCATTTCTAGCTCTTAAAAGCTAAAAATAAAAACCATTCCTTGCTCTTTTTAATTTGTTTTTTAATGCTTTTAATTTTATTTCTGTATTCTATATAACTGATGGTATTCCAGGAAAAAAAGCTTGTATTCTAAATCTAAGGATTTTATTTTTATACAAATTTTTGAGATAAACTCCCATTTTTAGTACAGTTCAGAGACTTGTATTAATAACAGATAAGACTGTAATTATTATTTGAAATACTCATTCTGGATTAAAAACCTAGTTTAGAACAGCTTCTTCAAAGGAACTGAAATATGAAACACAAAATGAGGATTAGAGGAGAAAACAGGAACTGTATATGACAGCTGAACTGATAGTTTAACTGATATGCTTTGAAAATATTTTTGATTGAATATTAGATTGGTTTGTATGCTACCCAGAAGAATCAGCTTTCTGATTTTCTCTAAGATGAGGTATGACTTGAAATATTTTACGGCCTGTTGTTGTTCTGTATGACAGTATGGAGAAGGGTGACTGGGGAAATCAACAAAAGGGCTTCACTCTTGAGAAGCTCTGAAAACTTGGGAAATTGTCTGTTTAGTGATGTCAGCAGGATAAATTATTGCTGGGAAATGGATTTAAAAATACAACTGAAAAAGGTGACTGGCAGTGCTGTGTGGGTAGGTAACAAAACAGCAGGAAATGCTGCAGAGCTGGGGATTGTATTTACCCAAGTTTGTTGTGTCCTGTTCTGTTTTCTGTGGGAGCAGATCAGGCTCTGGCATTATGGCTGTGAGCAAGTCTGTTTTTTGTGATTGCTCAGTGAACCAACAGATACTTGGTTCCTTGAAATGCAGCTGTAGTTTAAAGTGAAATATAAACCAGCTATGTAACAATATTTATAGTAATGGAGTGAGAGCCAGCATAACAATGGTTTTGGTGGAGTTTTCAATTTAAGATTCTAAAATCATAATCTTAATTGTTTTCTTCTAGAATAAATTAGAAATAATTATCAGATTTGACGTTTTCAATAATGCTAACATTTTTTTGCTATTTGTGGCATTTTTTATTCTGAGTGCTTAAGCATCTGTAATAATTTCTGGTTTTTTAAAAGGTTGGTAAACAGTAAGTAGAGCTCACAAAAAATTGTCCATAGAAGAATCAAGTAAAAGAGAGTTTTGTTTTCTGGGAGTTTCTTTTGATGCTCATTTGTTTCTCAAAACCCTCAAAACCTTCCATGAAATATACTTTGTTTAAGGTTTTGAGGGTTTTGTTTGTTTCTTTTCTTTGAGCTGAACTGGTGTTGGTACTGCTTGATTGTTTTGGGTGAAACCTTTCCTCCTTTTCATTATGCATAAATAGCAAATCAGTTTTAATGTCTCTTAAGAGATGCAGTAAAGTGAAATGGTACCTATTTTTCACTTAAAGCTGTTTAATGTAACTAGAGGAATCATTATTAATGCTTTGAGCCTTTATTTCCCAGAGTTATTTTCTTCAATACTTGCAATCCCAATATGTTATCCAAAAGGGTTTTAGAATAATTCTAAAATGGGACTTTTTCTATTGTAGGACTTGTGCACGGCCCAGAGTTAAAGGTATTTAGACAGCCTTTTTCCTAGGTAAAAAAAATTCACTTTAGGAAATAATTTTCTAGTATTTTGGTATACCTAGGGATCTCACATTTGAGATTATCAGTTCTTACATCTCTTTTAAGACTCTACTTGGGGCATTTCAAGAGTTCTCTTTGCCCTGTGAGCTGGCACAGGATGAATGCTGGCTGTGAATTGTGCCCTTGCTCTGTTGCTGTGCTGCAGTGGATTGTGCCTGGGGCAGGATGAGTGTCACCCCAGGCTGGGGACTGGAACTGGGGGGCTGCAGCTGGGGACTGCAGTGGCTGTCACTGCTGTGGCAGCTGTGTCCTTGGGCAGCACAGAGGTGAAGGGCACTGCTGGTTCTTGTTGTTCTGGGGTAGGGACTGTGGAACAGAACAGGTACCTGATGGATGACACGGTGACAAAACCCTTTCTTACAGGTCCTAATTCTTAAGGAGCCCCAGACAAGTCTTGTGAAATGTGGAATTGATCCTGCTCCTCAGACTGAGCCCAGCAGGGCTCAGAAAGGCTTTGTGGCCAAAACTTCCTTCACAGCCTGGGCTGGGTGGGGAAGATGCACCAGTGGAAATAAACCAGGGTTATGTGACTGGCCATATTCTGCTTTTGCCTTCCCTGGACCAAGTGGCAATCAATGATCTCGTTCTAATATTAAGGTTTTCATTTTATAGCTTTAAGTAGCTTTATCTATTTCATCTAAATTCATCTCAGACTTATTGTTATTTCAAACGTCCACAGTACTGATCTATTTAATTCTTACTTATTAGTAATTTCCAAATCTAAAAACTGCCTGCTTAGTTGTATTCCTCATATATCTAAAACCCCCTGTACACTATTTATTCTGAAAATCTACTGTTGTTGCTGCATTATACTTATAGCTTACAAGCTTATACTTGCAGCCACATATTCTTACTGTGGGATTCATTTTTCTAAACTGAGATTCCTTTAAGTATCTGTCTGCAATTTTTCTCCTCCCCATACATCTGTTTATAAACATCATCACATACTCACATACATAAATGTTGCTGTGAATTCGGTTGCATTTACCTTGATTGCTGTAACTAAATTCAGTGAATAGCAAGTGATTTTATCAGTACAAGTGTAACCATGCCTTTCTTTTGTGTCCCTGCACTTGAATTTCTATTTCCTACAGCAAGCAGTGATCCCTTAACGTTGTTCTTTTTGTTTTTGTGAACAGAGCCCATACATGGTGTGCATGTCACAGCTGATTAGATTTGATGTTGGGAAGGTAAATTTCAGGAGAGACTAAGAGGCAGTTTTGTGAGCACCTGGATTATGCTGTTGCTGAAAGAGGGGAGAGAAGGAGGGGAGGAAAAAGAGAAATGGCTAATAATAAATGGAGACCTCTAAATGGTTGGTATGTTGTCCTCATAGCCTGCCTTCTTCACTGCAATAGGGCATTAGTTAAGGGCATAACTAAATTCTTGACCTTGTTTTTACAGAGAAAATGACATGCTGGTTGCTTTTAAGAAGGACTTTCATTTCTGAGGGATAACTGCCAGCTATTTATGTTTTGGGAAAATGTTTTATTTAGTATTTTTTTCATATTCCATCTGTCAAGAAAATTATTCATTGCTGCCAAGACCAGGACATTCAGTAGATGATATACTTAAATCACCTAAATGGTAGAAAATTGTAAACATGTAGTCTTAAATGAAGAGTCATTACAGGGAAAATTACTGTGTTGGAAATTAGGATGACTTGCAAGTGGATATTAGTGATTTGACAAGATCTAAAACGGTAAATTTAGACTTTCAAATCTAGGATAGTGAATAATATAGGTTGAATAAAATTTGCCAAGTTAGAATTACTGCTTTTTGAGTAATTGAGTCTCTCTGGAACTTGCCTTTTTGCTTGTAGAGTCTTGTGATGCCACATGTCAGAGTAAGGGGGGAAATTTAGTTTAGAATAGAAGGATTAAAAATAGTTGAAGAAGTGGCTGAAGACCAAGATGTTTTGTGTAGTTTTGCACCATTACCAAGCTCTTTACAGAGATATTGACCCTTGCATACCCTTCTCCCAACATCCCTCACATGAGAGCTCTGTGACAGTGGGTAGAGAATTGATAATTACTTGACCAAGAGCATTGCATGCTTTTGTATGTCTTCAGTAGGATGGTTTTATGTTTTCTGTAAATGAAGTTTGTGGGTGTTTTTTACAGAAAAATGGGATATATACAGAACACCTGATACAAACCATGTTCTGTGAGGTAATGACATTCCCTTCCTTTTTAGCCAAAAGGAAAACAAAAGGAAGCAGAACAGAGGAGGTTTTTTAGAAATTAAAGACTTTTCCCATTTGAAAGCCCAACACTTTTACTTGCCAAGATTCATCTAATGCATTACCAACTCTGAGTCTCCAACTCAGCCAGCAATAATTCCTATTTGACTGAGGGAACACAGCAATCTCCCAAAATGAGAGAATTATGTGTATGATGGCCTTGCTTTGTTCTCCATTTCCTGCTACCAGCATTGAGTCACAGAATCCCAAACAGTCCTGGATGACTATTTTGTGTTGTCTCAGCTGTGCCTTCTGCTGTCTGCTCACTCAGTTTCAGCTGCTTGGAAATTTTCACTTCTGCAAATAAAATAGAACCTGCCATGTTTTGCTCTGGTAACACAGCATTGGGCATTTGTGTTGCATAATTAAACTTGTTCAGAGCTTTAACTCCTCGTAGGCACCTCATTGTCTATGAAATCCCACGGACAATTTTAAAAGCAATTGCTTTGCAGATATCTTTAGTTTTCAGACCACATTCTTTGAGAGGCGAAGTGCTCACACCAGCACTTCAGTAAAGCATTTGATCTTTATTTTGCTAGTTTTTTCTTTTTTTTCTCATTTGGTTTTGTTTGTTTTTTGAGGGTGTTTGTTTCTTGTGGGGGGCTTAGGGTTTTTGGGGTTTTTTGGGATTTTTTTTTTCTGATAGGGCTTAATTGTAATTAAATGCTAAGCCTAATTTGGAGGTACAGCTCCATTTTTCAGTTTTAAAATAATAAAATAATTTGTACTAGCTGGAACTCTGGAAGTGTTCAAGACCAAGTGTGAGGGGGCTCAAGAACCAGGTGGGAGCTGTCCCTACCCATGGCAGGGGTTTTGGGACTGAATGGTCATTAAGATCCATTCCAACCCCTAAAAATTTGGTGATTCTGTGAATTAGAATTAAATCTTTGGACTGATATTTTGTTATTCCAAAATATCTTCTGCAAGAAAGCAACAGACCTGTCTTCCCTTTTTGCTACAATATTATGTTTCCAGTAGCTGGACAGAAGGTGTTTAAGGACTTTTAATGTACATTGATGTTAAACAAAAAATTTTCTCAAAATCTTTTCTCTTTGGGGATTTCAGAAGAGATAAGAAGAACCTGAGCTTCTTTTCTGGGGAGAATATATTGTTTTGGATGCTCTGCTCTTGATTCTGGTACCTGTCAAGGGGGCAGATGTTTCTCCTTCCATCACATTGATGCCTCTCTTAGCTGTGCAGCCCTTCACACCGACTGGGGCCTTGTCCAGCCTCAGGGGAGAAGAGGAAATAAACATTATAATGAGGTACCCTGTAGCATAAATAGCACCAACAGTATCTCAGAGTAGTGTTGCTGTTTGTTAAAATAAATAAGTGAATACGGTGTATATTTTAATTAGGATGTCTGAAGTGGCAGTAGCTTTCTGTTCTCCAATTAAAAATGCAAATTTTCTTAATTTTGGATATATAGGCATTGCAAGGAGGAAGTAAAAGTAATTTTTATAAGACTTGTTTGAACATGAGAATATCAATCTGTGAAGAAGCGTTTCCAGTGGAGAATTTTTTTGTGCTCGTGCTCACCCCTATGGATGCAATTACTGACTTTCCCTTTGCCAGCACTTGCCAAAGCTAATTCACAGTCTGACATGCAGTTGTTTACTCTTGCACAAGAAATGAGGTTAATTCCATTTCTGTGTCCAGGTTTTCAAGGCTGTTAGTGTACATAGACACGTGTAAGAGCCCTTAAATCTTGTATGCAGGTGGTCAAAGCAAGAACTTTTTGGAAACTTGCAGAAATAAATGCAAATGTAGTAAAACAACATTTCAAACTGAAGTCATGTTGCTGTTGCAAAGACTTGGAAAAAATTGAATCCTGCACAATTATGTGGAATTTCATGTACAAAGAATTTCTGCATTAACAAGGAATCATTACCACCCCAATCTGATTATTTGGAAATCCTGGGGCAGGACATGTCTGATCATGGCTCTTTTCTTGCACTGTCCATAAAGATCCAGCATAAGGAAAGGAACTTGAATCCCAGCGTGTCTCTTAGGTGAATTAGTTGTTGTTTTAAATAAACAAGGTATCAGCTCTGGCTCAAGGTGTGCCCAGATGCTGTTTTCCTTTCTCATGCAAATAGTTCTTTTATAGGTTCCAAGGAGTAGAGCAGAGAAATGCATCTACTGTTGTTTCTAATAACACTGTTTCTGTGAACTGAAGATTTGGACATGGAACAAATCATCCAGCTTCTCTGCTCAGTTATTCCATTTGGTGAATTGAGCACTAAAACCTACCTTCTCACAGGGGTGTTGTGGAGATTAATTAATTAGTTTGTAAAGTGCTTTGATCCCATAAAACACTACACAAGTGCCAAGCATTATTATGAAGAATTATAAAATGCCAGCCCTCATGTGCACCTTGGGATGGCCGGGTTATGGATACAAATCTGCTTTATTTTCTCAGAATCCCATTGTTCCACTTTCCCTACATTGCAGCCCATTCACAAAATGAGCCAGTTTTAGCAAAGATGCAATTTCTGGGGAAAAAAAAAAAAGGAGATCATTGACTCTCCTAAATATTTCTTTTCAATTAAGGACTCATAGATTATTATGCATTTTTCTGTAGGATTTGGAATGGCATCTTTTCAGCATTCATCCTCAGCAGGAGGGAGAGTAGTTGTGTTTTAAATACCTCTCCTATCTGAAATAAAACAAAGATATCTTTCTGTTTCAGTCCCTTTATTAGATTTTAAGTATGGGATAAGTATTCAGAAGGGTCTTTTGCTTTTATTTTTTTATGAAGTGGCTAAGTCATTAGTATGTGAATAATTAATTCAATTAAGCTTAATAAAAAAAAAAGCTTTAAGTCACAGGAATCCTTTCCATTAAAAGCCCTATTATCCAAAATTATTACATTGCAATGAAGTGAAAAGAATTCTGAGTTTTATTGCCTAACAGACAAACTGTGGCATTTAGTCTTTATTAGTACGAAAAAACTCCAACAGCTACAGAACCATGAAATAGTTTAAGTTGCTCCAAGGGTATTGCATATTCCAAAAAACAAATAGAGGTTATCAAACATTTAATCTTAAATTAAAATTTAATAATTTATATAATTTAGAATAACAGCAATCTATCATTTTTCTTCTGCAATGTCTTTGATCATATTTGAGCTGGTAGTTGGTGATCCTGAGAAGGGAGATTTTCCAGCTGGAAGGACATGCATAAAATCTCAGGATTCTCTGATCAAGACTCTGCTAGATAGATGCTAAATGTGTGTATACAAGCACATGCTTACATAAATGATATATATTTCACAAATCAATAAATACCTTGTATATGTATAAATTCTACTTGCACATATTGGATTTTTTTACTAAAATTGATAAAATCTGAGATGGATCTCAGAAGTAGGAGCAGGACTGGGATCCTTGCATATGTAAGAAAAATGAAAGGACACTGTAGAACTAATAATCCCTCTTGTGGGTCACACATAATCACTTTCTAGTTGTTGTGATTTACAGATGAAGCTTTTCTTTCACATTTTAATGTAAGACATTGTAGAATTCTATTTATTGAATGGAAGAATATGGGGCTTTTACCCCTACCAAATGTCTTATCTGAAGGTGTAAGTACTTGGATTTAGTTTTTATTCCAGTTTACTATCTAGTTTGGGTAATTTTTTTCACCCAAAACACATTTCCTTTATGTTTTAATGCATTTTCTGGGAATATAATTGCTGATTTGTTCACCCAGTGTTTTATCCTACTTTGTTATTAAACTTTACACAATACCAAAATGTTTTCTGAGATAACAATTACCTAAACTCCTCAAGTGTAAGGAGTTTGTTGGGGTCTTTTTTACTTGCATCTCCTGGGTCCATTTCTTTATTTCTCTGAAAATTCAAATTTCTTTTAGTCTTCAGTGTGCAAAGTAGTTGAAGAGAGCTCTTCTTGGAACAGTTTTCAGTCCTGCTTAGCAGGACAGAAACTAGGATAAGTTATAAGAAATTCTGGGTGTTTGTGCTTCCAGGTAAGTTCTCCAGATCCAGGATGTGTGTAAGCCTCTGCAGAAGAGCACTTTAAAGCTATGCCTCTCTGATTTTTAGACTATAATGCAGATATTTGTACTTACTGTTCAGCGATCAGAATTTTTTTCTCCTCCAAATTGCTTGTGTAAGATCATATTTTCTTTTTCCTGCTGCTTTTTTTTCCTCTTTCTGAATAGTCATTCCTAGAACATTTACTGCATCTGCTAGTCTAGAACTATCCGAGAAAAGAGAGAGAGAATAGAAAATGTTTGGAAAACCCTTCCTTAAAAATGTACACGAGTGTGCCATCTGTACGAGCAGATGGCAAGAATGTCTCAGGGCCAGGAGGAGGCTGTGAGATCAAATCACAGGGAGGGAACTGCATGAGGCATGTTCCTTGTGTCAGGGCAAAGAGGAGCCCAGCAGTCCCCTCCCTGCCCAGACCTGGGGCTGTTCCCCCAGAAAGGGCTGCTCCAGCAGCAGCAGGTGTTCCAAGGTGGTGCCATCCATCCAGTGAGGTCCCCACCCCAGGGTTTGTGTTCTGTGGGCATGAGCTCTGCTGGCAGTTGCTCAGAAACAAGCAAATCTTCAGGACCCTGAATTATTCTCACATACGGCTGTAAGTCCATTCAGCATGTCCCAGGCAGGGTTTGCCAGAGTGCCTCATCCTGCTCAGCTTCTGAATTGAGAGGTCACTGTTTCCTCCATCTTCATGTGGTGCAGTGGGTCATTTTTGAGAGCACTTTTTAAAAAAACTGCAGCAATTGCAGAATATGGAATACATGTATCATCCTTCAATGGCTTACCTTTTTTTTTTTTTTTTCTTTGTGTCTGCTGCTGACACATCTGCACATCTTTGAAATCCCCCCAGGGATGGTGACTCCTCCTCTTTAGGGCAGCCTGTTACCATGTCTAACAGCCCTTATAGTAAAGAAATTTTTCCTAATATGCAGTCTACACCTCTCCTAGTTCAACCTGAGCTGTTTACTCTTGCCCTTTGCTTGCTGCTTGGTAGAAGAGAATGACCCTCACCTGGCTACAGCCTCCTGCCAGGGAGTTGCAGAGACTGAGAAGGTCTCCCCTGAGACTCCTTTCCTCCAGGCTGGCCTCCCCAGGTCCTCAGGTGCTGCTCCAAACCCAGTCCCAGCTCCATTGCCCTTCCCTGGCCTTGTTCCAATGCCTCTATGTGTCCTGCCTCTTCCTTGCAGGACCTGAGCCCTGCAGTTGTGTCAGTCATCCCATTCTCTTATTACAAATTTCAGACAATGAAAACTACCTGGAAAGAGCTTAGAAATCCCTTGAACCCAGTTGACTGCTGGACATTAGTGGGTGATCAGCTGAGGAGGTAAATTATTGTTAGACCTTACTGATAAGCTCTGAACTTTCAGGGAGATGTCATCTGTGTTTTCAGCATCTCATTCATTCAGTCCCTAGAAGATGGCTCATGTCTTTTCCCTTTGGTTCTCCCTTAAAAAGCAGAGATGATCATCAGTGCACGAGATGGAAAACAGGACAAAGGCAAGGAGGCGAATGCTGAGTAATTCATCCCTCTCTCCTTCTATTTTTCATTACAGACTTATTTCATAGCTCCATCCCAGGGTATACCTTATTCTAGGCAAACAACTGAGAGTAAAACACTGTGCATCTTTAAACACCAATCTCTGGGCTGCTTCTCTAAGGGGGTCTCCAAAGCACCACCAGTAGGAATGTACAAATATTCTACTGTTGTTATCCTGAAATGCCTTTGAATGTTGTTCCACAGCGTTAGTGTTGCTGGAGAAATGGCACGTACAGCAGAGAGGAGATGACTTTTGTTGCTGTTGGATTTTTAAAGAGGTGGTAGAGTAGCTATAAGAAAGATATGCCATTAGTCATTTTCATGTAACTTTGCTATGCCTTCCAGAAATGCACTCAAGAGCTGCAATATTTATCTGAAAAAGATTTTTCTAAGGACGCTGCTGTGTGTTAAAGAAACATCCACCCATTCTCCCAACCAGAGTAGTTTATTTCTTTTTGAAGTAGGAGATACAGAAGATACACTCAAGATTATTTTTTCATAGCCTTCTGTCTTCATCTTCTAATGCAAGGTGGTTTTATGTTATAAAGAAGTCACAGTATCATTTCAAGTAAATTTTTTGCCCATTATTAAAACTGAAGAATATGGATAAAATGTTGAATGCTGTTGTTCAGGAAGGTATTTTTATTTTGTCTGTATATATGTCTGTAATAATACAAATACAAAAAAACTTAGCCTGGCTTCAAAGGATCCTAGAGTAATTTCCAGATACATATACTGCAGTATTCAGAATTATGATTTTTTTTAAAAAATAGTTAGTTTAAAAATCAGAACAAAAAAAAAAAAACCCTGAAAAACCTGAGGCAAGTTACAATCTTAGAAGAAATTAAAATCTGATTGAGGGTATAAAGATCTTTGCAGACAAGGATTAGGAGGGAACCTTTCCCCTGCACAGGGAGTTCTGGAGGTTACCACAGGTGCTGCAGGTGGGGTCCCACTCATGTAAATCAACTGCAGCTGCACTTTGCCATTTAAGTCTTCATTCATCATCTCTTTTCTGCTCCTCCTTTGATTTAAATGGACAGACCCAAAGCTTGTATCATGGCACTCTTTCTTTTTTTACAACTGAACACCTAAAAAACCTTGTAAAAAAGGTTATGTGTAGGGATGGCTCAGAATCTGATACTGGGGTGTTATGGTAACTGTTTTGCTAGTTTCTTTAGTTTTGTTTATTTGCACTTTTTGGGGGTTTTTTTTGTGTTAATATTTTGTTTCCATAAGTACTGAAGATATTTTTCTTGTATTGAAGGAGATAGACTCCCATTCCAGCTGTCTTATCTGGTCACATCTTCTCTGGTTCACCTCATTTAAATTTCATTAGGGTTCATCTTTCCATTTTATTTCAATATGGCTTTAATTTGAGTACAATCTATATTTATGATTTATAGGATTGCTAAGAAAATTTGCTGTGTCCTGGTTTTAGAAATAGTGGTAAGACTGAACCAAGGCCCTGAAATTGTTAACAGTGGGGAACACTACCCCACAAAACTGAAGATAAGTAAAAGAGCATGGAAAGTAGTTATTGTTTAATGTCAAAAATGAAAATAAATATTAAATGTTACCTGCCATTACAGGTATTATAGAACTTCATTAGTAATTTGCTCAGAGGAAGTTTATCAATATAAAGTAACTAGAAAATACATTGATGCAAGGCTCAAACTTTAGATAGGCAGAAAAAATATTACCTACCCATATGAAAGAAAAAAAGCATTGGTAAAGCAGTTTTTTTCATTTGTATGACTTTTTTATTAAGTTGTATTTGTTGGTGCAATACATAGGAAAACCAGGTTTTTGTTTTGCTTTGTAAAGTATTGGCTCAGCAGATTGTGTGGTGTTAGATGTGTGGTGGCCAAGCTGATAAACCCAGAGAGACTGCTGGGCTGAATATCATTCCTAGAATCCTGAATTTCCCACTCCTGCAACAGTGGGTGGGAATGCAGCAAATTTAATTGTGTGCCCATGGCCCAAGCCCTGAACTAAACCCCTGTTTATAGAAATAAAGCAGCCTTGTACTTTGAGACTTGCAAAATTCTGTTTCAGTTGAGAGAAATGAGCAGGGTATCAGGATTCATTTTGCTTGTTAGTTTAGACAGGGATGAAAAGTGAAAAGTTTTATTCCTCAGTTATTTGTTGTTCAGCACCTTTTACTAGCCCTGGAAAACATGATCTTCAAAGTGCTTTTTAAGAGACGGTGACAGTTCAGGCCTAATGTGACAATCTATTATCTTCTGTTCTGAAAGTGTGATGCCAGTTAGGAGAACAGGGTGTCAGCTCTGCATCAGGGGATTGATCAAATAAGAAAGTTTTAGTGATGATGTTTTGAGCCCAGGAACATGGGAGAGTTTCCATTTAGTTAAACAAGTCCCTCTCAAAGTTGGTACAAAGGGTGAGTGTCAGCAAAACCATTCCCCTTCTTGTTTGAGCATAACTTTGGTGTTATTTTCAATATTGAGTAGTAATGAAAATAAGCTCCCCTCCCCCCAAATTTTAATTCATCAAATATAGTCTTAGCACTGACCAAGTTTTCCTGCTCTCTCATGGTTTTTTTGAAAATGCCTTATCCTCTCCCCTTCTGGCTTTGCTTAGTGTTACTATTCCACCTCATCGCTGTGTTCATCCATGCTTTCTGTTTAGCAATTTTCTAATTAAAATCTCTCCAAGCTCTAAAACTTTTGGAAAAGCAGTGTGTTTTTCTAGTCAGTTTTCATTGAATTACAGACCTTCATTATCCTAAGTTATTAATTTTCACTAAAATTTAGCATGTGCTCTATTTTTTTTTTCCTTATTGTGAAGGAAGGGGGCAGGGAAGAGGGTTAGGGTTAGATTATATTAATAGTTAGGGTTAGGATTAAATTAGATTAATAGCACTGGATTGTCAGTGTATTTGATGTCATGCTTCTGCTTACCAACCACTCTTGCAAAAGGCATCGTTTTCATCCAAATCCAGTGGGACCATTTTTAGAGTATTGTTTTGGAGCCACTGTGACAGCTTCAGTAAATGTGAATTTTAATTTATTTGTCTAATGAAGATGAGGACCTTGGCTAATGACTACATAGTCATAAGTGATGATGCTTTTCCTCCTACTCCCTCATTGCTTAGAGCATGTATTAATTGTGCAGATGGTAGTGGCTTAGCTATGTGATATCTCCTCCTCTGGTGGCATTTACACTGTGCAAAGAGGGTGTATTGCCATCTCATTATTTAGCAGGGTTTGTGATTCATCACCTGCCTTTGAAACCCAATACTGTGATCACGTCTTGTTGCTAAGAGGCAGAATTTGCACGTGCACTTTTTTCTTTGAAGTACACCTGTGCCAAGCTTTGCCTGGAACCTTCAAGCAAATCAGAGCCAGGAGCACTGAATTTTCCTCTTCATTCCTGCTAACAACATGTGACATTTGCAGTGCCAGCTTTATGTGGGTAACTGTAAGTCATTCCTTATGTGTTCAAGAGATTCTCAGACTCTTCAGTCTGGGAACTTGCCAGAACTTAAGTCAGGATTTCCAGATATTGAAGTTTCACTAAAAGCATTTCTTTTTTGATTTCTAGAATTTGAGCCTAATTTGTATGTGATAGTTAAAAAAGAAATACTTTTACTGCTTTATTGTTTGCTTTTCTTTTCTACTCATGCGTTTATTTGTTTTTACAGCTTGCAAGAAACAACAGGAGTAATTTAGGCACAGCTAATGAAGAAAATTCCTTAAAATTTTATTTCTTCTTTGATTTCATCTGTCTTTCATGGCCATTCTGCTCCCCATATTTTCTGTTGCTTCTTTCACACAATAATATTGGCATTTCTGTGTTCAAACTTTTTCTGGGTTTGTTCTCCAAAGAAGTCACAGGTTTTATATATTTTATTCCTAATTTAATGGCTTCATTCTTTTAAGTATCACTGCTGTGTACCTGATCATTGTTTGCAAATGTCAGGGCAGTTTGGTTTGATCTATTTTGCCTTTTTTTTTTTTTTTTTTTTTGGCGGGAGGAGGAGTATGGTGAGCCTTTGGGAGTGACACAAGGAAGTGATGCTGAGAGAGAGGGACTGAGGGCTGTGTCTGGCATGTGTCAAGGTTTCCAAGATATATTCCAAGATATAAAGAGAAATGTGAATGAAGAAGTGACCTAAAAAGTAGAAAGAGCCTGAAGAGAATCTGCTTTTCCTCCATACAGAGTTGTAGGCTTGACCCAGAGCATGGTTTCTGTTACCTAACACAGAAAATGCAAAGGCTTTGCAGAATATGCAGTTTGCTCTCTGAGTGAAGTGCTGGTATTGTGAATTTAGAAGTGCCTCTGCTATTCCAAGAACAGAGAAATTATTAATACCCTTCTAAGGCACTGCAGTCCTGTTTGAATCTGTTGGTAGAGGAAGCCTTGGAGTAAATGGAGAGCTGAGGCAGATTCACTGCACCACAATCAAACTTGTAATACTTTCAGCACTAAAACTTTGAGATGGTAACTTGAAAGTTCTGAAATGTGGAGCTATTTTGAGCAAGCTGGTTATTGCCTCAGTTTCTTTGTCTCCATAAAATGTGCATCACAATATAAACAGACTCCCATCTAAATTCCTGAGAATTATTTCTGTAATTCAGTACTGATGTTCATGTGCTTACTCTTCTCTTTTGTCAGCTTGGAGGGGCAGCAGGAGAAAAACATTTAACCTTAACAGGAGAGTTATTAAACTGCTGAAATTGTTCACTAAATTTCTGGCCTCTGGTTAGAAATGAGATTTACCACCTGAGAGAGATTTTGCAGTCCCTGGCTCTAGCAGGTTAGGTTAAATGAACATGGGTAATGCATGATAGTAATGATGAATTCTGGCCAATGCTTGAAATATCCAAAAGTAAATTTGTATCAAAAATACTGATATGTTGTGACAATTAAAAACCCCCGAATGAACCAACAAAACCCGAACAGATGGATGTTTCTCCTAACACAGCATTTAACCACATACTTGGAAAGGTGTACTGGGAAATGACAAAAATGCTGAACTGACTTGTTCAGAATTGTCTTACCCATTTAAAACATGGCACAGATAATTTTCATGTATCATGCCACGTTTGTCTCCGGGGAAACCTGCTAGCCCATAAAAGTGTGTGTGTTTTGTTACACAGCGTCCTCTCCTTCTGACCTCATATTGAAGGCAGACACTTGAAGTCCTCATCCCTGCTAAGACTGCTGCTGAGCAGTTATTTTTAAAAATCTCTCCCAGCATCTTTCCCATGAGCACTCTGCCTCTTGGAGGGAGGGGTGGTTTTGTTACTGTGCTGGTGTTATCCTTGTACATTAAAAAAGTTAAAAGGTCTTGACCTTTTACCATGGTGGGTGACATATCCACGATCCTGTGGTTCTGGAGGTTTTGCTGCTGGCTCTGGGTTGGTCACTGCTCACCTGCCTGGACTCAGGAGTGGTGAGGATGTGTAGAGGGGACACAGCAGTCACCAAACCCCTGTGCTGTGCCTCGGGGACGCCTCTGTGCTCAACCTGCTGTGCCAGTGGTGCTTTTGCTTTATGCCAGTGTTTGCAGTCACCTCAAAGCACCTGTGCATTTAATCAAGTAAATGCTTCCCAAGGCTCTGAATTTGATGAGTTGCAGCATGTGTTGTCCTGTTGTTGATGTATAAAAGACTTTTAAGTAAAGCACAGGAGTAATTTTAGGGATTGGTTAAAAAGAAAAGAAATAGCAAAATGATCACTTTAAAAATTCCCTGAATTGAAGGACTGGGTCCCAGACAGATCTGACATATCTGAGATAAACATTTAATTTCTCATCAGATGTATGTTTGCTGTGTTGGATAGGACTGACATTTTCCATCTGACTTTTCATCTACCTCAAATGTGAACTAGTTTTTAATTGTTTCATGGAGAAAAGAAGGTTCGTGTATAAACAAGGTAACAGAAAAAGCAATGGGGGACATATGTCCTAAATGAAATTATAAAAGTACACAATACAAAGAAATCCTCCTTGTGTAGCCCATGTATTGATTCAACTTTCAGTGCAGTGTGAAGCATTAAAATGCAACTCTGGCTGCACAGAATGTTAAAAGGGATCCCCACTGTCTGCATAAGTCTGTGGGAAGCCAAGACCTGATTAAACTCTGATTAGAATCAGTTGAACTCAGACTCTTTCTGAGACTGAGGGTGTCAGAGAGAGTGTGAGTTCATCTGATTCTAATCTGCCTCAGGTCACACCCTCTCTGCTAATGGGATTGTGCACAGCATCATCCTGGGCTGTTTGGCAGGTCAGAGTCACGTATCTTCCAAATCTAATGGCTTTATTGATCATAAATGCAAATCACTTTGACTGCAGAAACTGATGGATCTAGCTAGCTTTAGAATGGAAAAGAAGGACCTTGGTAAGATTCCTGAAGCTTGCCTTAAGGGAATGCAGATTTAATTTATTTAAAAGCATTTTTTGCAGGAAAATATGGCCATGAAGAGGAAACCCTTTGTGTGTGTGTGTGTGTGTGTGTGTGTATTTGGGGTTTTTTTTGCAGTGTTTGTGCAGATTAGTGTTCTGGCCACTGAGATCTACTTACTGAGAATTTTCAAAGATCTTATTTTATAAACAGGACAGGACCAACTGAATATTCCCTGTCCAGATTTTCTATTTGGATTTCCAGCATTCAGTGTGTTACAGAGCTCATCAAGCTTTCCGTTCTTGCCAGTGTGATGCAGCTGATATGTCAGAAGTGTTTTGGGTGGTTTTCCTGTTTCTGTTTGGAACAAAGATACGAATGTTCTGAAATTAGGATGAGGAAGAGAAAGGTCGTGACTGAGCATCCTAATTTTGGCACAGGAGGAGATGTAGCCCTTGGGAATTGGTTTCCAGAAGGATGGCTGAAGTTAACTTAGATGCCTTGTTAATTTTAGTCATTAGGTTTGACTCATTGTTATGCTTCTCTCACACATCCAATAAACTCTTAGCTAAAGCTGAGTTGAATTGATGTAGGTACAGATTTTGAAATGTTCAAGAACAACATGGCCTCCCATTCTCAAAATAATATTCCTTCTGCTTTAATAATATATTAAAGCAATAAGAGTATTTGGTGTTCCAAATGGATCAGATATGAAATGGGCAATACAAGCCTAGCAAAAATAGATGAGGAGAGTGCTGAGGCCAGATATGACATCTGGAATGTGATAGAAGGCAATTCTAAGTAATTTATTTTTTCATTGTCAATAAAAAAAAGAATTGTACTGGCTTGGGCATGTCAGTAGACCTATCTGTCAGAAGAGAGAAAAGAGGAAGTAGGATCAGAAATAGCTGCAAAATGGGTTTCCCCACAGATCTCCACTTGCAGATTAGCCTGAGCAGGAAATATAGCAATGTTTAAGAATAAAATGAGCAGAATAAGCTTGTTCATATTTTGCTCATGTCAGACCTGTCCTAAAGCCTTTATATGAATAAGGAGGATCTTATTTTCCTAACTCCCCATTAGAGCATTTTATATAAAAATCATCTGTGTTTTTCTTGTCTTTTTCTTTTCCCCTCTCTACAGGACCCTTACCCAAAGTCATTTGATGATAATAGAAATTTGTAATTTGAAACTTATTTGCTGTGAATTAGGCCTAAAAATATCTCCTAAATCTTTATCAATTTCCTCAATTCAATACTGTTCACATGGGAGTAGTTGTTGAGCTGAGGTATATAACTGCAATGCCAACAGGTGATTAAACAGCCTCAGATCCAGCTGATAATTGGGCAGGATAATTGATAACTGACAATTGTCCCACCGGCATTCTGGACACACTGGGATCAAGTGAGGGGTGAGGATCTGAAGTTTTAGATCCCTAGTGTAAATTCTTAGTGTGCGCATAGAGGAAAATATGTATCTTTCATCTGAGCTTTATGGGTAATAATTTAATAGAAATTGTCAATTAAACTATAGCCATTTTTAAGAATTCTGGTTCTCATTTTAAGTGAGCGATTTGTCTTCTATAAATTCAAAATATTGTTCTGGAATACCCACTATTTGTATTTGTACTGTCCCTGTTTGTCAGATCTTATTTAGTCTGTGCAGGATTTGGTGTCCTTTTTGGTATACATGGATGTCTGCTTAGGTAATTTGCAGTATTAAATATAAACACTGAACCTTTAGTTGATAAATAATACCTAGTTTGAAAAAATATTAATAGTATATTCTACAGAATAATTGATGTGATATCCTTGATACAACCAAAACAAATCTTCTGGAAATAAAACATAATTTAAAGCAAAATGAGGCAATTCAAAAGCGGTTAGCAGCAGAGTTGCTTGTCCTTTTTTGTTTTCTAATACTGCCCCCCACACTTAGCAGTGCAGTGTAGACCTTTCTGTAGATCATGGCAAGCAGCTGAGGAGGAGTAAAAGTGAGGAAAGTAGTTGAAAGTAGTCTGTAATTAGCCACGCTGGACTAAAAGATTTCAAATCTTAATTGAGGTTCTGATGCTGAAAGTAATCATTCTGTCTTAAAAATGTCTTCATCCTCCCCCTCTGCAGTTTTGTGAGGTGTCAGTGTCTGATGCCTGTAATGCACTTGGACCCACAGCTCTTGCAGTCCTGGACCTGGGCAGGAGGGCTTGTGAAGTACTGCCTGTATGCTGCAGCCTCAACATTAACACCAGTATCAAAACTAAATTTGATTTTTCATATTCTTGGTATCTTACTACCTGGAGTGCTGTTGACCCACTAAATTTCTCCCTGTTCTAGGGAAAAAATGCTCTCATTCCTAAGTGAAAAGCTCAACACTATCCAGCAATCACTACTCTATGGACATAACAGTTGCTGCAAAAGAACCATTCAAAGCTTCCCCCAAGGGTTTCTCTGTAATTTTACAGTGCCTCTTTTAATTCTGTGTGATGTTCCAGGTCGTTATGTATTATGTCAGTTGTACCACTCCAATATCTGGAAATAGGCCCTTGGTGCTGCTGTGGAGACACTCCTGAGGGCATGAATTAAACACAGTTTTAAAAACTGGCCAATGGTCTCTGTGTGCAGTGTGTGTGATCTGCTGGCATCAGAGCTGTGGGGGGAAAAAAGAATAATCCAGTCCAATTATACTTATTATATTTTGCAGTCATATGATGGTAACTTTTGCAGTAAAAAGCAAAACCTAAAACCACTTGGGATAAGGTGATAGGTTTGTTGACAGCAGTTGTCTTGTTTATTTTAACAGCTACAGGAACCAGTAAATGATATTATGTAAAAAAATTAGATAAAAACAGTGGTAAAAAGTTGAATTCTTAGGAATGCAATTATAGATCAGTGCTAGGTGCTAATTGGGGTCTTGTGACATCAATATTGTGGTCAGCTTCTGTTCTCTGTGTTAAATCTAAAAATTGACTTGGGTGATGCAGTAGTGAAGTACAGTTCAGGAATTATTAGTAATAAAGATTTGTATAAAATCCAGGATAAAACTTGGTGAGATACTTCCCAACCACTGACACCCAGTCCTTGTTACCCTGTTTGGCAGGGATAGAAAATGGTATTTGGCTACAAAAAAAGGAAAATACAGCTGCAGGGATAAGCCCTAAAAGTCAGAAAGAGCATTCATCAAATATAATTAAGGAGCATATGTTATTTATGTTGTTATGTATATGTGTGTGTGTGTAAATGCATTTGTGTTGTTTTCACTCATGATGAATAAGAACACAAAAAGGAATTAATAGTGTTTACTGATATGTTTGCACAGTTGATTGAATTGTTCTGTGTGTTTCAAAGCTATTTTTGTTCTCTTCCTTTTAAAACATGCTTTCTTGTACTTTGAGACCCATTGTATATAGGAAGACATACTTTTAAGTATTTCAAAACAGGGTTCCCATTTTCATTTAAGTCCTGAAAGATGTGGTTTTTAAGGTATCAAGTCACAAATTTTGCAGTCAGAAGAAAGGGGCAGGAGGGGGGAAAGCTGGTTTCTTATTGTTTCCTTTTAAAAGCCTTTACACAGCCCCTGGAGATGTTGATCAGGTGAGGATATGCAAACATGCTTGTAATTAGTATTATGTGCACTGGCTTTTTAGATACAAGATAAATGTGGTATGGGCATTCTAATTCTCACTGAACTATAATAACCCTTATATTGCTTTCTATTTTACTAGTAGCAATGAGATAGATATAGATATGTATGTGTGTGTATATATATAAAAATATATCATATATATACATATATTATGTATTATGTTCTGCACACATCTCATTATGTGTATATATACATGTATACATACATGTATCTCATTTATATACACAGACACACACACACTTTTTTGTGCACTGCAGAATTTTTTGTTTTAAAAAATTTGCTGTGGACATCACAACCTACCCATGCACTTCACCATCCCCATCCCCTTATTGCCACAGGAGGATGAAGAATTATGACCTACTAACTACAAATAATGGTCATTCAATGAAATTAGGAGCAAACTGGGATATTAGTGTCAGTGTGCTAATCTAGCCAATGGTAGTGTAATGCATTAGCATAGTAGACATAAAGGCTGAGGGTTTTCAGATGCTTTGGAGCTTTAAGATGATGTGTGTTGTTTGTTTTCTGCCTTTATTGACAGGTGATATTACATTGATATTTGAAAGGATCTCTGGAGAGTAAAATGACGTATTTGAGTACGTGTCTCTTACTCTGCCCTAAATATCAGAAATAAGCTGAAATATTTATTTGCAAAGCTAGAGACAGTGATCCTACAACAATAGTCAGTTACAAGTTGGGTTATTTCACTGAATGATTGCAGGAGCTTTAATCAGCCTGTGCAATAGCAGGACAAAACAGGACAGTTTCTTATTCACTTTTTTGCTTGTGGCACTGTTATAAGCCTCCAAGATGCATGAGGGGACAGGGGAGATTTTGGCTACATCATTCTCCTTCTGATGAGCCTAGCAGCTGCATGTGCTTCCAGCTCTCATGGGAAATCTTTTAAAAAATAAAATTATTTTCTACATCTGTTTGATAGTGGCTCACCTCTCAGGGAATGAAAGAGGATGTGTTAGCAGAGGTAAATGTGGAGATGCATTTTGCAAGAGCACTTTGTGGCAAGTAGAGAGCACATTCCAGCTGCAGGGGGTGAGGTTGCTCAGGATGTGCTTCCCTGGGACACAGATCTGTGGTTCTTACTTTAGGAGATCACTTGGCATGCTCTGGTTTTTTTAAACTGAGTGTCTGGTGAATGACAATTTGAGACCTATTCAAGGAGTAAGCAATGGGAGCACAACATCCTCTTTGACATCAGGAAAAGCAGAACCAAAGTAATAATAATAAAAAAAAATTTAAAAATCTACATTTTCATAGGACTTGGTCATGGATAGGGGTGACCTAGTGCAGTGTTCTCTAGAAAGTTTCAGTAACTGAGGCACTCAAGACATCTTGGGCAGTGGTGGTAACTGCAAGGCAGCAGGGCTAACACATAATGATGTAGTTGTGGATCTGCTTGGAGGAGGATTTTTCCCTTACTCATTCTCTGTTGTGGTGAGCAAATCATGGTTCTGTGTACCATGTCACTTTGACATGCTACTGAAATAGTTTCTGAGGCATTTTAGGGAAGGTCAGGTTCTCTATAGACAGAAAATAGAAGAAGATATTAAGAAAAGGTGAGCAAACACTTCATTACTAGCTCCAGTGAAGTTCTTTCAAAGCAGAGAAGGGGAAATATTTGTGAGCTTTCCTTTATTTGCTGGAAATGCAAAGGTATATGGTAGATTGTCTAATGGGGGAAAAGGCATAGAAAGTAAATGGTCTAATAGAAATCATACACAGAGGCAGTGCAAGTCTTTGCACTCCAGTCTGTGTTGGATAAAAATGTCTAATAAAAATTGAGCTAGGTAGTAATAACCTGTGTCTGGCATTCTGTTATGCTTTGGGCAGCTCACCTTCATGCTGACTCTTAACTGTCTCCCTGTTTGATTGTTTTTAAAGTGTGACTCCTGTTTTAGGACAGGGAGAGTTCATCTTTCTTTAGTTTCAGCGTTTTGTAGGAATTGCATGGGTTACTCCTTTTGTAAAGGTTGTTGAAAGAAACTTAATAATTTCTGGTCTGTGTCATAGGGTTTTTTGCTGATTCTCCCACCTTTTTGGATCTGGGAGTGATTCTGCTTATTAAGACTCCACTTGCATTTATGATTTCTGTTGACATTTTCCTGTGGGAAATGAGCTGTCTGACTCACAAAAGCCAGAAGAATGGGAGTTTTGGGCTCTTATTTTACTACTTCTGTAAGAATTACTAAATAAACTGCAATCATAAAACTTCTTACTGAAGATTGTTTTGACTTTCACATTAGTTTTTAATTCAAGTAGAACTTTTTTCCTCCAGAACAGTGAAAACACCTTCCACTCAGCTTGCTGGAGTCTGATACATCAAATACATCTGATAAATCAAATATACAGAAACCATGAATTAAGAACATAATCAAGTGGCTGCAGTTTCTGTGTGAGCTCATTATCCAGAGCACAAGCTCCTCACTAACAGAGGGAGGTGCAGGTTGTGTCAGCAGTAAAAATTGTTAGTGTAGGGTACATTTACAGTGCAATGTACTTGTTAGAGCTAAGCACGTTATTTTAAGTGGTGAGAACTGATTAAAAACCCACTAAATTCATGTGTCCCCTTGAAAAGTTCCAGCTCCCTTCCCTAGTTTGAGAGTCTGTATTTAATGTGGTGTAATATCAGAACAACTGGTTAAAAAATGTTTTCTCTATATGATTTATTTTATGCAGCGTGACTTGCATGGTAACGATATAAATTTTTAAGAGAAAGATTGTAAAATAATGCACTTTTTATTTCAATGCTGACACTGAGTGAAGTTGACATGTAATTTTCCCAACCAGAATAAGAAACCTGCTTTGTGAAAGTAAGACTTTCACATTTTCAGTGATGGTTAGTAAAGCAAAAGGGCTACAACCTCTGGATAATGGAGAAGATGTAGTAACTCTTTATTCCAAGGTTTGCTTGTTACATGCTACTGATCATGCTCATGTTGTTTCATTTTCTGTAAGTCCTGGAGTAGTTTAGCATGCTCCCTTTTATTTATTTCTTTTAAAAGGGAGAAGTGAAGTGAATGCTGAAAGACAAGGATACATTTCTCAGTGATAAAATATTAAAATTATGAAGTGCTCCTCTGAGCTTTTCTGCCATTTTATGTAGGTGTTATTTTCTGGAGAAGAACCAATTACTTCAGAGAAAGGTTTGAATGAATTCAGTCTAAAGCTGAGGTTATTTTAGCAGATGATTTTACTGCTGTGTGATGTGTGCTTTTTGCAAGGACTTAAGTTATGATGGTACTGTGGCTGAATTTTGGACACAGCACCAGGATAGCAGGAAATGCTGTCTCACTTAAAGAAAAATTTATAGAGCTACATATATAGCAGGAGATGGAATGGAACCCTGCAGCAAAAATCTGATTCTTCTGTGATAGAATTCTTTTACCATGAAATAAGAGCCCAATTCTCTGTTTTTCCGTGACTCTTCCCTTCTGGCATGCAGATGGCACAATAGGCTGTACTTCAGCAGAGAAATGCAGAACATCTTCCCAAGAAAGATCAGAGGCATATAGATTTTAGTTTCCTTTTAAAATCTGGCATGATTCTTTTACCAATAATCTCGGCAACAACAAAACTGAATGAGGTCCAAGTTTCTGTGTGAATTCTGACTCCCTGTGTTTTATCAGCTGCAAAAGTTTTTTCTCTCTTGTATTACATCTAGAAAGTGCTTTAGTATAATATCCTTCATATTCTTAACTTGTATTATGGTTATGCTTTTCAGCCTTGACAAATATACTTAGTGCTTTCAGAGAACACCTTACTGTCTAAGGATTGCACACTGCAGAATCAAGGGGGAAATATCTACATGTCATTACTTCCAAATGGAGTAAGAAAAGTGGGCTGTTGGCACTTAGGTTGGAGTACTCAGAAAATGTCAAGGAGTAGTTTAGAAGAGAGCCTATTACAGATTCTAGGTAGCGTGTGGATATTGTTTCATCTCAAACAGAGACATCAACATCAATAAAAAAGCTGTTCTTTTCCTTTAAAACTACACTGAGACTCTCTATGCTGTTTAGAGTTGAAAGTTTATAGCTGATTTATGGTTGAAAAATTCAGTAGCTGAATTTTTAGATTTAATGTTGAATATTTAGAAGTGTCATTATTGTTTGGAGTTTCCTACACCCAACTCTTTACCTCTGATCACACCAGGAAAGCTTTTCTTTTCTGTGAATAAACAGGAGAAAAATTCTGTGACGTCTCTAATTAGCAACAAATTTATTTTATTTAAAAGTAGATCTGTTAGTATGTCTATCAACCTTGACATATATTTAAATCCAATGTCATCATCCAGGAGAGATCTTTATCCCCCTGATGTTTTGTTCCCAGAATTTCCAGGTATTTGAAATTGGTTCTGCTGGCTGCTGCTGTCACAGGTGTCATGCACGAGGACTTTTTCCAAGAAGCAAAGGTGAACAGTGGGTTTAGCTGCTGTAAATTATTTCAGCAACTAATTTAGAGAGTTCCTGACTCTCTGTCACCACACACAGAGAATTCTGAGTCTGTTGTCCCTGTGAGCTCTTTGGATTGCTCCTGGTGCTGTTAATGGGCAGTCAGTCAGCTTACAGGTACACAAAGCTGAAGCAGAATTTCACTCTGCTTTCAACAGGATATATGTGCATACATGTAGAGAAAGAACTGGTTTTTGTGTTTTCCTCCTGGGCTCCAGCTCTTTGAGTCCACAGGATCATGGTCTGTTAGAGCTAGAACAGGAGAGGGTGGGACAGAGTTCTTGTACCACCACTCTACTCAGGAGAGCTATCTAAAATTGTCACCCTCCTGCTCATCATTCCTATGTGTCTGTAAACCTGAAATTACAGGTCAGGGCTGCTTCCTTCCAGGGCAGAGATAAGTTTTCTTACTGCTTATTCTCCACATCTTTGCAAAGACATTGCATCTCCAAGAGGGAATTGGATTCTCTCCATCTCCACGTGGCATTAGCATTGCTCTCCTGTCTTCCAGTGCTCTTTTTCCTTCACTAGTGATGTCAGAACTCTTTAAGTTGCTATTTTGGATTTCAAATCATATTTGAACCTGTCAGAAAAGCAAAATGTATAGGATTTTGAAAAACTGTTCCCTGCATAGAACTGAAAAAAAAGACCCACTGGCACTTCTGGGATAGTATTATAATGGGGGTATTATTTTAGGCCTCACTTTAAGTTTGGAAGTGTTTAAAAAAGTTCTTCATGGCCTTCACATTTGGCCTCTTAAAGAAGTAGTGAGAATTTCTGACTCTTACTTGAATCCCAAACCCTCCAAGGTGGGAAGATTTTCATCTTTCTCTGAGTTTATCTGAATTATTTTGAATTATTGATTGCAAACTTTACTGTCCCTGCAAGTCAGTTGTGGTGCAGATTTTTTGCAGTGTAGCTGTGCTTGTTTAACACAAGTTTTCTCTAGGTCTACTTCATATTACTTTACTTAGTCATTTTAGTGGTGCTTCGGGGTTTGCTTTTTTTTTGTGCTTCATAATCAGTCTACATTCAAAATACAGTTCATAAAAAAAGGAAGATGAAAACTCATTTTCATTGTTAGGAATCATAAAATATCACAAGGTTTCTCTTTCTTTAGCAACAGATGAAAAGATGAGCGTATGAGAGACACAGTTCTGTGATGTGTTTCATTTCATGTGGTGCCTCTCTGAGTGCTGTTATTGTGCATCATCCCTAATGACTGCAGTGCCTTGAGTCACTGAGTTGTTTTTTTAAAAGCTTTCACTTTTTCACCGTTTGTTCTCAAGGTTACATTATGCAAAACACAATGTTGTATTTTTTGCACTAATACAGGCTGTATAAAAATATTTTTAATCCTGCTGTGAAAATTGAAGGAGCTCTGCTCTGGGGAGAGGCTTTGGGCCTGTTTCAAGTGTTCCCAACTTCTGAATTGAACTGCTGTTTCTTCTTCTGTCTGAAAAGTTGTGGGTCACGTCTCTTGCCTTTAAAAGTATTCATAGGTGGTAATTCTTGCACTCTGTTGCTTTGGTAAATTGATTTAGCTAATCACCATGAATTGGGAACCACTAAGAATTATCCAAAGGTAGTTTTGCTGTTTAATTAATTATGAAGATGACAGAGAACTTTTTCTACTTTACTATTAATGTGAGAAGCCAGGCTAAAAATATGAGGGACGTAAGAGGAGAGGAAAGGACAGACTACTGATTTTATTTCAATGGATTTGCATTATGGATAGGAAGGAACAAGCAAGTTGAATTTAATACATTATTCAAAACTTCTGTTTAGACTTGATTAAATCCCTGCTCTACAAATCATTTTCCTTACCATGCCATTTTTTCCCCTTTACTTTCTTGTTCGGTGCAGGGCATTGTGTCCTTTAAAGATTTCCTGATGTTCCCTACAGAGCTTTTATCCCAACTGTCTGCAGCCTTTGGCCCCTCTTGGTTTTTTGCACCAAAAATCCTCTGGAAATGTGTGAAAATTGTGAGTTCTCCACTCCATCAGTGGGAACAGACACTTTGCAGAGGGTAGCACGGGCTGGGGGTTATGTCTGTGTGGAGCCCTTGGATCTGTTAGACTCTGGGTTAGAAAGTGTTTAGTGCAGAGGAAGCTCTGAGAAAACTTCATTGTCAGCCAGGTTGGCTTTTACCATAACTCTTTTGTGCACTTAACCTTGGCTGTAAGTCTGTGCTCTGCCTTTTCCTCTGTGAACTACTGAAACTTATGTAAAATGCTGACTATAATATACAGCTAAGTATGGAAATACCGAGGAAATCAAACCAACAGACCTCCCCACAAAAAACCCAAACATAACCCAACAAAAAACATGAGCTGTAATTTTTTTTCTGGTCTCACTGTAGCTTTCTTGAAGTTTGCCCCAAAATAATTGGTCTTATACCAGAACAGGGCAATTTCTTTGATTTTTCTTTAAATTTAAAAATAAGGAACCAAGTATTAACTGCCAAGAGGTTTTTTTACCAATATGTGCTGCTGCTTGCTCCATTTGCATTTGCTATCAACTCACATGTATTCCTCAGCAGTCTGATTTTGTTAAAAGCTAGAAGGCTTTCACTGAGAAGTAAAGGAGCCTTTTTCCTCTGCTTTTGTCCCACTCCAAAAAGCTTTCTTGTGAAGCATCTCTGGTAATACACACTGATTTAAAACATTATACTTTCCAAAACAATTCTATGTACACCTGCATGGAATGAAGAAAGAACTTGGTGCCAAAAGATGTTCCTTTTCCCCAAGAGACCAATAGGATAGGACAGTAAGCATACTTATGAAGATTCTTAAATGCCTTGCAGAAATAGTTGCTAAAGTCAATTTTGAGTGAATTTTGACCAGGCAACTGTAATTTTCTGCCACTAATGAACACTTTTTTAGGTATTCAAGGAGAAAGAATAAGATCTGTCAAACAAAAGAGTTCTCTGTAGTCTTTTTATCAGAACAAAGAATTTACAAGTTTTTGAACTCTTATTGAACATTCTAAATATCTACTATGAAAGACCAGTAGTAAAGTTCATAGATGACCCAGGGTTTTGAGAAGAAAACTGTTGGTCACCCAATCTCTCATTAATACCTAGGAAAGACATTGGTCCTGTAATGTCTTAGTGTCTGGATGTGCTGAAGGTACTCCATCTACCCCACCTTGGGTCCCATGGTGGAGATCATCATCCTGGATTTTACCATTTGAGCTCATTCATTTGGTCAGCCTTTCAGCTTGAAGAAGGCTTGTACAAATGGCTGCTCATTTTTCCCATGGTGTGGAAGCAGGTTTCCCAGGTGCTTTGGCCAGTCAGCCATGCTTTGCACACAGCAGAAACACCTGTATTGAGGGGAAGCTGTGCTGGGAGACCCTCCCTGGGACAGCACTGGTTACCAGCCAGCACCAGACATAGCTGATGCTCTGCTGGGCAGAACCAGGCAGAGCATCAGCTATGCAGAAATACAGTTTCTTTTTTCAGCAAAGTGTGATGGAGGAAGGATTGGAACGAGGCACATTAACAAACTCTTCTCCTTCCTCCCCAGAATTACAACAACAGCTGCCTGTATGATGGACCTGCGGAGATATCCGCTGGATGAGCAGAACTGCACGCTGGAGATTGAAAGCTGTAAGTACTTCTGCAAATCCTACTTATTCTGTGCTCAACTGCTTTGGAGTTTTATTTCTGTTGAGTTCTGGTTTTTTCATGTTTTGTATTCAGGGTTTTTTTTGTGTTTTTTTTTTTTTTTTTACATGCTACTAACCCAGTTGTCTTTCTGTCTGATGATGTTTAGATCCTTGTAAACACAAGCAAAAAAATAGCTTTCCAGATGGATTAGTAATTTGTGGCACAAGGATTAGCAGAAGTTATTCTGTGTTTTTATAGACAATTTACAGCTTTAAAAGTCTCATTCAAATGCCTTGTTGGAGTTCATGTGAGGAGCACAAGGATTATTATCAGTTCTTTATCCTCCTTTACTGCTGAACTGTGTGGCAGCTTGTTTCCATTTATAAGTGAAGGCAAGAGGTTAGAACTGTCTCTGAAATAGGTGTTTTGTGGGTTTTTTCCTAACCACTGTGCTCTAGTTAAACTTTCAAAGCATGTAAGCAGTCTATATATACTGATTTAATGACTGGTGTCTATTGAACTCATGTCGATAAAACTTGTGAAGTAAAATCTCTCTTTTCCCTGAAAAAGATTCATGATCACTTTTATAATGACAATATTGCAAGCACGTTATCTAACACTCTAATTAAGATTATATAAAAACTTTCAAGATTATTGTAACATTTTAATATACAGTACACAAGTATGTGTATTATAAAAATAAGTTCTGTATTATGAAACATGTGGGATTTCTGTGTTTAATTTCTGCTACAGTCTGGTAAGAACTCAGTACAGCTTAACTTCTGTTTGAGAAAGCATTTAAGAATATGTTTTACATTTGTGTCCAAATTTCATTCATCTTATTGGAATTTACAGATATGCTAAAATTCATGTGACACTGTTGCCTTAAATAATTTCCATGCATAAGTAAGCAGAGTTGAGACTATCTTTAAAATTCTGTGTACTGATATTCACAAGCAGCAAATACAGTGGTGGACTTTGCACTGAGAGTGGATATAATCTAGTGTGTTTGGGGTTTTCTGTAGTTCTGTGTACAATTTCCATTAATAGCATTTAATTCATACCTGCACCCAGCCATTATGCAACCAGCATAATGGTAGGTAGTGTGTATATATATATATATATATTAGGTTGATTATAATGTGTGAGAAAACTCTTGGCATAATTCAGGTGTACAGAGATTTTTATTGAGAAAATTTTTGCTGTGACAGTGTCTTTTAATTGTTCTTGTAACAAGGGCCTGGTGTTTTTGTATTTCCCAATCGTGTGTGTAAGGTGGGTATCTGGGGAGTCAGAGGAAATCCTTTCTCTCTCATTATTTAAATGGCCAGCAAGGTCTTGCCATCTCTCTGCATTGCTGAGATGACTAAGTCTTATTGGGATTCACAGAGTAGATATCCCTCCTCTCATCCTTTCACAACCTGCTCTGGAAAATATTCCCAGGAAATACCTGTCAGGTCAGTCCTTGGGCAAAGCAGAAAATTGTGTCTCTGCTTTTTAATGGCAGCACTTGTTCTCATTCAGAATGTGGGAGTTGTAAATTGGAAGTTCCCTTTTATCTGGTTTAGAGTAGAGGTTTGATGCAGATCACTTATCTTTCTAGAAAGAATCCTAAAAACTGCGGTATCGAGTCCTCAAAGTTGTTGTTCCACTCAGTATGAAAACTTTCTGCTCATTATATCATAGAAAGGGTAGAAGTTGAATTTACCATAGAAATTGGGATGCCTGGAACAGAGGTCGTTTGTGGATTTGTGCACTCTGTTCCAGCATCACAAAGGTAAAATGGACTTAAATTGGGATACTAAGTGTAGCCAGCCTGTCTGTCATTGCAATAATTAAGTCCACTAAAGGATGTGGATAAAGTAACACTTGAACTGTGTTTTGAAGCACTGTCAGACTGCTTCAGAAAAGGATTAGTCTTCATAAACATCATTCTGTCCTGATGAAAACCTGTGTGTCTACTCTTCCTGAATCACTGAAGGCACAAGTGCTGGTAGGTAGATGGGCAGGGTGAATAAGATTGAAAGTGACTTTCCAAGTCATTCAATGCAGGTGCTGAATTCATAATCACTTCTAAAACATGCTTAAGCTGCATGCCTGAAGAAGGTTGGTTTCCTGCCCTTGTGATCCTCTTGCATGGCTGTTTCACCATTGTTTTCTTGTAGTGGTTAGATATTCTATGAATTCCTACCCCAGGTCTTTTCATGCCTTATGAAGGCATGAAATTAATCCTCACTGCTTGGATTTATAAGTTTTTTTCTTTATTCAGTGTCTTCTCTGGCCCTACTGGGACCTTCATAACACATTTAATGAAAACACTTGTAGTTTCTCTTAGACTTCATTTCATGAGACTGAATATTCCAGTCCTTTTTAGCTTTCTCATGCAGGAGTATGTTAAGAGAAATGCAGAACTGGCATTAGTTCTTCATTAGGAATAACTAGTACCATGAACAGTGTCCCAGATGAAATTTGTATTACACTATGGCATTAATCCTGCCTTTCTTCAAAAAGCCACCTCTGCCTTTCTTTACAACAGCACATCACAGGTGAGAGTCTTTTCTGGAACAAAAAGTACAGTAAGGTCTTTCCCTTCCTCACTCATTTTCCAGTGGGTTCTTGCTGGCTTTTTGAAGAATTTTTTTGCATAATGCTAAGAACACATGACTTGGCATTTCATAACACTGTTCACATAAATCAGTGTTCTTAATATTGCTACAGTCCTCAAGGTTATCCAGTTCGTGTTATATTTGTTCTGATCATCCTTGTTCCTGACAATGCCTGCTGATTTTGTTTCATTAGAAATTTCATCAACATACAAATACTAAAGAATAACAATGTCAAGAAGAAAGAGCTTTGCTTACATTCTCTGTATTGAGCATGACCTTTCAGTGCAGTACAATTTCCTACACATCTTCTACATATCTGTACTAATTGTCTTTTCTTAGTTAGTCTTATAAAAAATACTACTATGAAATCCAATTCAGATATGCATTGTTTAAAAAAGAAGTTATTGTCAAGTCAGGTCATTTGAATTGTAATGGTATTTTTATTCTCTTTCAATACATGTTCATGTCTCTAAAGTCCTTCCATTCTTGCTCTGCTTCCTTCTTCCTTTCCTCCCCTCATCCTGTTACTGATGCCAGAGTTGAATGCCTTCTTTAAATGCCTGGGCTATTTTTTTTCCTTCATGTCATAGTGTTTGCTGACACTTGTAGCCAATATCAAGTTTTTGTTAACCTAGATTTGTATCAATATAGATTAATTTGCAACTTAGAAATTATTGTGCAGAAGGGTTGTATATCAAATATAAAACATGATATAGAGGGGCTGATATCATCTGTTAAGATTCAAGAGACAGCATTTTTAAGGGCAGTCTTAATGAAATGCTGAAAGTGTAGGAGAGGACTATTCCCATTAGTTTAAAAAGTATCAGTTTTGAGGAATGAAATCCTGTTTTTTTCCAGGTATAGCTAGTTACACTCTGAGGTCTTTTAAAAGCAGAAGCTTGTTGTTGTTGAATATTTAGTTTTACTAAGATGCTTCTAAACCTGTGGGCTATCATATCCAAGGGGCCCTACTCTGAGCTACTCTACTTCTCCCTTTCTTTTGTTATTCTCCAACATACTTAACAGCAGGGTTATAATACCAGAGGGAAACCAATTTTCCTATATATCCATTTTTTTAGTTTCCCAACTTGCAGGAAACAGAGTTTTTTCTTTTTTAGTTGGATATTGACTTGACTCAGTAAATACCTGTCTGTTCTGCACCCTACCTCGGCCACTGCAGTTTGTATTGCAGAGTTTCTGATGATTCATGAGAAGGATTTCATTTCTCTGCTGTTTCCTGCCTCTCTGGAATTGTAACTGTTGAAAGGAATGTCTCAGCTAATCATCTATAAGACTAGTGAGAGCTCAGAGGCAATAAGAAGTTACAAGACAATTTGATGAATACTTCATATTCCTATAAACTAATAAAATGTCATATGGCACATCCTCAGCCTAACAGAAATTATTGTGATTCTTTTGACTATTCTTAAACACAGTTATTCAAGATTCATGTGGTACATCTGGACCTTTGTCCATTTAAATTATGCGGTGCCACATAAAGACAAAAATTTACTTCAATTTTTACTTCAATTCCTTCTGATCTTGTTTCATCATGTGTTAGGCCTGGCTATATTTATGTTATACTGAGGTAAAATTCAGAATCTGCCTTGCAACAGTGGGGTTTGGGGTTTTTTTTTTTCCATTTCTTTTTTGCTGTGGAACAAACAAGAATGCACTGAGTTTCTCCTCAGAAACAATTTCCATGGTGTGTGGCATTAAAGCAGCACATCCAAACCCTTGGCAGACAGTGAGCTCCCCATGTGGCTGTGCTGACCAGGGAAAAGCACTCACAGACAGGCAGGGGGAATTTTTGCTGATGAATGAGAAATAATTGTTTTCAGGACGTTTCATTTATGTGAAAGCCTGAGGTGTTCAGAGCAGAAACCATTAGAAATTTTTTCTACTTCATGACAAAACCACCAGAGAAGCACACTAGGTTAAAAGGTAAAAGCACACCATTCAGTAAGAGGATGTGGAAAAAGCCAGAAACAGAGCCAGAAGAGTATCATCCCTGCCCGTGGCAGTGCAGCCCAGTACCAAACACTCTCTAATCAGATCATCTGTGAAATCTCATCAGCAAGAGAAAGAGAAGTCATCTTTGTGTGCTCAAGGTGACTTTATGAGTATTTTTAAGGCACTGAAAAGAAATCAAAGCAGCCTTTTGCTGGAGCTTTGAGTACTTTGCAGATGGCTGCTCTGGCCATCGATCAAAGCTGTAATCAGGTCACACAGGACAAATGGTGGAGCTCCAGGAGCTGACCAGGCAGGGCTTTTCTGGGTTAGAGGCCAATGTGTTTGATGCCAGGCAAGGAGCTGCTGGTCCCCAGCCCTGGGGTGCACAGCGCAGCAGGATCCCATGGCAACACGTGACTTCCAACAACTGCACAGCAACTGGAGAGCTAAACACATGACTCTTGGGCCACTGACAGCTAGAATTTTAAAAGCTGCTATTTTTTTTTCCTTTTATCAGTTAATGTGTATTCCATCCCCTTTGTCTCTTCAGCTGAGACTGTTTTGCATCGTGGCCCTTGCAGAGAGGATATTCCTCTATCAGCAGAAGGTGGCCTTATCAAAGTGTCTCTTTTTTCATCTTGTTCATCATCTCCATATTAAGATTTCCTAATTTGGATTCTGTGCCAATTCAACCTGTACAGCAATGTGTGTGGAGGAGAGATGTGTGGTTTTTAACAAGCAGTGATGAATTCCACCTATGTCTGTTGCCATTTTGGCACCATCAGCTTCCAGTGTGGCTTCCTTGGGACAGGTACTTTGTTCTTTATTTGTCCTCAGTAATTTCATCTCAAGCATGCTGAGAAGAGAAAAGGTATAATTTCAGTGGCATAATGCACTCTGAAAATGAACAGGAAATCCTTGACTCCTCTTCAGTGTGGAGATAGGATGATTCAGGAAGAGCTAAAATAATCCCCAGCAGTAGATGATTCTTCTCTGTCGCCTGAAGAGGGGAAGGAAATTCAGACTCACCAGCAGTGCATATGATCAGGGTGGGCTGTGTACAAGGGAACCAGAGTTTGTAGGGTTTGATAACACACACCCCCACACCCAGCTGGGGGTTGGGCTTTCAGGCTGGAGCTCAAATAACACCCTAAGAGATTTATTACCCTAAGGTAGGCAAGAGGGAAGTATTTTCCTTTTTTCATTACATCTCAGTACATCCTTGCAGCAGTCTCTGCATCCTGGGAGTTCTCATAGCACTAACAAGGTGATGTGCTGTTTGCAAATGAAGAAAGAATTCTACAGGAGCTCTGCAACAGACTCTTAATGCTTTCAAGCTACCTGGAGTTAAATCTAAAAGGGAATACAGTATACAAATATATAATCTGTGCTTTCAGCCCCAGACCATATCAGTAACACAGATTTCCACGGAGAAATTATTAATTTTTAGTGGGTTTTTTTTTAGTTTCCTTCTCATTCAATAGTTGAATATGGAGTGCATATATAATCAAAAAGAACAGAACAAAATGCAAATGGTTTTAAAACTTTCAGTGCATTTTGTCTTTTATATTCAATTTGAACGAGTGTAAATTTTTCCTTTTTACAAATAACCCTGCATTTTATGAAGGGATTATTGGAAACAAAAAGGACCCTTTTTAAAAAGTCCATATTCAGAAAGTATCGAATGTAATTGCTAAGGTTTGGGAAAAAATTAGAAGACAATGCAAACTGTGACATCACACAGTGATCACATACCTGTGAAAAGTGAAATATGTTTCTACAGTCATTTTCTTTCCTAAGATAGAGGGCTTTTTCCCTATATATAACTACAATTGTCTTTTGTTCATCAATTACATTAAAGAATTAATTCAGGTTTTTCAGATTAGTTTTCAAAACATCTAGGGGCAGGAGGGCACTGGAGTCTGTTGTTTTCTGAACTCCCAAGTTTTCTTTACTTTTTTTTACTGGTGCTCAAATGCAGAATATTGCATCGTTGGTCACGGAACAGGAAAACAATTTAATTGGTTTTGTTTCAGCAAGTAGAAGTCACAGTGAGTAATAAGATCATCTTTAGTTTTAATCATGACATTAGATTTGGGTTGAGGAAGGTTTGATCTTCCAAGTAGACAAGTCTAGGAAACATTATTTTACTTTAGTGGAAAAACAGAAGAAATTGAATTAGAAGCAGCTTTGGAAAAGTTAAAAATTAAAATATTTTCATCCTTTGATCACACCTTGCTAATGATGAGAGCTTTGTGAAACAAGTTAATTTTGTTTTCATTTGCTCATGTTATTTGGTACTGCTAGTCAGGCTGATCAAATTCCAGCAGTATTTAGCAAAACCAAACTACTTTCTCTTACTGGATGCAGTCCAATTTTCCTATGTCTTAAGTTTATATATTGAAGTAAAAGTTAGTATTGCTTATGACAGTAGTCATTCATTCTAAAAGAATTCAGCCTTATATTATCCAACTTTTGGCATTGTTAGGGGAGTTATCCTCTGGCTAATTCTTCTGTCTTCTATAGACCATTATAGTTGATGTGAGAAAGTGCTACTGCAAATTTACTATATTGCATTGGTGTGCAGGTCTGCACAGGGAAACTATTAGAAATTTTAGAAATTTAGAATTTAGAAATGTTTGATACCTATGCCACTCTCAGTATCCAGTGTGGTTTTGACACGCTGTCCAAAATTATTTGGATGGAAATTCAAGATATCTTTTATGTATGAAATATTCTAACTCTTAGATCAGCTTTCCCATTATATTCATTTTTTCTGAGCAAAAATGAAGCACCAATAATACTGCTATTATTCTAAGTAGCCTGAAACATGTTTTGTGAATGAACATTTATAAAGGAAATGATGTCTTAAGTGGTTTAGAGAAATAAAGATTATAGTCTTTGTCATTTATGTTGTGTTTATAAAACAGTTGGGGGTTATTTTTGTCCTTTTTCTTATGCGATAATTAAGGTGTGTTTTTTAATGTAGCTTTTTATGTGAGGAAAGAGAAGTCACTAAATAGATTAATATGTACTTACATTTCAAGTTATACTTCAGGAATAATTCAGGATGAAAGGGACCTCAGGACGTCCTTAGTCTAATCTATTTAAAAAATTGTCAGCTCTGTGGTCAGACCAAGTTACTCAGGGCTTTGTCCAGTCAGAGATTGAAAAACCTCCCCAGACAACTTGTTTCAGTGCCTTGACCATAGCAGTGAAGAATTTTAATTGAAGTTTTCTGTCTGATTTATCCTGTCCTGGGATCCTACATCTGCCTTACAGAATCAGGAATAAGTATTTACCATGAGTGATCTGAAATAGAACCTCAGTGCTGCGTGACCTGCATTGTGAAAAAGTTCTGAGTCATGGAACAGAATGACAATACCATGAGAATGCTCTGAATAAATCAGTGTGTTGTACAAGTTGCCTTGTAATTTAACAAAGAGTTATCAATGCAGTTTTTCTTCCATGTACAACCTGGTGTGGTATAATCTGCTCCATATCTCTTTGTTCAGGTACACAGGTACTATTCCCATAGACTGAAGCATCTCTGTCACTGCTTCTTATGATTTAAAAACTCTCAAAACAAGGGTTCTTTTCCCCAGATAATGATCTCAGTATTTTCATTATGATGTTTGGCTCAGTAACATCTTTGTTGTTACATGCATTTAAAAGGCAATTCTCTGTATTCTGTGACTGTACAACATATAATTTGTCTTTATTGGGTATGGAACACAGGTATAATTAGTCAGTTCTGCAGGGATGTATTGGAAATGTAGAGATTTGGAACTTGTGGGATGTCATACTTCTACTCCTCAGCTGCAGAGCAATCTGCTGTGTGCATTTCCTCTCAGACAAGCCTGTCTCACCTGGTGACTGATGTGTCACTGCAGCCACAATTCGAGATGTTACCCGAGCCCAGCCAATATTC
>NC_140041.1:9818272-9987109 GCF_963513975.1 Fringilla coelebs
ATCATATCATAATATATCATATCATATCATATCATATCATATCATATCATATCATATCATATCATATCATATATCATATCATATCATATCAATCATATCATATCATATCATATCATATCATATCATATCATATCATATCATATCATATCATATCATATCATATCATATCAATCATCAAACCTTTTGTGCTGGGAAGGACCTTAACACTTATCTCATTCCAGCTCCCACAGGCAGAGACATCTTCCGCTATCCCAGGTTGCTCCAAGCCCCATCCAAGCTGGCTTTGAGCACTTCCAGGGATGGGGCAGCCACAGCTTCTCTGGGCAACCTGTGCTAGAGTCCACCACCCTCACAGGGAAGAATTTTGTCCTACTAGAAATAATAATAATAACAATACTAATAGTAATAGTCCTCCCAAATCCACCCAGTGTGAATTCATCAGACATGGAAAGATGAGGAGTGATTGAATGATGCTCAGGCTGGTGCTGAGCCTTGAAACCTGGAATAATGCTTTAAAAAGAGTTTTGTAGGCAAACAGCAATGGAAAAAAAGAATGAATAGAAATAAAATTGAGGCTTCATGTGCCAAATCACTGCTTACTCCACTCCACATTGTTTCAAGTTTCTTTGTTTTCAAGTAGCCCTATTGCTTAATCCAAGCTTTCTGAAATCATGAGCTTGGCTTAAAACTAGAGCTGAAAATGTTTTATATCAGGTTCTTTTATTTGCTCTCAGAAGGCTGAACATTTTGCACTCATGTGCCTTTCAGGAAAGCTGGATATGTGCTAAATTAAAAAAAAAAAGAAGAAAGCTTAAATTGTTAAGTTAAAAAATGATCCAAGCTCTAAATCACCAGTAAATGCAGATGGCTCATGATAAAATTATGAGAATTGAAAATACTGTTAGACATTTACAGAGATAGGGAGAAGAGGTGTATTTAGTGGGATTCTTGTGTCTTAGCATTTGGTATTCTGAACTGTCTAGAGAGAAACATGCTGATTTCCTTGGATTACTTGATCATGGTTCACTGAGTTCAGGTTTTCTTTCCTTTCTTTTTTTTCCTACTAATTCAGTAACAGTGAATATTCTTGTGAATGAATTCATGCAGCTAAGCACATTTTAGAAGAGAGGGATGTTTTTTCTAACGAAGATAATTTTCTATCTGAAGTGCAGTAAAAAAAATCCCAAAGAAAAAAGTTTTGTTTATGTAATTGTTAGTTCTGACTTTAAAAAAAAACAAGTAAAAAAAAAAAAGTTGGCCTGAAACAGCTGGATGCAAAATTCCAAACAGCACAATTTTGGGGTTTGTGCCAGATTGGATGTGGCTCAATGACAAAGCTGGAATTCAAAGCCAGCACATGAAGTAGCCAGGGAGGCTGAGGGAGAATTCGGATGGGTGCAGGGCAGACTGTTTCTGCTTTTCATCCACAAGATGCTTCAGGTAACAAAAATGAGGTCTTCACCCTGTCATCAGCTCTGCTGTGGAAGAGGCTGCTCCTGTCACAACTCAAGCCCTTTTTTTTTTTGGAAATGGAGAATTCATAGGAAGGATTAATGGCAGGGCGAGGGCATTCTGCAGAAACCACACCTGGAGGGACAGCGCAGGTGGTTTAACACCTTTCCTCCCTGGGAAAACCCATCAGTGCAGGGCAGCCTGACAGACAGGCTTCTGCTCAGGGTCACCTCAAGGACTGCTGAGGTGACACAGCCAAAACTGAGCCGTGGCTGTGCATGGCAGTCAGCACCTGCAGGCAGCAGCGGTGACAGGGGACATGGCAGGAAGGGTTTCCCTAATGGGAGCAGGCAGAGGCCCTGCAGACTGGTTTTCCATGTGCTTCCTGGAACAAGGAATGCAGGGGGGAGCTGCTGGCATTGAATGAAATCTTTCCTTGGTGGCTGGTGGGGAGAGAAGCCCTGAGCTCTTTCTGTGCTGATGGCATAGCCACAGGAAGATTATTTGGGTTTTGTGCCCCCATCCTTTAAAGGAATGTCACAGTGTGAAAACCCGGGGTCCATGTGTGGCCAAAAAGGTTTTGATTGGAGATGAAATGAATCATGCTCCTGCCCTGCTGAGGTGGGAAGGGAAAAACATCTTAGAGAAACCTCTGCTTTTGCCTCTTTTGGAAGTTACAAGAGTAGCTTCCCAGCAAATATTCAGGGTGAGCTGTGTACTTGCTTGGAGCAGAATTCCAGACACCACCAAAGAGTCCTAGCTGGAATTTTGCCTCTGCATAGGAGGGGCTGGTGCCAGGGGGAGTAAGGGAGCTCTTCTCCTGAAAAGCCCATGGACACAGACCTTCACACATGGTCTTTCACTGAGGACTGAAGCAATCGGCTGCTGTTTCCAAGCTGGCCTCTCAGTCCTCTCCTGGATGCTCAGCCAGGGAAGCACTGGTCCTGCTGGACCAGGCCAGACCAGGGTTTGCAGTGTGTGTTGGGCATGTCTGGCTGAGTGAAAAGCTCCCTGGAAGTGCCAGTGCCCAGCAGGGCAGGGAGGTGAGGGCTGCTGGCACGAGGGGCACGAGGGCTCAGCTCTGGCTGCCCTGGGGATCCTGCACCCTCTGCTGCTCCCCAGATACTGACCATCCTGCTCCACCTGCCAAAAGTTGAGTGCTGGGGAAAGGTAAGGACTCCTGATTAGTGTTTGCTGGACAACTCTCATGCTTGTCCCATGTGAATAGGAGAAATATTCTTCCTCTCTCCTGCCCTTCATATTGGAGCCACTCTTTATTCAGCAGATTTCTCGGGAGAAATCTGGGAAGAAGGGAGTGTGTCTTCCAGAGATGTGAGCTGAATAACAATCACAAAATCCCCCCCTTGCATCAACTTCTGCTCCTGCTCCTGCTGTTCCGTATTCTTTGTGGCAGAAACATTGGAAACAGATTTTCTGTGTGCAGAAAAAAGAAAAACTGAACAGCCCTCAAGATGCCAAACAGCAGAACACATTTTCCTTGTGCAGATATTCTTTCTGATGTCGTTAATGAACGCCCAGGTTTCCCTGAAACCTCTAACCATTGCAGAGTTTTTGTGACAATGTTTGCATTAGGCTTCTGGTGGGCTCAGGCTCTTGGAATTATATTTGAGCTTTCTTAGCTTTCAGCACCATTAAGCATATTTTAAAAACACATTAAAAGAAATATGTCAACTTGGTTTAGGCTGAAACTTGGGTTTGGGAAAGAAAATCAGTGAAAAGAAAGTTTCACAAACTACAAATGAAGTGGGAGTGTTTTTATTAAAGGAACAAAAATAAAGAAAACATATAAACTATTCCAAAATAATTTCTTTTTTTTTTTTTTTTTCCCTATAGACAGGGCAACTCAAACACATGAATTTTGTGCTTGTGAGTGAGGAAAATTAAGTGACCAGAACCCAAACTTCTCCAGGGGATGTGAAACAAAAGTCCTTGGCTTTGGGAAACAAAATGAAACAGGAACACCAAATGCAAAAATATGTTAAATAGCACCAGAAGCATCTGCAAGTTTAAACAGAAACAAGTAATTAAAACATGGATTGTTTCCCTGGAAGAGAATGTAGGAAATTTTCCTTTTATTTTGGTGTTTCCATAATTTAAAAGAACAGACTCATCCCAAACTCTAGCCCCTAATTTTCAGCCTGCAGGGACCATTACTGAAAAGCCCAAATTCTCAGTCCTTCCTCTGCAGAAAGATTGCTAAATCAAGGCTCAGCTCCTTTTTCTGCCTTTTGTTTCTCTGAAGGATCTTGCATTGCTTGGAAGAAGGAGGCACACGAGTTGTGGGAGACCTGGGTACCTCTGGGAGACTCTTGGGACAGTGTGATGTTTAACATGGTTGGGGCTGTCCTCCCACCAGGTGCTTCACCACTGATCTCTCCTCTCAGAAAGTTTTTGTGTGAAAGGCCACACGTTTTTCATGGCTCCTTGTTGTCATGGTAGTCATGACAGAAGAAGGGGCAATGCTAACGACATTCAGAATGGCACAAAATCTCCAAGAAGCCATTTAGAAGTCTTGCAGCATAATCTCAGAAGCAGAGATTGGTTTGGACTGGAAGGGGAAGACCACCCAGCTCCAATCCCCTGCTGTGAGCAGGGACACCTTCCACAAGACCAAGCTCCCTGGACTTGAATACTTCCAGGGTTTTCCAAGCTCCCTGGACTTGAATACTTCCAGGGTTTTCCAAGCTCCCTGGACTTGAATACCACCATGGATATTGAGCCTGTGCCGTCTTACAGGCAAATCCTCCTTGAAAATTGTGATGTGCCTTTGTGTGATTGCCCTTTTCCTGAGTTTTTCTCTGAGTCTAGCAGCAGCTAATGTAATAATCAACAAAAATGTAGTGTTGCTCCACTCCACAATGCCACTATTTTTCTGTTGGCTTCAACACCAGTCAGGTGTTCCTTCTGGACTACTGTGTAAAGCAGAAGGCAAGATGTGATCATCCAGCCCCACCAGTGCTTTTCATCTGCCTCTGATTTTTGTAACGGGTGCAGCCAACCCCTCCTGTTTGCTGCCCTTGTGTATGGCTTAATATGGAAAACACAACAGGGCTGCTGAGCTGTGTGTGCTACCATGTATGGGGAAAAGGACTTCCCAAAGCAGAGGCATAAATTCTGCTTTCTTCTTACGTGGGGAATAAAATGATAATATGAACCTCTGTCCTCTCCTTGTTTGGGTCAATAGTATAGGAATGTCCGGTTCTGAATAGGAGAAAATGTGCTTTTAGGCAGATAAGGGGAACAGCAGTTTACACTGATTTAGGTGAACAGCAGCTTTTTCCAGGCAGAAGACTCTGCAGCTGGAAAATCACATTGAAAATATCAGAAAGGCAAGAAAAAAACCTAAAAATAAGGCAATATCTTTTAGGCCTCTAAATTTTTTTCTAATGCATCTATCTATCTATGCATTTATATAATAATAGAAATCCCAGTTAAATTTTAATATTTTACTATTGTTAATATAATAGTCAAAATATAATAGCCAAAGTACAATACAATACAATGTAATTTAATGTAATATAGCATATATATCACATATAGTAATTACTTGTCTGTAGTATGGGTTTTTTTATAAAAATATATTACACATTAATATATGGATATACATATTATCAGCCTGTAGCTAATGAATAATATGCATGCTGATGCTACTGGAAAAAGATAATGCTGGCAAAAAACCACCATAATAATGCTGGAAGATAACTCAGAATTAGCACAAAATGTTTTTGCTCAGCTCTGTTTAGAAACCTGGCATGATCAGGGCATATGGATTAAATCAGCAGGATGGGAATAACTGAAAGTGGGAAGACTGATCATGGTACTGCTTGGTGGAATTTCTATGTGCACCCTTCCTCAGTCCTAGCAAGAGGGACCCAAGGTGGGTGGGGACCCTGGGTGGCTCAGTCAGAAGGATGGAGCAGTGTGGAAGGGCCAACCTGCTGCTGCTATTTCCCAGTTTGCTTTTGAATTTTGAAATGTCCTGTCCTGTTTTTTAAAGCTCTGGTTATAAGGAAAAGCCAAGAAGGAAAGAGAACTCTCTCCTTCCAGCGACACCCTCAGCAAGGGAGGGGAGAATGAGCCCTCAGCCTGGCAGGGGCAGCTGCAGGTCCACACATACTGCTTGAGGGGCCAAGAAATGCAATATTATAAAAAGCTGAGGTATTTTTTTAAAGATAAGAAAATCACATATCTTCACAGTTGTTATCTTCTTGGAATTTTATTTTAGTAGTTTAAATAGCTTGATCTGAATTTTTATCCAAATAATTATTCTGGTATATAAATCTGCCTGTCAGGCTGCACCCAAGGGGAGGGGTTTTGTATGAAGCTGCCACATTAGAAACCTTCTTCCTTGGGGTAAAGAACTTAAAAATACCCATTGCCTTGTGTTTACACAACAGACACCAACAGCTCCAAGGGGGACTTGAGAGGTGGTCAGGAGCGTGCTTTCTGTAAAAGCTCCCTAAATATGTGTTTATCTAATTCAGGCTTTGAGCACCACCCAGGTGTTGCCTGTGACCAGCTCTGGGGCTTCAGGCCCCGTGGTGTGTCCCACTGGGTGTCCCTCCCCTCCTGATGGCACTGTCTGGGTGGCTGTCCCCAGGAGCACCTGGTCTGGTGGAAGGTGCCCCTGCCTGTGGTTTTTAAGGTCCCACCAAATCCAAACCATTTTATGATTCTGTGATTCCATGTCTATGGCTGTGCTGGACCTGGCTATTGCAGCTCCCAAGTCCCTGCAGTGCCAGCAGTGGGTAGCTTCACCAGCCAAACAGGATTGGAGACTTTTCCCCCTTCCACATCTAACCTCACTAGAGATGGATCCTGAAGGATTTATATTGGGAAGAATTTGTCCACAACCTTCAGAAGTGGCTTTCTTTGGAAAATCCCAGCATTTTTAAGAACTGGAGTAATTTCCTATTCTGGGGCTGGTTTTGTCTCAGAAGTGTCCCAAGTAAGCCTTGATGGTTGGATTTGGACAGAAGCCATCAAATCAGAAGTATAGGGATTTTTAACCTGCTTGTGTGAGTGCAAAGGATGCAACTGTCTGAGGGTAGGGGCAAATCCAGCTCCTTGGTCACCCAGGGAAAGGCCTGTGTGTTTGTTCATGGTCCCTTAGAGTGGAAAAGGGTGGGCAGCACCTTGTGAGCCGCTAGGGAAGATACTGAACTGAGATGACAAACTTTGGTGAAGTGATAGTGAATGTCCACCTATATCCCATACAAATATAACACACATCCAGATCATACAGAAATTAATTTTCAACTCATTTCCAACTTTTGTCCAGGCTTGTTCTGTGTAACTAAAATCCAAACTGAGTTAACACCTCACTACAGACTATAAAATAATCTCTGGTGTGACCTTTATTGAGGACGCTGTTCTCTGGGAAAAGATGTATTCAGCAGCCAAGTGGTTAAATCAAAATAACAAGGGCTATTTATCTAGTAGCTTTCCATGGCTATACTCAAGGGGGGCATATCTACCTATTTGTCAAGTCATTGACAATAGCCTATTTCTTTCTTCCTACCCATATGCTTTATTAAAGAAACACTTGACCTACCTGTCACATCAAACTGCTTCCTTTATCCAAAACAGAATAATATAGACATTTCCCTTAAGGGAATCCTGATGCAAATATATAAGGACAGGTTGCCAATTTGTTGAGCATATTAGGGTACAGAAAACTGTCAAGGGAAACAGCTGTAATACAGAATGTTCTAACAAGCTCATTTTTCTTTTTTTTCTGTGGTACTTTTGGTCTCTCTTTAGTTTATATTATACGATTTGTATGTTACAATCTTTATGGACAGCTGTCAACTGCAACTCGTCTTCTTCATTTTGAAAAAAAAAAAAAAAAAAGGAAACCTTCAGATTCCTGGCCAAGGCTCAGATCTATTGTTTGGTCTTTCACAATCACTCTCACAAAACCTTCAGCTGCATATAGCCGAGAAGAAAGTTATGGGATAGAGGATGGGAAAAACAGTAAAAGACAGAGAAGGTTCTGACTGTGATTTGAAAGGTGTGTATTTTCATGTGAAACCACTTAAACACATGATGACACTTCCCATTCTCACCTGTCTGCTCCTGTGCTGCAGAAGGGACTCTGTCTTGGCCTGGGTGAGTATTTTGGTTTCAAATATGACAAAGAAAGGTTCAAAGGTGCAAGCAAGCTTTGCTGTGGCTGAGGACTGGGAATGAGAGCCAAACTGCAGGAATTCAGGCTTCCCAGTGGCATGGTGATTAAACCAGAGCCCCTCAGTCCCCAGCACTGGTTTTGGTTCATAGGTCCAAAACATTCCCAGCTTTCCAGCAAGGTGGTTTGGTGATGTTGTAGTTTCCGAGTGAAATCCATAATTTTCAGCAACTTGAATCTCCTGAGACCAGAAAAGATTAAGAGTCAAATCCATATAATTAGAGGTCTATGTTGACTAGTGGACGAGGCACAGGCTTTGCTACAGGAACAAAGTACATTCAAAGTTCCACTTTGACTGTAGTTCCACTGAAATCAGGGGGGGTTACCCCAGAGATTAATTAGTCAATTTATGCTTGTTTGCATAAAGGATGACACAGATCATCAGCTGAATGAACAAAAGTTCAGGCAGTGCAAGTCAGGGCAAGAGGGCAGAGAATTAACCATGTCTGGGCTGAGGTCAGAGCTTGGGCTGGTCCGCCAGAGCATCGTGCCTGCTGTGTGCCCCTAACCAGTGACCTATGATGAGAGGCCACCACGGGCTTTGGCATCTCTAATAAAAGTCAGATCACCCAAAGAAAATGTTTCTAAAGGGTCATGCAAATATTTGTGTAGAGAAGAAAAGGAGCACTGGGATCACGGCGTGAAAGGCTGTACAGCAGTGATCTGGTATTTCCCCTTGGTCTGAACTTCTGCCCTGCTCCTGCTCCCTGTGTCCTCACAACTGCCTTGGGCTCCTCTTCTCAGTGGTGTGAAAAAGTGATTCCTTATCCTGTCTTTTAATGTGGGAGAGTCCAAGTGAAGATCAAGAGCAGTAGGTGGCATCCTGGTCCTGCTGAAATCCTGTGGAACTGTCTCAAGAGCCTTTTCAGGGCCAGGAGCCCACAGAGATGTTAAATATTGGCACCGTGAGAGGAGGAAGCTCTGGTGGTCTGAGCTGAGAGTGGCTTTAGGGAGCATTTTGTTGGCACGTGGCTGATGAAGAGGCTGAAGTGTGTGATTGTAGGGTATGTGTCGGGATCAGGAGAAGATCCTGAAAGCATATCTGTAGCACTGACTCTGACTTTAGAAAAGGACTGGAGAGTTTGAAGTGCTGACCATTTTCTTGGAATACTGTGGAAAACAAGGCAGAGGGACCATCAGACACCACTTTTTCGTTCTGGCATTGTAAATACACCAGTGTTTGCTCACCAGCTGACCTTTTTCTGAAAGAAGTGAAAACATTGCCTAATTTTTTGTACAAATTTTGAGTCTCCGATGCTTTTTCTGGGGCCAAACTGTAGCTCATACACAGAGAGTGTATAATTTATCATCCCATTTATTACTGGGACTAGAGCAGAGCCAACAGCTTCTCCTCTTTCACTCCCACTGAAACACTTGATGACACTTAATGATCTCTTGTCTAAATAGTGATGTGCTCGAAAACAGACTTTATTACCCAGGAGATGGTGTGGAAGTGAGTGTGTTACTGGCCATGGTGTATTTGGGAAATCCAACCCCCCAGTGCAGCCTGGTGTCTGCAGAGCACCATGTCCCAAAACTGGGGAGGCAGCAGGACAAGTTGGGGCAGCCCCAGTGAGGACAGCAGCCTGCAGCACAGCCTCCTGGGTACCAGCACCACCAGCAGCAATTAGACATTGATTAAATGCTGCTCCAGGAGCTGCTAGCCTGAGTCATGTGAGACACCCCTGGAACAAACCTACACTAGGTTCCAGCAAGGGTCTGAGTCACGGTTCTGGGGAGTAACTGTTAATTAGAATTTGACAACTGTTTCCTGGGGGGGAGTTTGAAAAACAAGTATGTCTCAATCTTTGCTTTTGAAAAGACATATTTTGCCAACAGAAAGGATTTTTAATTTTTTTTTTTTTTTTTCCCGCAAAGGGCATCCAGGTATGAATCCTGAAATGTTCAGGCAACATTGGTGTAAACAGATTGATTCAAGGATTTTGTATTATGGAGAGAAGGAGTTCAAATATTGCAGCATCCTCAGCAAAATCCCACCAGATGCTGCTACATTGCAAAGCAGCTCATTTGGTTTTAATTCATCCTGTACCATGAGGTTACAGCCTGTTATAGTTGCTGCTTGCTTTTTAGCTGCTTTCTGTTACTTTTTTCTTCTTTCCTTTTTTGCTTTTTTTTTTTTTCCTTTTTCCCCAGAGCTTGTGAATTGCAAGGTCAAGCTAAAGTCAAACTTCACCATTTCAGTGATGAAATGCAAGCAGATGTGGCTGTTTCATGTGACACTGCGTGCTTGCCTTGCTGCACTGGGGTCTGTGGTGGTGTCTGTGCCCTGAACCACGTCCTCTCCCTCACAGCCCAGCAGTGCCAGCTCTCCTCTTTGGATTCCAAAGTCGGTGCCCTCCTGGCTGTCTCATCCCAGGGAAATTGCTTTAAACCTCAGCACCTACATTCCCACAGCTGCTGTTTGCTTGGCCTTAGGAACGACTGGGGGCAGGTGATTGATGGGTGGTGATGGTTTTTTCCTTCATAACACTTCAGAGTCTGATTTCCTCAAAGATATCAGGCTTTGCCACTGAGTTTCCTCTGGCCCCACCACTTTCTGCAGGTCTATTTGCTCTCTGCATCTCTCAATGGTTTGCCAATGATAGTGCCAAACATCCAAGATCTATTCCTGAGTTGGTCTTTAGGTACCAAAATAAAAGCACAGCCCACCTACAGAGGGCAAGGGGTGTTTGGCAGAGAGGGTTCCCCTTGCTCAGCTCATCCTGGGTCTGAGGCACTCAGTGCTTTTAATTCATAGGTTTGAAAAGCTCATGAAGGTGTTCTGCATGAGACTGGTGAAGAGTGGAATCTTGCTGGCTTGTGTTCAGGACCTCACGGTGTGCAGTGAAGCTGGAGAAATTTGAGATATTGTTTTTGGTTGCCTTGCTGAAGTTATTCACTATCCAGGCAGAAAACATACATGAAGTTGTTCTCTTGTATGGCGATGCTGAGAAATAAAGGGTTAGCAGCATCATGAGAATTAATGAATTTTTACAGAAATTTGAGATTAAGTCCTGGAAGTTTTTCATTTCCTGGTTGTGTATACATTTTGCCTGTTCTCAGAGTGGGATGTAAATCTTTAGATCAATGAAAACTACTGAAGTGAGGCAATGCAGTGTATTTCTCCCTCAGAAAAATCCCAATCAGGCAAATTTTTTCTACCCATTTATCAGCTCTACATCTTCCTATGTCCAGGAGAAATTTTTATTACCATGTCAGTTAAAAGATTTATTCCCAGAAAAACGCCAGATCCAATATCCTTCTGAAAATCTGAAGAAATCTCTAAGTAAAATAGAAAAGGGGGTGGCAGCTTGAGCCCTCTGGTCAGCAGGGAAGCCAGCCTGCTTCCCTCCCTGCATCACTCTCCTGGTGCTTCAAGGAAATCCCTTCCTTGGTGTTGTTTTGTTCCTATTGGGATTAGCCTGAGCACATCAGTGCCCTCAGAGGAAGGACTGGGAAAGTCTGAGGGATGTCCCTGCACACAGGGAGGGAAGGATGGGGGTCCCACACCTCAGGAACTTTTCCTTGCTGAGATACATGGAGCTGGAGCTGCTTCTAGACATGTGTTTGTAATTTCTTGTTTGGTCTGTGTTGGTTCTGAGAATTGGTGCATTTTTTGATTTGCCTGCTGAAAGGGTTTCACACTTTTGGATAGCGGCGTTTGATTAGTTTTGATGATAACCACAGTAGTACAATTCTGACTTCCAGATTGCTTTCCAGTGTGACACTAAGCAGCCACCCATCTCCAAGGCTGAAGAAATTCACATGTGCATTTGATTTTTTTTTTTTTTATGAAGATAGAAAGAGTGTAATATACTTACTATGACCCAAAAATAAGAAAAAGCCCCCACATTTCTCACCCCAATCACACCTCTCACCCCTTATTTTATGGTGATGTCTGTGTGACCTTTTCTAGTAAAAAGGATGTGATCTATCACAGAATATCTCCCACTCCTTTTTTATCATCTCCACTAGTTATCTGCCTGAGCAATTCTTACAAACTTTGTTCAGTGAAAAGCTGCATTTGTCACACAACGATTTAAGGGAGTTACTGAACTTTGGAAGGAAAATTAGTGGGAATTCTTGCCCAGAGACAACATAATATGAACATGACAGAAAAAAAGCTGGCTAGCATTTCTATCACCCTTTTCCCTGCCTACTAATGGTTTTGATTCTCATTATTTCTCAAATGCCAAGAGTAAAAACCCTCCAGGGTACCAATTAGCTGTGCCCAGTCTGGATACGACTGCTCTCATCCAGGACATATTTTGAGATGCTGAAGCTCTCTTTGGGAAAAGGCAATTTGTGTGCAGCTATGTTTGGTAATTTTCAAGGACTTAATCTTGTTGGGAAATAGAGATGGACTCATACTTAATTTAATTTAAACCAAAGCTTTTTATTAATTGAGTTTCAGTAAGACCGATTACCATAAATGGGAACCTGGGATCTGTGTTTGCAGATTATTTTTGTCTGCCTCACTTATGTTTTATTAGGGGTTATACCTTCCTGAAAAAAGACACTTAGAATTTATTTCCGAATGAGCTTTTAGTCTTCTCTGCAACCCTTTTCACGTGCTTTTGCATTATTTTAAAGTTTGACAGTTGAACAATGACTTGTACAGCATTTATGACGGTGTGCAACCGTACTTTACATTTCTGTTCCTTAACCATACTGCATACTTAAAGCACAGTTTTAATTTCAAAAAGAAAACAAAGGTAATTCAATGACTAAGATAAGAACATTTTGGGTTATAAATGAGGGCTGGCTCTGGTCAGCATGCTGGGGTGTCTGTGTGTCTGGGACACATGACAGAGGTACAGGACTGCTGGCAGTACCCAGCCTTGCCCCAGCAGTAATTGCTGCTGCAGCCCTCTCCCGAGGTGGTGCTCTCTGTGCTTTGCAGATTAGGAAGCAGATCTGCTAAGACCAATGCTTTACTCACATGAATAGCTCCATTGAGTCCTACATGGCTATTAAGTGACTGAAGTTCAACAATATATTAAATCTTTGCAGGGCCTAAGGCAACTTGTAGGAGGTTATTTAAAAAGTCTGCCCTAGCCTTTTCCTGCAGCCACAAAACCAACCTTGTCAGACCCTGCCACTTGCCCATTCCTGATTTTGTGGCTTGTGCATTATTTTGCTGCATTTCTCTTGCAGACATGGCACTTCACATGAGCATCCTGCCTCTCTCTGCCACTCCCTGCCTGCCCTAACACTGACCCCCTTCCTCAGCCCTTTGCATCTCTCCAACTCACCTGCATTCCCCTGGATTTCATTCTTCAGAGTTTTAATGGGAATAAACCAAAATAACATCAGAGGAGAGGCTTCTGCTGTCCCTTGACAGCCAAAGTATCTCTGGGTTTAATAACATTGCCACACTGGCAAAAGCAATAGAGGGAGCTGCTCCTGGTGCCTGGGGTCCAGCAAAGTACCATGAGCTGTCCTTGCTTAATCCCCAGTGAGATCTTCTCCACAGACTCATTATTTAGGATTTCTTGAAATGGACACAAAATGAAAAGAAAAAGGGAAAAAACCCCACCATCCTGAATAAGATTTCTTTTGGATCAATATTTAGTGTGCTGGAAAAATTAAGAGAGAAAGATATTTGTAAAATTCCATAATATTTTCTTAGCCTTGGAGTAAATATTAGTAGAGAAAGCAATTATTGTGCATAAGAATTTTCTGTTGTGTCTCTTTTGTTTCTTTAATTTAAATGATTGCTTTTTTGGCCCATCCCTTAATAACTAAGTAGAGGTGATTAAAAACCTTCAAGTCCTTCAGATTTATTGTCCTGTAACTATTTTTGAAAGCAGATTTAGTATCAGCATGCTATTTATATTCCCTGAGAGCTAACATTTCAGATACTATACCAATATATCAATGCCTGATGCAAAGCAGATTGCACTGAAGATGTAGAAATGTATACAAGTAGAAAACTGCTTATATTTAATAAAGAACCAAGATATAAACATATTTTAATACAATGGGCTTTGAAATCGACGAGTTCCTACTGTTTTACTCCATCCACCTCCCTGACATTTCTCTCCTCCATCCCATGTGCAGCATGGAGGGGCACTGACACAAAACTCAGCTGCACCCCTGGGATCAGCAAATACAGCATTGATATCTTCCCTAGAGATGTGTCAGGTCAGCTTCTTCTGTGCACACTGGGCTTATTTTTATCCCAAAATGCATTTTCCCTTCCCTGCTCCAGCTGCCTGTCCCAAGGCTGTGTGCTGCCCTTGTACTGCCCCTCTGCTCCTGCTCTCCCCTAAGCTCTCCTTGCTGTGCTCCAGCATCCCCTGCTTGCTCTGGGACTTCTCCAGGGATGCCACAGGTTGCCAAAATGCCCTCCTTGAGCTCTCCTTGCCAGGGCGTTTGCTGAAGCATCGTTGTGGTTGCCCTGTGCAGAGCGAGGCTCTGGTGGGTGGGAAGAGGAGGGATGGCTGTGAGCAGTCCTGGTCCAGTGCCCAAAAACTGCTCTGAGGCTGAAGGGAAGGGCAGGCAGGTAGCAAAGACACGTCAGGGAAGAGCAAAGGGCCACAGTCAGCTGCTCAGCACGGAGGTGTTCCTAACCTCAGGCTCATTTTTGGGCTCTGAATGTACCGGTCACCTCTGTGGCAGAGAAGAGTAAATGTTCCATTTTATACAAATATTGAATTCCCCTTTGTCTGGTCAAAAGACAATTGCTGTAGGGGTTTAAGGCCACCAGCCTGGTCATGGTCCTCATGGATGTCCCCAGTATCACACTTCATGCCTGTGCTGAGATTGGAGGCTGGGACCAGGCTAAAACCTTCCTGCCTCTTTTGCATCCTGTTACCTCTGCACTCTTGTGTCACACTTGACCTTCTCTATCTGAGATAACCAAAGGTGCAGAAACCTTCTGGTGTCTCTGCTAAAACCTCCCACCCTCAGTCTGAGGGAAGGGCCAGGAACTGTGGAGCTGAGCCCAGCTGAGTTAGCTGAGCCAGGCTGGGGCTGGGCAGCCCAGCAGCTGGCTGCAGCTGGATGCACGCTGTGCAGCCTTCACTGCCGAGCTTGGGACATGCTTGTTTCCACCCCTGTCCTCACCCCACTGTCAGGAAACTCCACACACTCCTCTCCTCCCTCTCTGCCTTTGATGGTTCATTCGTATTTTGCTACCTGCAGCAGGCTCCTGCTCTTCCAGAAACCTTCTCCCCCTCGAAACACCTTTAACAACAGCACTGCCCTGTGACCCCGGGAAGATTTCACAGCTCCCTCCCCTTTGGGCACAAACACTCTGTATCAAACCCCTCCTTATTTCTCACATCTCTCCGTGTCTGTGTGGCTGAGCAGTGAATCAGCCACCCCTGCCCCCCTCTTTGCCCCCATCACTGCCCCATCTCTGCCCTGAGTGCCCTGGCCCGAGTGTCCCCTTCTTGTCCCCAACACCCATTCTGTGCCCCGAAGAGCAGTGCCGATTTCCAGAGCCTCTCTCACCGCCCACCCAGAGCAAACCCTTTCTGCAAGCCCCTGTGTCTCACCGCTGACAGGCACAAATGTCCCAAACCCACACTGCCAACGCCACCCCTCCCCGGACAGGGGGCTGCCCGTAGGGAACACTGGTGTGGGTGCTGGGGAGGTCTTCTGTCACCCTGCATCTCCTCCAGCAAGGATCTTATTCATTCGAGCAGTTAATATTCCAGCCGGTTTCCAGTGGTGCTTCCCTTCGTGCCACCTGGTGGACAAAGGGGACATTTCCAACTTTTTATTTCACAGAAGAAGGAGCACCTGGGAAAATTAATTTTTCGTTGAGGAATTTGGTTGAGCATCACCCGATTTAAATTTTGTAGGATGAGAAACACAATCCTGAGACATCCCGAGGTAAGCCCCAGACCACCCCAGCAGTAACCATCTATTTCTTACCCCTGCTAATGTCTATGCATAATAATTTGTTTTAGTTGTAATTATAGCTGCTCAGTAAAACTCAATTCCTACAATGACCTTAACAAGCAAATAACTTTTCTTCTTCCTGTGCTGCCAATGAATTCATGCTTTTATTTAGGCTTGAGCAACTGCTTTCTGATTTTTTAACAAATGTGCAGTTTGAATCCCTCCTGTGGCCAATCCCGGGCAGGCTGCGACAGACGGAAGCACTGCTAAAAAGCCCGTGGAAATAGAAAAATAAAGTAAATAACAGTGAATATTCCTGGCAAGTGTTTCTTTTTTTCAATTTATGAAGACAAACATTGCAGGAGTAACTTGGTTCTGAGAGATATTTTTGTTCAAGGATTAGAAGTAAATCCCTGAATTGAGGTGCTTAATGAAATGAACCAAAATGGCTTTTGCTCTCAAATCCCTGCAAGAAGTGTCCAAACCGAGCTGTGAAATAGCTTCAAATCATGATTAAATAGGGAGAAAACTGCAACGTGCCCAGAGCACATTTCAGAATAGCACAAGATGCTGATAGACGGGAAAGAAATTAATTGCTCAGAGTTTTCTCCCACTATTAACAGTTCAACACCCCTCTACTTTAATCCTCTGAGGAAAACCCTGCCTTTAGTGAGGTCCGTGGAAATTTTAGCAGTGATTTGACTTGGGCCAGGATTTTGTTCTAAATCTTTTCATAAACTCAACAAAATGACGATACAAAAATATACATCATGGACAAAAATCCTGTCTGGCAGCTGTTGGTGGCTAATGCCGGGGATAACATGGGTCCGTGTGAAGCCACACTACAGAAATGGAGAATTTCTTTGTGAAAATGCCCTGAAACCTCTGCAGGCAGAGTGCAGATGCAATTTGGCCACAGCCCTCTAACTGATACCCAGATTGCTGCAAAATGACTACCACAAAATCCCTGTGCCTACAATTAGCTTGGACTGTGATTTTATGTCTCACTTGAGAGACAAGGTGTCCATAACATCCCACGGAATCTTTCGGGGCACTAATGCGTCTGTCTTCCCCAGGACATTCAACTCAGCCACCCAAAGCCCTGGCTTTGTTTTTCTGAAGCAAAGGGGAAAATGAGCACAAATTTAAAATATTTTGACTTTGGATTGAGAAAAATTTTGTGTTTTACTTGGAGAAGAATTTAATTGTTTTTATTTTATTCAGTGGCAAAATCCATACAACTTTGATTATCCAGGAACAGAAAAAATTTCATTTTCTAGAGAAACAACCTCCTTTCTTCTCAAAGATTCAGTTTTCACCAGCTCAGAAAAGCTTGCCCAGGCTGAGATTAGTCAAAATATTTTAGTTTATCTCAGAATTTTAAAAACTGTCTGCAGCAATTAAAAAAGAAATCTGGCCAATGAAAAATAATAAAAAGACAAAACATGAAAATGTTTCAGCTAAAACATGAAGAAGAAACAAAGACTGTCTGCTTTCCTCACCCTCATTAATTTAATTTTACCTCGCTGGAAATTTTTTGGTAAAATGTTTGCTCCAAGGGCTGTGGGGAGGCAGGGGGTGCCCGGCCAGCTGCCCTGGCCAGGTGTGCACAGCTGCAGGGGTGACAGTGACCGTGTTGGGGACAAAAGCCACCCTCATCCTTGGACACTCAGCCGGCTGTGCCTGGCCAAGACAGCGCTGCCTGGGGAGTCAGGATGGAGAGAACACAGGCAGTGGGCTGGGGTGGGACGTGGGAGGCAGTGGGGGGACAGGGTCAGGAATGACAGGGGACATTTTTGGTGTGGGGGAGCACAAGCGGCTTAAGCCGGCTTTATCGGCGCGTTATAAACTGGCAATCAGCAGGGCTGAGATTTGGCAATCAGTCAATACAGGCTCAAAAACAGCCTGAGGAAAAAATGTACCTGGGATCCACTTAAGGTGACCTTTGGAAGGAAGAAAAACAAGTTTAAAAGAAAACAAATGTTCCACAGTGGTGCTTGAAACCAGCTCCGTTTAACTGAGGGTGTGTAAGGACATTATTCCTCTGTGTGTGGGAACTCTTTGTGTGCTCGGAGCCTGTAGTGACATGACATGCTTGTGGCCCTGGCCGGGGTGGATGCCCCACCTGCCTGCACAGAGCACTTTTGGCTCCTGTGAGCTCCCCAATGCCTCCAGCCCAGTGCAGCAGCACCAGCAAAACTGCTCCAGCCTTTGCCCGGTCAGCCCGGGAGCACACGCTGACAAAGAGGCAGCTGTGACTCTCCCCTATTTATTCTCTCCCCAGATGAATGCAGCAGCTGCAGAGAGCCTGTAACACAGGTTGAAATCCCAAAGAAGTTCAGTCCCACAGTTTGAGGTCAGCTTGCCATCTCATGGGAATGCCACAGTCACACGTGGCCGTGGCACGGGGGGGCAGTGGCTGATCTTCACCGCCCTGAATCCTGGGACTGAATTCCCCACAAAACCCCTCACATCTATTTCTCTCCCCCAAACTGACCTGCTAGCCACACCTCCACAGTCTGAGGCCAACTGCCTTTTAACCACCGGATATGAAGCCCTGCCTCTGAGCTGACTCTCCCCAAAAACCTAACAAGGAATATGAGGAACATTTGAAGGAGCTGAAATGGTCAGGCCATGGATGGCGTGTAGCAACCCCACTGAGATATCTGGTTTTTGTTATGTGTCTCTTTTCCTAGCATTATCTGTATTAGAACTTATAAAATGGATGATTTGTGTCAGCTGTCCTGATTTGTTGTTACTGCCATGTTCTGCTAAAATGATAACGAAGCGCTTGTTCCAAAACTTCCCCTCCCACAAAATATCCCAGCTATGTGAAATGAAAGAGGCAATTTTATTACAGGGCTGAACAAAACTGTAAGAGGCAAAAGGAAGGGTCTCTGAGGAGCGTGGCACCAGGGAAGCAGAGAAAAAAAATTGGTGGAGATGATGGCCTTGAGAAAAGCAAAAAGCAATAGTAATTCTGAGCTTGGAAATAATTATTATGTCATTTTGCAAACATAGTCAGAAACTTCATACCTTCTCCCTATTGCATCATAACCCAGGACACTTGGATTTGACAGGAGAATTTCCAACTTCCATATGGTATTTCACATTAAAGCATTTTTGGGAAAATGTATTATTTGCTCTATGACTATGGAATCTCCTGATAAATCTGAATTTACAGGTGCTGGGAAAAATTAAACCATGAATGTACCTTATTTCATGAGGTCATGAAGGGTGGGATAGTTTTGATCTGCTCCCTTATATGGGTGTTCCTGATCCTTCCTTGGTGAGCCTTGGGCAAGTCAAAAGCATGGCCAAGTGACTGCCATTGTGCATTGCTAAACAGTAATTTCCTCATTTATGAACTCTGAATTCTTTTTTGCATCATCTGGTGATGAGGTTTTTCAGGAGAAAGACAGCAGAGCCTGCATTTTTGTGTGTGTGAGCTGAAAAACCTCTTGAGATCAAAAACCACTGCAACAGCTCCTGTGGAAACATGTCATGGATTGTGACCTGATTTCAATGAAAACTGCAGCCAAGCCAAATCATAAATTTATTTGTGACTTCACTCTGGTTCCTCCATCAACCTTTTGTGGTGTCCTCCTCTTGGGTAGCACAATTTCTATCAAAATTTTGGTACTTTTATTCCTTTCTGTCTTTATTTCTCCTTTCCAGCACTCGTGTTGTGACGTTGCTGCAAGCAGATATAATCTGGGTTTTACAGACTACAAAAAGGAGGCAGATCTGAAGTGATTTATTGTTAAAGGAACTGAGGTCAGATCCAGACCTACTGCTCATGAGAGGCTGTTAATACTGTTACTTTGCCTGAAACATTGAGCCAGACCCCTCTTAGCTCTGGTAGTGCTGCTCCAGAACTGCTTTTGGAAGGCAGTTATCTTTGAAATGCAAATACCGTGACATTTCAGATGGAATCTCACCGAGCAAGTCTACTTTTCAGAGGAAATATTAAGGAACTTAACAACTTAACACTTCAAGAGTGATAAAAACATATTTGTCAGAAAAGGGCTGACAGCCAAATTCTGTAATTGAGAATACTTAAGTATAGAACACTGAATGAACAGCCAAAGGGTCAATTCATATTTTTCTGAAAACAAGCAAAAGTGACTGTTCTGTTTCTATTATCAATGCCTGGAGCGTGGGCATCCCTCCTCATTCCTGTCTTCAGAGGCAATGCAAACTGCCACATAAGTTAGAGAAAAGATAGAATGTCTGGGGGAAAAGAATATACAGAAATTGATTTCAAGACTCTAGAAGTAATATTTCTATCATCAGAAAAACTGCCAAGGTCAAAACATTTATTAACACTTGAGTGAGGCTACACTAAATTGCATCAGTGGGAGAGAGGGACTTTGTGAATATTATTTTAAGTGATCTGACTAAAGAATATCCCCTTGCATGGCTTAGCTATGGATTATTAATTATTATTTAAAAATTCAGCTTCTCCATCTTTAGTTCTCAGCAAAAATGTACCTTATTATAGACCCATTATACCCCTCCTGCAAACAGAAGGCAGTATATTTTCCAGTTTAATCAGGTATTTTCATTTGCATCTAACTTCCTCTTGAGCATTACTGACTTCAAAGGATTAAAATTCCTAATTCTGGTCCAACAAGAATTTTTTAATTTTCCAGATGATCAGAATAAAGATAAAAACTTTCTCTTTTTGCCCCCTACCCCTCCTTTTCTGCATATTTTAGAAAAGTCCTGCCTTGTAGACAGTTTGGAAACACTTGTCACAATCTCGTTAGTCAAGCCAAGTGCTAAATGCCCCAATAGACTAAAAATCCAATAAAGGGCATGGTTTGTAACTCTTAATTTTTGCAGCTGTTGGATAAAGCCAATACATCTGTTTATGGTGATTGTTTCTTTGCTGACAACATCAATTTATCCTCTAAATGCCAATGTTCCTAAGCAGCTGCAAGTGTGCCCCCTTCTACCTAATTTCAGGAGAGTCAAACACAAATCTTCTACTAAAGAAAACTGGGAATTGCTCCTCTGCAGCCATGCTGCTGCTTACCTGCTGAACTGCTGGTCCAAAATGTCCTGGTTTTTCTTGCTAGGCAGAGGAACATGTCAAAGACTTGGTGAATTTGAAATGAAAACTGCTTGCAGATCAGCTGGGAATTTATTTGCAAAGTTGTCCTTGGCTGTTGACGGACTTCTAGGATTACAAAGACAGAGGCAGAGAGGAGAAACCCTCCTTAATCCACAATGCAACACACAGGTGGGAACTATCCAATAAAATAGGGGTTTGGGGGGGATGGGTTGGAAAATTCTGCTTCATCAAATTGTGATTTTTTATGCATGAACATGTGCACTTAAAGAAAGAACTTTTCTGGGGAATTTTTTCAAATGCAGGATGCAGCTTCAAGGACTGACATTCCTTCTTTATTGCAGTCCACCCATCAGCCTCATTTCCCAGAGATAAGGGGACTTAGGTTTCAGAATTTTATTCTCTCCTTATTTTTCCCTTGGAAAGAGACAACCAAAATTGGCATCACTTTGGGCTGGAACCAAAGGCAAAGCTTTGATTTCCATCAAGAAAGGCAATTCCTTTGCAGCCATTCCAGATTAGAGTGGTGCATTAAAAACCAGGGATTAAATTTTTATGCCAGATCATATGGTTCAAAATAAGGAGGGTTTAGTTCTACCCTTTGCTCTTCCCATCTAGAATGCCTCCCAGCAAAGTACCCTGTATTGGAATTTTAGATCAAAACAGTTGCTGCGCATCCAAAGCCTGCATGCTTGTGAACAGAAAGGAGGGCAAAGGAGAAAACTCTTTTAGACACAAGTAATAGATGGGAGGGAGTGGAATAAAAGCTACTACTTGAAAATCCATCCCAGAAGATGAGAGTCAAAGGTGAAGGAGAATTTTCTGCAAAAGAGCTCATGCGTTATCTTGCTCCTCCAACAGTTTTGTCTTTTTGAAACACAAACAGGGCTGCCCTGCAGGGCAGCTGTCCCATACCCAAAAGGCTGATCAGCCCTTCACACCCCCAGGACCTAAGTTTTGAAATCTCCATGGGCAGGAGAGGCAGTTTTGGAGAGCAGCAGAAATAAGGTGCGTGCTTTAATGCAGCAACAGGGGGTGAGGGCAGCAATGGCCATCACCTCAGGTCAGGCTGGCTCCTGATTTCCCTGCCCTTTACAGGAAAAAAGTAGCACCAGGTAATTTATTGCCTCTTCCAGGTCACAACAGGAAAAGGAGAGGCCATGCTGGTCCTGCATGGGCAGAAGTTGCTGCTGAGCTCATTGACTTTAGCCACGATCCACATCTCCTACTTGCTCCTGAGGAAAGAGTTTTCAAGAGGGATTTTTCTCCTTGGAGCTTAAAGGGAGACAAATTATGATATAAAATTGTAACACTGTGTGTGACCATCACTCCCCATCCAGAGCCTCTGCTGAATCCTTTGCTGTTGCCATTTGAAAGTCTGTGTTTCTCTTCTGAGGAGCAAGGGGACTTTTTAGAGCTGCTGTAAGATGAAACAGGGCGAGAGCAAACTTGCTCTTCCAAGGAGAAGATCCTGCCAAAATACTGGAATAGAATGAGATGGACATTTCATGGTGCTCTGAATTCCATTTCAGGGGTGCTACAAATAATCAATATGAAGATTTATTAATTTGCAAGCCATTGTATGCATGGTAGCTGTCCAGTTAGGAAAATGAAAAATAGAAATAAAGAAATAACTTGGAAACTGTGGGTATGATGGGCCCATAGATGTCTGGCAAACACTTGTCCCCAGTGCCCAAACTTCTCAGTTGCCACCTCTTGGCCAGTCTCAACAAGTTTGTTCAGTCTCAACAAGTTTGTTCTTTGGAGCCCTTTTCTGTTTGGTTTTGTTTGTTTGTTTGTTCTTTGTATGTTTTTGAGTTTGTTTGTTTGTTTGGTTGGTTTTTTTGTATCATCATTGCTGTAGATTTCTTTCTTCCTTTCTTTTTTTGCCTGCTTATCTTGATTGTGTCCATCAAGGCTGCTGGCAGAAGGTGTGCCCTAGATGTGAAGCAACAAAATTGCAGTCCTGCCCCTCCAAATGCCACCGTACCTTCCTGGAAAACATCTAACTCATTCTTAAATACGACATAAACTAAGAAACCAACAAGGGATGCTACCTCAGAAAAGGACAAGTAGCATTAATGTTCAGAGACCTGTTGGGAGGAGCATTATCTACAACATATTTATATTAAAAAAAAAACCAAACCAACTGCTGCAAACCGTTCCATACTTTCCTCTTATTTTGGCAGTAGAATTTTTGCCACATCCACTTTTCCAGCAGTATTTCCATTCCCCACCATCACCACCATGCATGCAAGGTAGTGACTGAACATTTTAAAAGCAAAAATCCCCCAGCACTTACCAAAGAAAAGACGTTTAACAAATGTTTGACGTCCAATGGAGTGGGGAGAGCAGTGGCACAGACAATGTCGCAGCCCAACCTGCCTTTCCAGGAATGCAGGTTTCCTGCAGAATTGCCCTCTCTGCCTCAGGGCAACACCTCCAGCACCTCTGCTCCTGCCCTGCTCCGTGGTTGCTGTGAGCACAGATGAATGGCACAGCCCTGTGTGCTGGGATGTTATTGCTGGATAAAGCTAATAAAACATTTGAGTCACTGTGAGGAAGCTTTCCCATCCCACTACATGCCTGATCCTCAGGGTCACCCGCCTTTGCCTCCTCACCTTTGCAGTGTATGCTGTTATTCTAACCTCTTTCTTCTTTGGCTTTTGGCAGTCTTCTCTGCTTTAAGCATATAGTTATCTTAAGTTGAGCAAGATGTTTCAGGCTACAATAACTGGCTGATGTTTTAAATTGAAACCTCCTAATATGCATTCAATTTACATGTACTAAGGCTCCCATTCAATCTGGAATACCAACCAAGTATAAAATAATAGTGACACTTGACATTTTCACAGGGATTTACAACTTCAAAGGGCTCTATAATATAAACAAACTCTCTCTGTACTTATGAGGTGGGTAAGCAAATACTGTTAAGATGAAGAGTGAATGAGGAGGGGCTGCAGAGCTTGCCCAAGGCCAGACAAGGAACTGGTGTCAGGGCTGGGGTCTGGCTTGCTCTCCTGGACCCAAACAGCTGGGCAGCTGCTGGCTCTAAAAGCTGCATCACCAACATGGATGAGTCATGAGCTCTACATCCCAAGCAGATGTATGAGAAATGTAGACACTGGAATTGCATGCTGTCATCCAGTCAATCACACATACTCTCTCTGTCCAGGATTGGGGTCACCTGAGCATGATGATTCTGTGGCTCCCTATTTTTGAGGCACCCTTACACTGGTGATGTACCTTCAGCAGCCAGACTGGGGATGTGTGGCATGGTGGTCATGGGGCAGATCCTGCTTGTGCAAATCTGCAGGTGAACGATAAGGTGGGTAGGAAGTCCATGCACTGACCGCCTGTAACAACAGCCAGTTCATCCTCTTGTGAAAGGGTTTTCAGCCTATTTGCTCATTTGCCAACATGGGCTGGGTCCCTCTCTTGCAACACTGTTCTGGTTTGGGGAGGAGACGCCTTCCAAGCAGCGCCTGCGCCAGCAGCCTGAATTAGAAACCTGCACTCTGCTTGATGGATGCAGCTATTGTTAACACAAACAAGCGGGTGGATGTTTCATTAATCACAGCCCATAAACCATTTTGACTAACTGAAAAAATATTTCCTCTGTCTTATTCATGCCATAGCTCCTCTGAGCCTTTTAGCCCATTTGTATGGACTAGAGAATGAGTTGCTACCCGTTATACAGTATGTCCTGCCCTTCCCTTGCTTTGTAAACATGAGCAGCTCCATTCCATGATGTGTTTTGATGGGCTGCCAAGAGCCAGCTAATGTACTGTTTGCTGACAAGTATATGTTATTAATCCAAAAGCACTGAGCTTGTGGCTTGGGACTTTTTTTTTTCAAAAGAAATATAAAAACTAAATTAAACAAGGGTGTGGATATTCCTCAAATGTAGCTACTGTTCCTTCTGTGATGCAGTTGCAAATGTGCAGCTCCTCCAATTTCAGGGAATTATTTAGGGCATTCTACTGCTTTAACACATTTATCTTCCTGCAGAAATCACACAAGCTTAATTGGGTGTCCTCTTCTGATGATCATTTCCTTAAATGAATCGGAATTTTAAAACAAATGCAGGGGATAAATCTGTGGCAGCCCTTCCTCGTACACATCGTGCTCCTTCGTGCGGCTCCCTGGGACCAGGTGGGGACAGCAGGGTGGTGGCAGCTGCTGAGAGCCCCCAAACACAACATCCACGTGACCCAGCAGGGATTTCACACACCACCCAGGAGGAGTCTGCCTTACAGAGTTCCATGACTTTTTGGGATATACTCAGATGGATAGACCCCCAGAGCCTTTGCTACCCGGACAAATCCCATTTCAGGGAGCAGCTCATTAACTGGTTGGAAAGGGGCTTGTAGCTGCAACCAAAGCAAGGACCATCCCCACCCCATCTCCAGAAATGGCTTGTGGGAGGGAGTTGCACGGAAGAGGAGGAGGAAGGGAAGGGGGAAGACATGCTTTGTAAGCCTTGCCAAGCCAGGCACGTTGGGGTGGGTGTCCCTAACCAGCCTCCATCACTCGGGGCTGAGTGCTCGCTGCACCAACAGGTTTGTGCACTGGGACCCCCCACAATGCAGAGCAGAGTGTGCCCCCAGGGCAGAGCAGAGTTAAGCTTGATGTAAAAAGATGACAACCAAATATGAGCCGTGTAGGCAGAAAACACAGGGGCTTTCATTTCCATGTCCAGGGCACCATTTGCCTTCCAAATTCAAATGACAGCTTTTGAGGCCATTCTTTCAGGTGACAAATGGTAATAAAGCTCCTATTTACACTGGCTGTTGACTCATCTTAGGTGGAATTATGTACTGAAATAAGTAAATAGCTTCCTATTCAATGGGATCCATATACAGCTATGGGCCACAGTACAATGCAAAGCTCCTGTATAGACAAGACCCCTGTTTGTTGTGTGCTCTTCCAGGTCGCTTAGCACTTTGCCTCAAAAACGTGCTCTTTAGGACTGAGACTCCTGGTGTGCGTGGTCTTTCCCTTGTGCAGAGTAATTCACCCTTAAAAACTAGCAAAGTTATGATTGCTTTTTAATTTGCATTGTCAACACATTAAAGATGAGCTGAGCAAACCAGGACAGCTCAGGATGCCTTTTTACATACCTGAATATGAGGCTTGTGTGTTTTTTTTTGTTAGTATCCATTTATCTAATGAGTTCTGGGACTGTTAAAGAAATCTTGGAAAAAGGGTCTCGAGATAATTGCATTTCAGATGGGGCAATTGCTGAACCTTACATGTGCACATAGCTTTTTCATAGCTCTGCTTTGTGTCTGTCAAACTGGCAGAAGGGGACAGAGCCCAGTTTTGGTTTGGGACAATATTTTTCTGGGGTTTTGGAAGCCCTTTTGGCCTATTTTAATTCAGTTGAAAATGTGTAATTAAAAGTCCCTTTGAAACTAAATGAAACAAACTCCAAGAGCATTGTTAACAACATGGGAAAAAAAGTGTTTAATGTTTTTTCTCTTAAAACACTAAGAATTCTCTGAATTTAATATAAGTATTTTTTAAATGAACACCCCACTGTGGTGATGCTCAAGGATTTCTGAAACGCTCTTGAATTGCAAGGGAGAAATCAGGAAAAATAAGGAAACACGAGGTGAAGTGAATTGATAGCCATTGTGGATATTTCAAGGTACACAACATGCTTATGAACATTTAATCATAAATGTGGCTCAGAAAGACATTCCAGTCCAATTCCTGCTGACTTTCCTGTTGGATGAAGCCATCTCTCTCTTCTGAGTCTCGAGGGATTGTGGAAAGACAGCATCCTACCTCAGCTGACAAATTATCCAGGGCCCTTTGAATCCGTGTAAAATCCTGGTTGGCTGGTTGTTATTTTGAGAAGCTAAAAAAGATGCAATATTGTGGTTTTCCATATACATGGATAAGCTTTTGTACCCAAGGCCAGAAGGATTTACTCTCCATAATTGATAGACACACTTCCATCTCTGCTGACTTCTTTCTCTGGTATTTCTCTAGTAGATGCTGAAATTGCAAAAATCACTGTCCAGGGAACAAGCCAGGCACTGGTGCCACTTTGTGAGGTTTTTTGAGAGACCCAAGGTGAGTTCATGGCTGAGGGAAATAGCAAGCAGAGGAATACAGGTGTTCCAGAGCTCTTCCAGGATCATGTCCCACTATCACTGCTGCAGGAATCTTCCTCATCTCAGGAGTTTGTGTTTCTCTGCAGAGGAGATCACATCTACGTGCCTGACACATCCTGAATGCACAAACATCTCTGCTGGAAGACAATAAACATTATCTTTTGTTGCTGGAGAGTAAAAGAGAAGTGGGGAAAGGTGTAGCAGCTCTCCAGAGTGCAAAGTGACCTATAGCCCCGCAGTGGGAGGCATGAAGTTATGTAGCTCATTAAATCTTAAAAAAGCAAGGAGAGAAGCTGCTTCCAATTATCAGGATGAAAATTAATGAAATAAAAACTACAGACAGGCTGCAGAATTATGCAATAAAAAGGGCTTTGCTGGCATTAACAAGGCGATGTGTAATATTTGTGTGGTTCTAGCTCAGCCTTGGCTTGAACACACGGCGATTCTGCACATGAAATGTATCCAAATTAATGAATAAAAAATCCTTGACAATCCCATACAATTTTCTGTTCATAATTAAGTATTATTAGTTGGGAAATCTCCTCAGAAAGGGAAAATGGGGTTGTGATCTGTTGTCTGAGAAAATAACCTCTTTGTTAGTATAAAACAATCATGTGCTGGGATGACTGGCCAGAGCCATGGAAAAGCCCAACTGCTGCTTTCTTCTAGGGAATGAAGGCCCAGCATAGCAAGATCTGCATGGAATGGGGTCCAGAGGAGACCTGCAGTTGGGGGCACATAGGACTGAAGCAAAGAGAGAGTGGAAGTGAGCATGCATGAGAAAAACTGCCTTTAAGGGCAGGAACAGCCTTATTAGAAGGCTTCGCATCATCCCACAAAGAGTATCAGAGTATCTTCCACAATGTTAGCTCTGCCTTGGGATTCAAGGAGTGCTGCCACACTAGTCCACATCTAAAATCCATCCAGGGCATTCTGCTACAACCAGAGTTTACAACCTTCAGCCCTTACATGCAAAATTCAATGAGCTTGATGCAGAAAATGCTGCTTTTTCTTTGAAGAAACCTTGGTCACTCCCTCCTTTTTGCTTCCCTTCCCCCAGATTGCATGAAAGAGCACAATTGCCTTTCTAGGCAGCTGCATGAAAATGTGTTTCTTCGCTTTGCCAGCTCCATAAATGTAGGTGATAGTCGTGTCTGTCTGCCATGGGATAGATGTAGGACCAAAAAAGTGTTCACTGGGGGCTGAGGAGCCCCCTGGCATGGCCACAGTGAAAGCAGTATACCTGAAAATGTGTTAGAGATTGCTGTGCCCCTACATGTAGACTCAGAACCTCCAGCGAGGGGAAAATGTTGCAATCTAAACATTTATACTATTGAAAAAAATGGGAAATCATTTGCTCAGACATAAATTAGCTCCTAGAGGGCAGGTTTATTATGGCATGGAACATTTTAATGAGAAGAGGAGGTTCCACAACCATAGGACACACTTTGCATCAGAATGTTTGACATATAAATAACATTTGGGCGAGATTTTCAACCCTGAGACATTTAGCACTTAAGGGGGGATTTGGAAGGAATTTAAGGCAGAGGGATGTGTAAATTGGTTCTCCAGTGAAATTCTGCCTGCTCTGAGGTCTGACGTCAGGTTTACGCAGGGAGCTGAGCTGGGATGTGGCTGCAGGGCAGGGGAGGGCTGGGAGCTGGGTTTGAAAGGCTCACAGAAGGGATGTTTGTGCAGAGCAGCTCTCCCTCTCTGCCTCCTCCATCCAAAGCCCTGTCTAAGCCTGCTTCAGGGGATAAGAGACATGACAGGAGCACAGTTTCTGAGATATTGTTTCTCTTTCACCTCCTGCTACCCCAAAATCTTGTATTTCACATACTTCTAAACTGTTTGGGCTATCAGCAATTCTTGGGATAGAAATCTACTGCAGGATCCCTAAGTGAGGCTGATAGATCAGTCCCAGTTAAAGCTGACAATCAGAATGGGTGGTGAGGTCAGGAAGAGTTGCTATCAAGTGATTCAAAAAGGGCAAGTAGTAGGATTTTTCCTATTTCCTATGGCTATTAGCAGTCAGTTTAACATCTCCTGTAAGAAAATGCCAAGTTGTGAGCTGGGTACTTACCTGAGAACATTTTATATCTAGCCTGCACTTAGGGCAGGAACAACTTCTTTTTTTCTTGTTACCTTGTTCTTGAAGGATAACAACAGCAACCCCCAAAACTCTTCCTCCTGGTCTGCTAAAAAGCACCTGTATAGGAAATGGGGGGGGGAAATAGAAGGAATTATAATTGCATAATGTTGTTCTGGTTGGCCATTCATTGAGAAAGTATAAACATAACAGAAGATCAGGGGATTTGAATTTGGATTTTAAGAATGAAGATTTTAGCACTTGTGACAATGGGTGTTTTGTAGACATACGAGCTATGGATTTATGGTCCTGTGCTGGTTTTCACACCAAGCACCACTACAGAGGGGGATACTGAGCACTGGCACTGGGGAGAGCCTTTGGCTGAGTTTTTCACACCAGAAACCACATTTTCATGATCAGAGCCTCTCTCCCCACCTTTCCCACGAGTATGGCAGAGGCAGTGTGGTGCTTGCCCCAGCTATGGCCACTTTACCTGAAGGTCCCAGAAGAGCTCCTACCCTCCTTTCCCAGGCTCAGGGCTCAGGTCTCTGTCCCAGTTATTGGCTGGCTTTGCTGGCGTGGCATCCTCAGCACCCAGAGAGGACAGGGCGTTTTGTTCAAAGGAAAATGTCCTTGATTGCACCATCCCAGGAGAAATCAGACTCAAATCCATGGGATGTGCTTCTGGCAGAGCCCATGGCATGAGCAGCAGAGTGCTGATCCTCCTGCTGCTCTCAGGGGTTTTCCCCAGCTGTCTTTCCCAGAGGAACCCTTCCCAACCCCTCCAGTGCCCAGAAAGAGAAAAGAGTGTCAGAAAGCAAGCTGGGAATTGCAAGTGTTCAGGTATTTAGTGGCCAAAAACTGAGGAGAAACATGGAAAAACCTGAGACATTTCTGGTTCAAGTATTCAAACCATGTGCCTGCCCCACTGGCTCTGAAGAATATGAATTATTATTTGGGTGTGTAACATAAGTATTCTCTCTAGGAAGCTCAAGAAGATTGCAATGGTTATTTGAAGTTTCCAATTCATGATTTATGCTTTATAGGAAACCTAGTGCTATATCATGTTGGGAAATGAGCATGCAGGGTCCCTCCAAAGTATTTTAATCTTAACCACAGCAGTCTTCTGAGTTATCTTGCACATGAAATTTTCTTATTTTTGCAATGCTATGAAAGAAAAATTATATTTCAGCCGATAAGAAAAATAAAAAGTCTCACAACACAGGAGGGTAGAAAGATTATTCAACATTATTCATTTTTTACACTCCCTAAAGGTAAGTCCTGGGTATTTTATGCAGTTTTTCCTTCCTCTTTACATTTTGCCATGACATTTCAAAGCCAGCAGTTGAAGAATTGCTGCAGATAAAAACATGAACATTTTATTCAAGAGCAATATCCTCAATAGCACTGTATTTGAAGGAAAAAGTGCAGCATTCAGTTTTAATGTATATGAATTAAGGGAAAGAGAAGCAAAGTGTCCTCTTGCCTGTGTTGATAGAATAATTTTTAGCAGTTTGGGGCAGAAAAAGCAATATTGATGTTTGACCTTGAATTTGTTGGGGTTTTCCACAAGAAAAGGTTATGTTTAAACAGCATAAATGTCTCATCTTTCTAGGAAAAGCTGTTTTCACCTAATTCATAACATGTTTGCAGTTCTTATGTTGATAATGAAATGCACTGATTTGGCTGTGTAAGTAATAAATTCACTGACTGAGATTTGCAAAATTAGCAGCCTGGCCAAATTTGCAAGATCTTGGGAAAGTCATGAAACCCATCAATCTTGGCATTCAAAAATTTACAAAGCACAACTTTGTTTTACACAAGTGCTCTTGTAATAATTTATAAATTTCATTTAGCATTTCTTTTACTTAATAAGTATATAATTCATACAGGACAGAAATTAAGTTGTACAACACTTGGTTTCAATTTTGCGGTTCCTATTAGGGGGTTTTAATGTTCTCCTATTATTCCTGCAGAGCTTTTTCTCTGCTGTTGGGCCTTATCATCCATGTGTTGGCCAGCTTAGATGAAAAGCCACATTGCATGTGCTAAACCTTCATACTAATGCTACCAAATGAATCAATTCCTACTCTCTGACTTCTGAACCTACCCTAAGGTGAAGGAAACACGATCCACTGAGGATCATCTTGCAATTAAAACAATTCTCTATGAATCAGCATGACAATGCAGGTGCTAAGCAAGCATCTGTTCAATTAAGTTGGTTTAGCAGTTTTGAGGCAGGTCTATTTTGCTTTTTTTTTTTTCACATCATTAAGCTTACCTTAATGCTGGAAGCAAACAATAGCTCATTAGTGGATTAGGTGTAATTACCAACAGCAGTCATTATTCCTGAGGCTTAATGGGCCAATTTGCTGCTGTAATAGTACCCCAGTATTGTGGTGCTCCGGCAGAAAAGCCAGTGGTGCTGGAATGAGCCACTGCCTTGGAGGCCCTGGAAGTGGCTGAGCGATCCCAGCCCTTCCCAGGACACCCTCCCGTGGGATGGATGGATGGAGCTCGCTGCCAGCTGGGGGGTCCCAGCAGCTCCAGCCTTCCCTCGAGCCGAAGAGCATCCCCTTCTTGCTGGGTTTGCTGTCCATACACATTCCTGAGAGGAAAGGGAGGAATTCCAGCAGCTGTGTTAGTATTGCCCCACCTGGATTCTCTTTTTGTTGCCAATGTATTTATGAAAACATTTTTTAATGCTTTTTACTGCAGCAGCCAGATTAAATTTTTGCCGTGCTTTGGGCCTTCTAATTTTTTTCCCTGCATGATGTCATGCCGTCCTTGTAGCCATCCTGAGCTGCCTTCCCCTTCTTCCAAAGGTCACAAACTCCTCTTTTTTCTTTCCCTGAGTTCCACTTCTCTGTTCAGCCAGGCTGGTTTCTTCCCTGCTGGCTCATCTTTCAGCACGTGGGCACGACCATAATGAAGACAAAAACTCGTTTGTGAGCTGCCAATCTGGCGCTGTAGGAATGAGGATGAGTGACTCAGCTTCACCTTCAGATTTCCAGGAAGCTTGGGCTGCCTGCAGGACTCAGCATCTCCATGCTCTGTGCAGTCCAGAGGCAGAAGCTGAGCAGAGGAACCAGAGACCCGAGTGTAGAGGGCTGAGGGACCATTGGTGAAGTCCAAGGGTGCATAATTGCAGTTCTGTTTGCAAGCAGAGTGAAATGATAATGGCAGCTATGTTTTTATATTTAGCATTCTATTTTCAGTCACTCCTTTCTACCTGAGGGCCATATCGTTTTTCTGCTTTTAGGAAGGGGATTAAGAAAGGAAAAAAATGACATAATGCTACGGTGGAGTTAAGTGCCACTTCTTCAGGCTCTTGTCAAATCTTGTTATTTGGAATAATTACCAGTGTCAGGTTTGGGGAAGGAGTTTGATGAAAATTGCCTTAGCCTGTACTCATTTGGTGAGAAAAGAAAACCAGTATGTTGGAAGGTAAAGGACTGAATAGGCATCACCAGGAAAATCACTGTTTAAACAGCCTCACTTCAATATACATGGCTGTATTTTATCTCCATTTTTCTTCATGTCATTCAGACCTGGGCAAATCCTGCTCATGCTGTGACCAAGGGTGATTTCTCATTTATTTGAACGGCCCAGCCTACAGACTCCTGCTGAGCATTGTGTTCATTACTATGTATGATCCCTTAAAAACCAGGGAAAAGTGAACCAGATCCATTTGTACCTCCATGCATGGGAAAGACCAACCATCTTCTACAAGCATCCTCAAAATAGGTTTGAGGGAAGCTGTCTGGGTTATGTGTAGCTCTGCAGTCCAGCCCTGGTGTCCTGACAAGCCCCAGCAGTGATATCCATGTTTTCCCTGTAGTACAGGTGGGGGTGGGTGGCAGTTTTGTGAGGGAAATTTTTCACCTTGGTCTGAGGTCTATAGTTGTGGTGGAGCAAGAGGACATGCCCAGGCTGGAGAGGGAAAGGAGCCATTCTCCCATCCAGTTACTTTCTTGCATCTGCAACTCATCTAAATTTTTAATTTTTTTTTTTTAATGGCGAAAATAATGTCATTCTCAGAAGCATTTGTATGCTTTTAGTGAATAGAATCCAAAACCTAAACCCATAAAAAACTTGAAAATAATCAACTCAATTTTTTGGATCACCTCTCAGAAAACAGTGGGTTTTATTTCTTTCCATTTTGTAAGCATAAAAAACCACACCTCGTTTTTTTTCTCTTTTCAATTTCTTTTGAGTTATGGGAGCAGTTTCTGTCTATGAATTGAAATAAATCACCACTGTAAAAGTCATAGTGTACTGCTTTCTTTACTTGGAAAATGACCTCCAGATCCCTCACCATCATGCATGCCATCACAGGAGACCAAGCAGGTGCTTTTGAGATAGGAATTTTTGGTACATATATCCAAAAATTGCTGTCCTGTCGTCATCCCTGAATCCTGGGAGACACCAGAGAGCATTAGCTGTCCCGAGGGTTTCTACCCTCAGTGTTGTGTGTGGGGCTGGCTGGTCCTGGTCCATCCCCAGCTGGGCACCACTGTCCCTGCACCCTGGTGCTGCCACCCACAGCAGCCCCAGTGTGACCTGACCTAAGGAAATGACATCTGCCATGGGCACAGCAGGAACTGGTCCAGCAGGGAGGCTGAGCCAGGCTCTGGCTGGAATGAGAGCCCAAGCAGTGCTGCACATCCAGAGCTGATGAGCTGGATTTCCAGAGGAGGCTGCCTGGGGCAGGCTCAGGGTGAGTCTGAGCCACCCTGCAGGCACTGCAGCAGGTTTGAACCTGCAGGTCATAAATGACCTCACCAGTCACATGTGGAAAAATGTTACTGACTCCATGAAACCTGTTGCTCTGAGAGGTTCCTAGATTTCAGCATACCTTTGTAATGAGGTAGAAATGATGGCCAGTCAGAGTCATGAGCTGGACGTGCTTTCAGCAGCAGCTCTCACAATTATCTTCTGCTCTATTGCCAGGACTCAATTCCCATCTCAACTCTAAACATTAATGACTACTGCAGAGTCTGTGCAAGTAAAGAGTCCTTGAAGTGACTTGAAGTCATAGAAATTACAGAGACACACTAAGAATATTCAGATGCTGAAAGTTCTTTTTTTATTTTGGGAGGCACAATCCTTTTTTTGGAGTGTTGGTGGCATTGGTGAGAGCCCTGTGATCATAACAATGCCCATCTCAATATCTCTGGGCTCTCTCTGGTTACCTCTGATCCTTCCAGACTGTCTTGCCAGGTCAGGAAAATAAGAAAGGGAAAGGAAAAAATTTCTGCCATTTCTTTGAAATACTTGGGTTCCTGTGTGTGGGTGTGCCACATTTGCCAAGGATCTGAGAAGGACCTGGCATCAGTGCTCAAATCTGTGATCCCTCCAAGGTCTGTTGCACTATGGCACATACCTGAATGCTCTGGACACAGAAAGGATGTCCATGACATCCTGCTTCCTGACAGCAGTGATGCATGGAAAGGAGAGACAGTCATTCAGTATGAGGTTGCTCTGGAGTCTTGTGGAATTTAATAGGCAATAAAATCAGGTTTGACAGAATATACATTCACAGATTATTTGATTTGGTCATATTGCAATTACTATGAGTTGCCTTACAGCAACAGTGAGGGACTAGGTGAAATCCTGCTGAAATCCAGAACAGGAAAGGCTGGTTTTGCTTTACAGTTAGTAAGTTAAACTGAAATCAGTTACAGTGGAAATCTGAAGCTCAGAGCAATTGACCCAAATTAATAGGAAATTAATAGGAAATCTTGGGAAACCAAGCCAGCCTATGAAACTCCTGTTTATCTTTGTGCTGCTCTTCTTCTGAACCTCCTCAAAGCTGACCAGACAGCTCTGGTCTTCTGTACAATACTATAAAACTATTCAAAGAACATGAAGGAAGCTAAGTTACCCATTTACTGCTTCCCATTTTTTCTAGAACATGGGAAATCTGGTTGTCCATATTGTTTGAAAATATTGTTTATTGATATAAACAATATTAGCCAAATGCTAATAACCACAAGCCTACATGAAGGAAGATAAAAACTAATACAGGAAAGTTAACACTGAGCTGGGTTTAGAAATTCTGTGCTGATGTGACTCTAACCAAGCCCCAGGACCTAGCAGAGGATGCTGCATTCCCATCTGTTTATCCTGTGGTAATTCTCCACCATAAGCCTGCCCTAGAGTTTACCAAATCACACAACACTTTGGTGCTGTTCTGTGGCTTGGCCATCTAAATATTCCCTTGTTACAGCTCATCTTGGGCGACAGATAATCTGATACAATCATAATATACTGTTAATCTAGTGTGACTGGTGAGAGCTGGAATCCTGCCAAGCCGTTGCCCATCCTGACGTTAAGGAGCTCTACAATGGTTAATCCTGTTGTCATCTGAATTAACTTTCAAACAGGGTAAAACCCCCAAGCAGTTGCATAATAAGAGGCTTAAGGTCTTGAGCTGAGGAGCAATGTGTGAATTTTGTGCATGCCTGCGTACCAGTAGCACCTTGAATGTGGTTTTTTTGTTAAGAGGATTGTTTTCCTGGGTAAAGTTGTTGATGCTCTTCGGCTTGCTCCACCCAAATTTGAGTGTGTGTGTGTGTGCTGAGAGCCTACAATGACAATTAAGGATCCCAGAAACAGTGTCCAGTGCTAGATAACGATCCTGGAAATAGGGTGGTTGATGCTTCTCCTTCTGGGAGCTGGTGCTTCCCAAAGAAACCTCGAGAGAGGTCTGCCTGCACTGGACTCTTTACAGCCTGGAGCTGCCTGATAGCCTTTGGCAGGCTTGCAGGGTATTTCAAGTATGTTTCCAAACAAAATAAGCATTCAGCACATGAAATTATTCACCTGGCTCTTTTAAAGCTCCACTGGCTCCCTCCAGCAGGAGGGATGAGCAGTTGGGTACCTGGTTGCTCAGGTGTCTTACAACCAGCTGCTCATGTCCATGTGGCTCTCACCCGTGGTGTTGTGGTTACAGTTTTTTGGAGGTATTTTTCCATAAACATTTAATTTATGCAACCATTCTAGATATGCAAATAAAACAAGTTAAAGAGAACCAAGCCTCACAAGGGAGGAAGGGAATTGCCTCTGCTGAACTCACATTGTAACACAGCAGTTGAAGAAGCTTGAAGCTGGGCAGATCAGTTTTGTTAAATGCTTGTTGCTTGGTCTGGACCCTTTTTTTCAAGGTATAAACCAGAGAAATTTTTGGGGTTTCAGCACCAGAAATGGATTTTTATTGGGGTAAGACAGCATCAGGTTCATTAATGTGCTTTTGTGTTAGGATCTGTTCGGCTGTCACTCAATGGGAATCTTCTTGAGCTCTACGAGTGTTGGGCTCAGCCATACATGAGCAGAGCTCTTGGCTCAGTGCTTGGGTTCACAGGACACAAAGACATTCAAACAAACCCTGAACATCATCATCCTCTCCTGGAGGAAAGAGGTTTCAGGTTTCAGGTGAGATACTGCTGGCTTTCAAAAAGATTGATGTGCAGTATTTGGCCAAATTAAGGGTACAGAACAATGTGTTATCCAATGGTCACCTCATTTGTCCTGGTGATTGTCACTGCAGGTGGCTCCTGGTGCCATCAGGGTGTCCCCACAGGGATCCCACAGAGGGGCTGAAGTAAAACCTGAGTCCAGTCTGTGCTGGGGAAGGCAGGGAGTGATGGAGACACCGCAGCAAAGAGCCTGCTGAAAATGTTCACTCACTTTTTCCTTCTTTATTTCTAGAAGCAGATGTGAGCACTGAGCCCTGAGGGTGCTCCTGCAGTCCAGCAGCCCATCACAGACCAGAGCCACAGCCATGGCTCAACTGGCAGCTTTGTGGGTTTGCCAGCCATTCAAAATGCTCGCCAGTATTTAAAGCATGCATTGTTGTGGTTTAAACTTGGGAAGGATTTTTAAGGAAATCTTCAGCTGAGGACAAATGCCAAGAAAAGCAGCCTGCAGCTGGCCACTCACATATTGCTGCAGCTGCTCTTGTGTGGCTGTTTGCTTTGCAGCAGCACTTCATGGTGCATGTCCCAGGTGTGGCACCTGGAGGGCACCTTCATGGCATGGAGCAATTGTGAGGAAGCTGCTCCTCCCTCAGCTGGGCAGGGCAATGTTTCTGCTGCTCTGATCAGTTTCACAAGTCAGAAATGGTAATATTTCACTGGTAACCCTGTGGCTCCAGCTCTTCTGACCCCTCTGCTGGCTCTGAGCATGGGGGGTCCTTGGCTGGAGCCCCAGGGAGCCCTGGTGGGACCACGAGCAGGAGGATGAGCTGGAGCAGCTCAGCTCCAGGGCATGTCCTTGGCTGCTTTTGTCCCCTGTGCCATGGGAAGTGGCTTTGCTAGGAGGTGGAGGGGGGACAATGGTACCCCCTGACTGAAAATCACTTCTCACTTCCCTCGGGTCTCCCATCCCTCGAGTCTCTGCTGCAAAGCCAAGTGATTGTGGATATCAACACCAGATAGTTCAGGGGACAATGAGACTTCTGAAGTCAGCTTTTGAAATCAGCTTTTCCCTCTCTTGGTTGGATTGACCTGCACCTAACTCAAAATATTCTTTTCTTTTCCCCCCACCAGTTGGGTCATTCAATAACTTCTCATGCAGATATTCTGGTATCTTAGAATATAACTAGGCTCACCTTCTGTCTTTCCTCATGTTCTAAATCTTGCGTGCCCATTTTTGCAGAGTTTGTGGGAACTCAGCATCTGTGAGACCTCTTTGTCTGTGTCACTTGGGCTGACTTGAACCTCAGGTCTAATATCTGCAAAATGAATGAGAAATGGGTTGGTTGGTGGGAGGGCTGATGGTTTCACACTGGGCTGGCAAGGTTGAATATTGGGGGAAAAAAGATAAAACCAAATCCAACCATCAAAGAACCACCAGACAAATAAAAGAGATGAATCTTCTCAATTTCCTGGGAAGGTTCATGTTTCCAAGAGACTACCACTTAAAAATTGCTGGAGGTTTTTTTTAGAGGTCTATTTTTTCACCTCCCAGCTCTGCTACTGCTGTTTCCTGCAGCCTTGGTCAGGACACTTTTTATTCTTAAAGTACTAGCTGTAGAATAGAGAAATATGAGGGTTTTTTTTTTTTGCTAAATATGCTAAGATTCACATATCTAGTAAGTGTGGAAATTTTTTCTTTTTCAGTTTTTGCAATGAATATTTCAGGAAAAGGGAATCCTCGAGCAGCAGCAGTATTTGAGATTCCTCACTTCCTCCCGTTCTGAAAGCTGGGGGCACTTCACTTCCATTTGTGTCAATCTTTAAATTTGCAAATGGGAGCAAGCCCCTCTGGAGCCTCCCTCCTTGCTGTGGTGAATGACCAAGGAAGGCTCTGCTGCCCTTTCAGGAATGTGATGGGGTCTAAGTCCCTGGGTTTGGGAAGGGGGGTGGAGCTCTGCACTTCCAGAGCCAATGGTCATTTCGTGATAAAGTGATAATGCTAATAATCCCCAGGTCCTTTTTTTTGCCTTTGAACTGAACACTTTGCCTGTCTCAGCTGTGGTTGCCTTTTTGAACTGTCAGTTTGGGAGGATTAGGTGCATGTTTAGGCTGGGTGAACTCATGAATGAAAATATTTTCCTTGGCAGTTTTTAAAATGCTTCCCCCCTTTAAGAGCTGAACCCTTTGGCAACAATCTGCTTTTTGCCTAGATTACCACTGTCATTTTGGGAGGTCTTTTCCTGCAGAACAAACAATGGAATTTTAATAACACAGTGAAATAGATTCAGGACTGCTTTATTTATATTTTCTTTATTTATGCTTGAATACTTCGTATGCAGCTCCAGCAAAGACAAATTTAAGCTTTGTATTACTTCAAAATGATGAATTAAGCTCTGGGAGATTTACTTCCCCAGAAAAGGATATTTTGATTTGCTGCTTTGAAAATGTCTCATAAAACCAATAAATATCACAGAAATTGAAAATAAAAACCCTTCAGTAAGAATTGCAGATGCAAAGCAGAGCAGATACAGAGCTGCTCTTTCTGCAGGGTCTGCCTTGTGTCTGCACCACAGCTCCCTGCCCTAGTGAAGGTTTGACTCAAATGCAAGATCACCACTGCAGTGAAGCTGAGTTAATTTTGAGGGTTTATTTTGTGTGAAGCCCTGGACTGAAGTGCTCAAGCCAACACCATCTTTGGCTGCTTGAGCAAACTGGCACTGGTTAAGCTCCCAATGCCATTGTCTGGAGGACTCTGCTTGCAGAGCATCCTTCAGAATGATCTAACTTTGTCTAAGGGCAAAGACATCACGCTGACATGCAAAGTGAATTTGGGATCATCTCAAGTGAAGCATAAAAAAGCACCTGCTGAAACTATGAGCTGAGTAACTACTACCAAACTGAAATAAAGTAGCTTGTGCCTCATACAAACTCTTCTCAGAAACCCTGACAGGTTTGAAAATCAGCCTTTTGTGACCAGGATTACATCAATTTCAGTGGTAAATATTATAATACTTTATGAATAATCCCTTAAGGTTGCTATATGTTGTGTTTTCTCCTCAAGAGAACTGTTATTTTATTTTCCCTGCACATCTTCATTCTGGTGTACAATCCTTCCAACTTCCCCAACCTGAGCAAGGAGGCAAGGAATGAAGATATTCCTGCACAACAAATCTGTTCCAGGCCTTTCAGTGTCAAATGAGCCTTTCTGTGTCAGATAAGCCATTGATACTCTGCTGTATTCAATTAAGAGAGATGGCACATGGTGTGGATGGAAATGAACAAGTGCTTCTCAGTCTGGGGATGTGAGAGACACAAGTGTACTGGAAGGGTTGTGCTATGGGAGCTGTGGAAAAAGAGAAGGAATTTGGATATTTTCAAGGATGCACTGGGTATTATTTGTGCCTTATTGTTCTGTTTTTAGCTCTGTTGATTCTATCCTGCTTCACTGAAATCACTTAAGTAATTTCAGTGCATACAAAACCCACGTGCAGCTCAGTGCTGCAGCCTGGCAGGAACCTGAAAAAGCCAGGGAGCAGAACAGGTCACTGAGACTCCCTGTGCTGAACACAACTGGGATTTTTCAACTCAGACTTTGTCAGCACTTGGTGACGTTGGTCACGAGCTGGAGTGGTGTAGACCCTGACTCAATCTCTTGATGTGAGACCTGCTGTTTGCTTCCCTGTGCTAGTCAAAGGACTCCTAGGAAGTCCCAGCAGGGCTCCTCCAGTCCCACATCCACTCAGCTGATCATTTCAGGAGGAAACATCAGCTAAACCCTGTGAGAATTTCGTTTGGCTGCTGCCAGAGGAACAGCAAAGGGGTTCAGCCATCTCACAGAGATACTTTAATTTCAGAGCTACTGTAAAACAGCTTCTGCCAAGGATATTGCAGCTGTTTTTCCATTTCTCTCCTCTTGTAAAATCAAGGGTGAAGAAGCTGCAGGAACATGGCTTGCATCCAGGAGTGTGATAAAGATGCAAAGAAAAGCAATGATTCCCAGGGGAATGAACCTCTTTGGCCACTTTGCCGTAGCTCTGCCCGCCTGGATCAAAGCTGCTGCTGCACCTGCATGGCATGATTGTAGAAGATGCTCTTCCCATGGATCTAGGGGAGGTGTTTATTGCTTATCAGACAGCCTGTTAAAGCAGAACAGCTCTCTGTAGATAAGGAAAAATGCTGCTGGTCATTGGGAATTTTGGTCAATATTTGACCATCTTTCTCAGGGGGAGGAACTTGTCTTTACAGCTGGGAGCCCAGAGCAGTGGCAGCTGGTGGTGGAGCTTGCAGGAAGGAGAAAAGATTCTCTGCTGTCCTGAGAGGCTGCTCCATTTCTGTCTTTACATCTAACAGCAGTCTGGGGCAGAGAGTGGAGGCATCACACTCCTCTCAGACTGGGAAAAGAGAAGAAGGCATCTAAAGGTGTGAGAAGAGTCAGCTCTGCTGTTCTCATGGATTCATGCATTGCCCTTCCCTGCAGCCAATGGGAAGAAATAGAATTGGCAAAGTTGCACCAAACAAGTGCTGCAATTAGGGTGGTGAGTGGCTATCAAAGCAGAACATACAAGAAACCAGAAACTGGAGTCTTTGGACATCCAACTCCATGGCACAGCTGGGCAGCTGTCTGTTCCAAACCAGCCCAGGGGTTTGCCCTCCTCCTGGAGCAGTGGCATCCACAGCTTGTGCTCTGCTGTGTCATGGGGCTCTGAGGGATGGCCAGACAACAGCATGGGGCAGTACACAGGGCTCCAACTTGAGAGGCCAAATGCTGGTGCTGAGCACTTTAGTCTCCTCCTGACAAAGGTGGTGAGCATCTGCAGCAGCATTGGGAAGGCTGGTGAAAGGCTGGGGATGGGAATGGGCACAGGATCTGAGAGCAAAGGAGAGAAATAGGGATGTGCAGAGACACATGCACGTCTGAACTCAGCTGCCCCCAGTCTAACCAGAAAAGCCAGACAAGGAAGCCTGCAAAAGTCCCACGTCTTAAACTCTGCCAAAGTCATTCTTACCATTGTTGTGACCCACTTTCATTTACATTGGTCTTTCACTGTGCACTAATGCATTTAAAACAAGAACAAATAATATTTTAAAAGGCTTCTGTATCAGCAGAGCATCCAAGAACCAAGTCAGAACTTGTGTTCACTGGTGTTCATGCTGGAACATAGAAATAGATAGAAATGGTAGAGAATCCTGCCACACCTGCTCATATCAGTTTCCTATATTGTCACATTTAGTAAAAAAAAAAAACAAAGCAAAACAAAGGGGAAATGCACAAGGGATTGAGTAAAGTGCCTGCATATAAGGTGTAAAGTCCTGAGCAAGAAGAACAGCACAGAAGCCAAGGGGGACAGTTTAAAAGCTCCACAGTTGTTGGTCCTGGGACTCTAAACCCTAAAACAAGTTACCCCAAGTCATTCCCATGGGAATCAAAGATTCTGCATCTGGAAGAAGAGTCCTTAAAGTGCCTGATGGCTGCAGATCTCTTGGTTTTAATGGAGCAGTGAATTGAGGCCTGCCTATAATTTATTTAATGGAGAAGTTGAATATTTCTTACCTTAATGATAAATGTCCAAAATTACAATTTGGTAAAATGAACATGCCTCCATGCTAACAAGGAAGAGGAGGGTGTGTTGCCACAACTAAACTTCCCTCTTGGCCACCTGCCACGTGTTTCCATCACCAAAATAACTTGCAGAACTGAGGACTGGCTAGGAAAAGGAGTGGAAACAAGGCTGGAGGCATAGGCAGGGCTCAGCTGGCACATCTGTGATTCACCTTATCTATGGCTGTGCTATGTAATAGCTTCATTGCCTTTCTCTTGAGGGGCAACTTCAAGAGAAACTGAGAACACTTAAATAAAACAGAAAGTGAAGTTTTGAGTTTATTTAACCATACATCTTTTAATTTTATCAGACAGTCCAGTAATTTTAATTAGTCAAGTCAAAAGCTTTAATTTGGTTAATGGTTTGGTTTTTTGATTTCTGGTCAGTGAGGTCAATGAAAACACTTTATTTTTTAGCTAATACAAAATGTGAGCTCGGTGCTTTGTTTGCCTTCCAGAGTGCTGTACCTACCTTCCATGGATTCTCAGGTATCAGAGTTTAATCAATATTAAATCATCCTCACAGTCTAAGTATTTGCTCATGTGCTTTGAATTGTTGCTTGCCTCAAGAACAGCAGTGATGCCCCTAAACTGCTTTCCCTGGGCTCCCCCAGACTCTAATTATGTCATTTAGAGAAGGACATTTCCTGGCAGCAGTTCCTCAGTTCACTGCAACAGCCACTCCTGGAATACAGAGAGAACAAGGCTGTAATAGCTTGCACATGTGGCTGCAGGGACAACTGACCTTCGTTTGGGACTGAGCACTAGACTGGATGGTTTTTGTTTAGTGCTTCCCCATGATGGCACCTTACAGCCAGCATGGGTAACACTGTGTGCCAGGTTCCAGCATTTACCTCTCTGGTGTTACACTCAGGTATATCACTACCTGATGTCAGATGCTATCACCAGCAAAGAAATGCTCTGTAGCTGCCCAAAAATGCTGGATATGTGATCCCCCAATGCATGAACTTGTGCAGCAGCAAATAGTTTCTTCAGAGTGTGAGCTTAGCGATAAACTGTGAGTATTCCTGATATTAATGACATTAATATGCTGAAATGCATTGATTTTCTGTGCCTCAACTTGATTCTTGTGGAGTTAGAGCAAAAGATGAGGAATGTGGCTTACACAGGTTTTTGGGACCACGCAGTGGCAGGAGGTACACATTTGCACCAGAAGAATAGGTCAGTTTTGGGTATGCTTGTTTTAGTTAATTTCATTCTCAAGAAAGTTGTTCCCTGCCTGAAAAAGTTGACTTATGAGGACTAAAACCATGGCCAGCCACATAGAGGGTGGGAAAAAAGCCATTGCTAACCTGAGTCCACTCCATGCATCAGTTTACTGACTGAATGGGATTGTACTGCTGTGTGAAGTCCAAAGGACCACTTTATATGGTTAATTTTTAATATAATTTTTTTTCCTCCACATTTATCTGCCTTTCTTTCTGGGTACTTGTACAATGGTATCCTTCTGCTGGAAAACGTGGAGCTCACGAGTGCCATAACAGAACAAAATATACACCAAACATTAAACTTATTCCTCCTCATTTCTGCAGTTCACCTGAAAACCTATGATCCATTAAAAAAACCCATAATTTTTCAGTCCCAATAAACAATGTTAATAGAGACTTTCATGGCTGCCTACAAACACCAGATATCTTTTCAAGACAGAACAGGCAAAAAAGAAGAAAAGAAAAATGTCGGGAAAAAATAAAAAGGCAGACAAATAAAGGATAATTTTTGGAGATGTGTAATCCCTTTTACCTTTGTTTGTCTCTGATGCATCAAATGTGGCCACAAATTATTGATAAAATTGTGTGAGGCCATAGCCTCCACCAGCAGCTTCCCTGGAGTCCATGCCAAGGTGTTGCTGCTCTTCCTATTAAAAAAATAACCTTGTTAGTAAGGGTTGTAAAGCATTGTTAAGGTGCTTCTAATAAGCAAAACATCAGAGGCAAAGATTTATGTTAAGTGTAACAGAGACAATGAGAACTGAAGTTGACATCGTTTGTGCACTGACAAAAAAAAATCTCATCTGTTTTGCATTCACATATGGAACATATTCCCAGGGGAGAGCAAGTGACATATTTTTAGGACACTATTTCATCTTAGGAAATCAATGTACAGGCTATTAAAACTCCATTTTTTCCATGAATGATAAGTGTAATTACAGCTCTCTTACAATAAAACCTTGTGCTTATTAAATGTAAATATTTAACAATGATTAAAATACATTTGAAGGAAATTTTATAGCTTTATTTTATACGTTCCCATCTGGGTTGCCTTTCCTAAACCGCTATACATTTTGGAGAGTTATTAAGTTATTATTTTGAGAAGGACTAACACTCTGCGTGTCCCTTGCTTCAATTTGAATTTCATACACTTTCAGAATTTATTGAAGTCTGGTGAATTTGAGATTCCATCAATGCACTGTTGTATTTGCAGAGCTGCACCGAGGGGAAAAGTGCCTTCGTGAGGTAGGAAATGCCACACTGGCACGTCTTTTGGGCACCCACTTTTGATGGCCAGCTAAAGTTCCCTGACTCCACATGCTCCAGCTCTCTTTTCTTTCCAAATGAAGCAGGCTGGTTCCTTAGATGGGTTTGTTCAGTTTTATGTATGACCCTTCTGAGGCAGTTGTAAAAGTAAGCATTAATAAACAGCCCAATCTGATACCTGGCAGGTCTGGCTAAGGAGCACTGTGGGCAGAAGCTGCTGACCCTGGGCACAATCCAGGGCTGCACAGGCAGGATCCACCTTCACAGAGCAATCTGACAGGATTCCTCCAGGAAGGAATTCATGGCTGACTGAGGGTTTGTCAGTTCTAAAGAATAAACCCTGTCTGTAACCAAAATCTCCCCTCCAGAAGGTCCTTTAGAATGCCCAGGGAAGCGTCGCTACAGATTTTGAGAGTTGAAGTCAGTTTGGTATCAAATCCTGCAGCTGATTTAAAAACTGCATTGCAGGGATATAATCTGTTATGCTGCTATGGAACAGTTTAAATACTTCCAGAAAGGACAGCACTCCCTGTTAAATTTTTATAAGTTCTTGATATAATTTGTGCTCAGATGTGCTGATTTAGTCTCTATTTGCTTTTAGAGGTTTGCACTCCCCCAGCTATCCCTAATTCCCTCTTATTGTTGCTTTTTGAAAGAAAATTGTGTGGAGTTCAGCTTCATACCCAAGCTAATTCCAAAAGGCTGAAGTTAATTTTTAATTTGACTACTATTTTTAATCTTATAAAGAATATCACTAAAGTCACTTACTTGAGAGAGTGCTAACAGGATCAGGCCACTGAGAGCTCATTACAGCTCCTGATACTGCAGAGAGTCAGGAGCTCAAACCACTGCAGAGTTTCTTGGACTCACCAGGTGCCCCTTATGGCAAAAACCAGGCAGAAAAATCCGCAACTGCTATAATTTAAAACAAAATTTAAAAATAAACAGAGAGAAAAACTCAGTATTTTTGTCCAGGATGTTAAAAAAAATAAATAATTACCCCAAATTTCTCATTTGGGTGCATATCAGCTTTTGAAAAACCTGGCCAGGGTGCACATTTAAAGCATCTTTAGGTTTTACCCTTCCTCCTTTCAGATTGTTAAATGCCCTCAGCAACTCTGAGATGCTGCGATAGACAAAGACCCAATGTGTGTGTGTGGCTTTTCAAACAGTTTTCTCCGAGGAGGAAAATTTCTCTTTAAATAAATCTCCCTCCTCTCTTGAAACTGGTACTTAAAAAAACCCCAAACCCAAGGAAGCAGCTATTTATTTCTGAAATAACACACAGAACATCATTGTACAGCAGTGTAAGTTCCACCTGACGAAAAGAAAATTAATTTAAAGCAGTGATTTTCCACAAGATAAACCTTTGGGAAATAAAGGTTTCTCTTAGAGAAAAATAAATAGTAGTAAAACAAAAGTGTTCAGGAGTGTGGACATCTTTAATTGCTTATTTAACTAAACCTCTCAACTAAATATTAATTTATGAAATTTTAAAATTTTTTTTGTGAAAAAAGTACTGGGTAAAATTAGACTGTATGTTTGTTGTTAATTAGAGACCTGTATTTTCCTACAGAGCAAACAGCATCTCTTGCACACAATGACAACAGAATATCACAGGTAACCTTTCCCAGAGACTTTTGTGGTCTGTAATGCAAGACAAATATTTGTGTATTTTTGGCTGGTGCTGTTGTCACTGAAGTCAATGGGGCACAAACCTCAATGGGAGAAAGGCAACGCCCTTGCTGATGCCAATGTGATGGAATAATCCGAGGCAATCAGTTTTCCAGCATTTCTGAGCTATTTTTACGCCATAATTAAACATAATGCACAGTGTGTGTATATATATATATATATGTATATATATGTATGTGTGTGTATACATGTAAATGTAAATGTAAATGTGTGCACAGGAGCTTTAACTCAAAACCTACTAAATATAAACCTCAATTCCTGAAATGATATCGGGTACTTGTGGAAAATTCTGTGTGTTTTGATAACTAGCTGTATCTGTGTATTTTACCTCCACAGGTAATTTCATGGAATCATTGTGTCTGCTTCTCAGGGGGAGTTAAAATAATAGACTGTTATTTTGATCTTGGGCACATGGTTTTATTTTTTGCAGTCTCCATCACTTTTAACTGCTCAACTCACACACTTAAAATGCAATGTCCACTAACAAATCCAGATTCCGTTTAGATTTTTTTTTTTTTTTGCAAAAGAAAGTTTTGTTTCATATTTTTTGATTCATTATTCCTCTCTGCCCGCTTATAAAGCCAACTCCTGGAGGTGTTTTAACTTGTAAGTGCAAAATAAAAACGGGCATATATTCTGCATGTGTATATTGAAAATGAAAGAACATGAGGCTGTTTTCACAAGCATTTAGAAGGGAAAATCATTGCCTTCACTTCTGTCCTTTGTTCCCAGATTTCTTGCATTGAGAATTTCAATTTGATGTTCTGACATTAACCTCTATGCTTCACTCTGACTGAAACTGCTTTCATCCGTTTAATGACAAAAATTGAATCTCATCCTGCCAGAGTTACCATGTACTTTCAGCGTGGCTGGAAATTGCACTTTAATTCTACAGTGGCAGATTTAGTACAGAATATACTGTGGAGGACAGCAACTGCCCATAGGAAAAAAGAACCTGTCTAAAATCATACCTATTTTTTCCTGAATGCTGCATTTTCTGGACATTAAGTAAATACAGAGCTGATCCAAAGTACATCCCTGAAAGAGTTGTGTGCTGTGTTCATGGGCACCCAAATGTGAGGCTGGGGAGAAGCACACTGTGCCTCAAGGTATAAGGGCTGAAACTCTCCCTCCATATTTTCTTATTTCATCCTGTACAGGTAAGGGTAAATGCGTGATTGAGGTGCAAAATTTGCTGAAGATAAAGCTAACCTCTATTCTCTGTGCTGCTTTCTGAGTGGGGACAAATTTGTGATTGTGAATACAAGATTCAAAATAGAATTAGCATTTTGCCGAATAAATCACTTGCAACCAAAACACTCCCATGTCCACCCTGTTTGTGGTGGGTGACAGCAAAGGTGAGGACACTAAAGCAGATTTATCAACAAATGAGGAAATTCCACAGAGCTATTAACCCCCTCCTTCTAATGAATTATTTCATCACTTCACTCTCTACCTGTTTCTCTTTGCATTTCTCAGCAACTGGGAGGCTTAATACACACTTTCCTCCAGCAGAGACCTTCATGTTCAGTGTTCCTGAAATGTCTTTTCTTATTCAGTTCCCTCTGCAGAAGCCATAATCTGCACCAAGACGTGGTGAAAGAGTCTAGCTCAGGTTGTGATCCCTGGGTCTGTAGTGTCAGTCCAGTCCCCTTTTTGCTGAGGTTTTTTTGCATCTTGCTCAGCAGCTGACAGCATGGTGCAGCACTGCAGGGAGTGTAACAGGGGAGAGCAGTGAGCACTGACATCGAATCGGTCTCTTGACTCAACAGGTTATTTAAAAAACAGGGAATGCCTTTAAGTGCGTGGCGATTTCCCACTTCTCAATGGGAAAACATTAAAAGCCTGATGCTTTAATCTTGCTGCATAGCCCCAAGTTGAGGGTTTAAAGCTGAAAGCTTGCATTTCCAGCTCCTGCTCTTTTTGCAGAGATTCCTGACAGACCATAATACAGCTCACAGCAGTATTAATCCCCTCTAGAGCCGCTCTAATAGTGACACCTCCTCGTACCACCCAGGCTCGGCGGGCCCAGGCTTGGGGCAGGCGGAGATAAGGCAGCCCTTGCTCCTCAGAGCAATCAGAGCCCCTAATTGCTCACATTTATTGCCATTAGGAAATTTGGGAGAGGGCCCAGCCCAGGTCTTTCCTGTGTTTTGCTGCAAGACAAGACCACCGATTTCAGCGGCCGCAGGATCAGCCCTGAGTTTTGCTGTCAAATCCAAAGGAGCTCCACGCCTGGGAAGGCAGGTTCAGGAATCCAGATTTATACTGCTGCAATTAACTGCAAAATTTGGCCCTAAAAATCCCACTGATGTAAACAGCAGGGCTGCAGGTCAGCACCGAGAACACAGCCTGGGATTAACGGCAGCTCACTACTGCAGCAATTATCTCCTGGCAAAGCCAAAAATCTCCCTTGTTGAGCAACTGTGGGGCTCTTGGTACTCTCCCTTACACCTGTAAAATGCCAGGTAAGGCCACCAAAACAGAGGACTTATTTTCCTAGATTTTCACTGAGACAGAAACTAAGTGAGCACTGTGTTCTTAATATTATTTGTAAAATAAATGTTACCAGCCTCTGAAGAGGAGTCATGGAGTGGAGAGGCTGGACCTGATGTTTGTCAAGAGAGTTAACAAGCCTGGCAATAAAACCCTGGGTAATGATAGCTCTGAAGAGTTATATTTGATTTGGAATTTACTTTTACAAAAGCATGAAATTTCAAGTAGGAATAAGATCTATAACTACCTATAGAAAATAAGGGGTTTCAGTACTGAGAGAATGATGGACTCGATTCTGTACTGCTCCTGCAGGACAGATACTGTATTAGGGGTGTAGGATCAGAACTCAGTGAGTAATACAATCTTTGTCTTTGGTAAGCATAAAACATTATTTTCTTTAATCAATTTGTTGTATAAACTTTTTGTTTTATGATAGTCTTCCTTTGCAGGACTTATTTTTAGCATTTACTGTTGGAAATTCAAGCTGGTTTAGTTTCTTTGTGCAAATATGATTTCAGAAGTTTTCTTTGCCTTTCCCCCCACCAGTGTTTGCATCCAATTCCATGACAGCGTCAGTCAGTAAGGCAACTGAGTACAGCAGGGATAAGTTTACAAATTACCTTGTTGTAAACTTGAATATTTTTGTGGAGTTTGCTCGACTTCATAACGAAGATCCAGCTTAGCCCTCAGACTCTGCACAGGGAAACGAGGCATTTCTTCAAATACCTCTCCCCTCTTCTCACTCTGCTTTGTGCCATAGATTAAGAAATCTCAGATTTTACTACCGAATCCAGGCAAAATTCCTATTAGCAGAGATACAGGATTTACCCCAGTAAACCTGGAAATACTAAGGAAAACAGGGTTTTTTGTTTTGTTTTGTTTTGTTTTGTTGTTTTTTCCAAATCCATAACGAAAAGTGCAGTTAATAATGCAGAGTAAACCTCCAAATTAACTTAAATCTGGGCAGGATTCGGAGGGAATAGGGGAATTCGTGACCTCCTCAGGCAAAGCCCGGCTTTCCTGAAAACTCCACTTCAAGGAACTAACGGGATCAAGGTGAATTTTTTGAAATGTCCCCTCTCCCCGGGTCCTTGCTCCGGCGGCGGGACCCGCCTCTCCTTTTCCCGGGGCGCTCCCGCTCCATCCCGGCCGCTCTGCCGCCTGCCGGCTTGGGGCTGCTCTTCCACCCGGGCAGCCTCCAAACCTCCCTTTTAAAATTACCTTTTCCTTCCCTGTGGTTTTTCCCCCCCTCCCCGTGTTTTTTCCCCCAATTGTCGGAAGCCGATGGGATGCTTCCCGCAAGCCCGCGCTTCCTTGGGAAGGAGGAACTGCATGCATGCCTCCCGTGCTATTTAAATCAACATAGGATATAGCAACACGTTTATGTCAGACATACCACTGCAATATTCTTGTTACTATAGGAGCAAAATACATGTAAATATTTAGGTGGATTCATTCCTAGTGGAAGGGGCAGCTCTGGAAACACAGGGTGCCTTGAGCCAGGACATGCTTTAGCACACATGGAAGCCGCGGGTAGGTGAGCTCCCCCCAGATTTCACACAATCCATGCAAATGCCAAGCTCTGCAGCGCTCAGTGCACACCGAAGTGTCGGTGGGACTGATGTCTGACTGCTTAGGGGAATAATCCTACCAAATCCCCGTAATAAATGTTTCCAGGATCAGCCTGGAATGATTTGGGAGAAAGTTTCCCTGGTTTCTTTTGTTTCTTTTCAGTCTTCAAATGACAGATGACATGTAAAAGTCAGTCCCTAAAAATCCTATGCGTTACAGACAGATAACAACCATAAAATTGTCCCTTCCCTACAGAATTTTGCTTTTTCTGCAAGGCCTGATTTCGTGTTTATGGTGGTTGGGAAGAAGTTGTAGGAGGGCTGAAGGAGTCTTTCCTTTGACATTATGGTGCAAAAAACCAAGGTTTTGTAATTGCAGCTTAGCTGATAAACTATTATAAGACAGAAAAGGACATTTTAAGTCAGGAAAACTGCAACAAAACAAAAATCCGAAATCTGTATCAGTTATAAAAGAGCTAGGTTTATGAAAGAGGGCTGGATTTATCTCCCAGCTCCAATGGATATCAGCACTGGAAAGCACTTTCAGTGGTATCAAACATAATTTAAACGTCTCTTTCTTCCCTGTCTTTATTTCTAAATGGAAGATAAATTGGTTTAAGTAATTTAGAGCACAGGGTTTCTGGTCTGACATGAGTGTAGCCAGTTGTCTCTGTGCCGTAGTTTATGCATTGTTCTGGAGAAAAGTAACAAATATTGGCTACCCACCAATAATTGTTTGAGAAAACCAGATATGTTCTGCAGATTTTGGCTATGCCGTTAGTCCTTGTATAAGCAAAGTGGGTTGTTTTTCAAACACTGCATTCATCTGAACCAAGCCTACAGATGGTATTTGTACTAATCCAGCAAATTCTGCCCTCCACGACATCCGCACAAAGGCCACGGCCAAGTCTGCAGCCAGACGGTGCAAATTTTCCCACTTTGGAATTGTGTGGCCGAGGGAAGTTTTGGTCAGCAGATATGTACACCAGTATGAGTTGAGATCCTGGTGTTCCCCCCTGCCAGAGTTTCCCATTAGGGAGCAGAAAGGAAACCTTATAAACCCTCCAGCGGCGCATACCATGGCTGAGCCCTCAGCTCCCAAACCCTCTGCAAATCCTTCCAGCCTTCCTGACTGAGTTCATGCCACGCACTTTCCCACCTATGGTTCTCCCTTTTTCATGGGAAGGGGATTCCCACACGGGATGAGTGTCCGCCGGCACCCGCAGCAATCATTGCCACCGTGGCTGATGCACTGGCACGACCCAAAACTGCCCAGAGCCGGCTTCAGAGAGAGGCCCAACAATGGTGCACTGTATTTAGCACTGTGTGCTGTGGGAAATGGAGAGAAGACAAACGGACTTTATTTTACAACATAAAGAATGTTACACCCTTTGGTAATACGTAACTAATAACTTAAACCCATTAAAAACTCCGATCTCTACTCTACCTCTCACGAATGGAGCCAAAGCTGTAAAAATTCATGAAGGAATCAGTAGCAGGCTGGCTGGGGTTACAAAATCTACAAAAACTGCTAGAAGTCACAGTTTTCTCCATGAAAGGCATGGCCATAACAAATATCCCACACAGCTCGCTTTCTAATCCATTCCCAGGAAGCTGCATTGTGTGAGGCTGAGCAGATCTTAACATCCAGCAAGGGCAGAGGCAGCGAGGGGCAGGCAGGAGGGTGTGGGGGACCACACGGATCTGTGCTCCCACTGGGTGTGGGCTGCCAGGGCAGGAGGGAGCCCTGAAATTCCTCCAACACTCTAGACCTGGGTTTGCCCCACGCTGGGTGTCATAAGGCTGGTAGTTGACTGATCACGCTGGGAAACAAAAGCTGTACCTGGAAGAAAAGGGCTCCTTTTCATTTCCGTTCCCCATGTCAGGCAAAAATTAATGACTAAATGCACCTTTCTCTGATGTTGTCCATCACGCAAATACTGGTGGGCAGGAGTCAATATGAACTTTAAACACACCTGACACAGGTGGCTCTTGCTTTTCAATGTTAAATGGCCACTGGCCAACAATTCATGGAGCAGCATAAAGGAATCCTTGTGGCAAGCAGCTTTCCCTCTGTATATATTTGTTATTCCAGAATGAAGCTATTCATCGAGGCTGAGATGAAACTGCCCAGGTGAACAACTTCCTGAAAGGCAGTGCTCCTGCAGCAGTGCAACCAAAGTCAACTGCATGATGAATGTGGTGTGTGAGCCTGAATATCTGGGAGAAGGCTGAGGAATTGGAGAGGGTGGAGGGCAGGATGCAGCTGGCAGAAGATGTCCAGTCGTCCAGGACTCTGCTGCTCCAGCATCCTTGTCAGTGTGTCTCTCCTAGACACTGGTCATGCCAAATCATTGCACTGGGGATTTTTGTACAGCCAGTGGATCTTTTCCTCGTCCTCTGGGTCACATCCTGCCAACAGACCGACACTGACACAGATGGATGGAAAAAAAGATCAGTGAATGGTATTATGTTTTCTTGTTTTAGCAGTCAGCCTGTGGATTTTTCCAAGAATGGTGATCTGAAATAAGACTCAGGCTGCCCTCAGAAGCGTTCAATGGCACTGCTCTTTTCCTACCAAGCAGTTGCAGCGTATCTTCAGGAGAACAGACATAACCCCACATCGGTTGTACTTCATCATTCTGCAATTTCAGTGCAAGCATGTGCATAAATTCTTTTGTCTTTTGGATGAAGCATATCCTATTCTAATATAATTTAATCAAAATAAAAAATAGATTGCACTGTATCAAAAAAAAGATATACAGACTAAATATTTTGGTGTGTAGTCACCAAAATAACTGTAAAGAGGATTTTGTAAGCAGTTGGGGAAGTTTTCTTTTGGCTTATGCATACAGAAATCTTTCCGTACTATCGGAGTTGGGATTAATTTATCACCAAGCCCAGGAACTGTTCCCAATTGGAATTAGCCACACCAATGTCTGGAGCTGACAAGCACAGCTGCAGCAAGCTCGCTCATGTTTATTATTGTAGTTTTTCTTGTCTTTTAACAGTTTGTACACTAATGGAAGAGCAGGAGCTGAAACTGCTCATCTCTGCTCTAACATTGCAATGAGTTTGTTAAGGCAGTAAAGCACCTTAAGGGCTGGTTTTAAGCTCCTGATGGGATCAGTAGTAGGCACAGAAAATAGCTGCATGCTCTTAAGTATTTTCTGACTGTCTCTGAAAGTTGAGTACAGAAGATTGCATTTAATCTCATCTTTCTGTGTTGCTTGATTTCTGTTTTTAAGACTGTTCTGGAAAACAGTGCTGTGTAGTAAAGGACTCAAGATATAAGTCTTTGCTGAAGGGGCACCACAAAAAAAAAGGAAAGAGGAACAAGAAAAAATGAATTTAGCTGCTACGCATAAGTTTCAAACTTGATGATAGCAGAAATAGGATATCAAGCAAGGCAGCTGGCAGAGATGGGATATTTTGGCACCCAGAATTTTCTTTTCCTTGATGTTCATGCAGGATACAAGTCATTCTGCCTCTGAAAAGAAAATGTACTGACAGCATGAAAATCTAATCTATTCAATAAGAAATTCTTATAGATCAAACTGACAGGTTATCAACTGGTATGTATTAAACCTTCCATGCAATGTGCATGGTATAATCTAGAGCTCAGGGATTACTCTAGGGCTCTGCCATGGCTGGGGGCATGTCTCTGCACTGGGACTGTGGTCATGTTAATTCTTTAGGGCTTTTCTGTGGTTTTGGGCCTGTGGCCCTATTTTTTTAACCCATGGAAGCATAGGAGGAGGGCAAAAAAGCAGGTCTGACATCTGTCTCACCTGCCATGGGAGTTGGGTGAGAGCCAGGAGAGGCATCTGGACCGGGACGTGGAAGCAATTCCAGCTCTTGTATTGTAGGCATCATAATAGGGCAGTAATGTATTTCTATCCCCAGGTTCATTTTGAGCATCACATGTACACTAATTCAGCTGGAATATATCCAGTTTATCTGTTCATTTATACAAGAAAACAGCCAGAGGCAGAGTAGCTGAGGAACAGGCAGTGCTGGTGACTGCCAGATGTCACAGATCTGGTGAGATCCTCACTTGGCTGAGAGCCCTGTCCTTCCTGCTCGGAGCAGGCACCTCTGCCAGACCCAGCTGCAGGGCCTGCCTGCTCCCCACTCTCCCCCACAGCCCTGTCCTCTGCAGGGTTTGGGGAGCAGAAGTGCTGGGGAGGGTTGGAGAAGAGAAAGGGGATGAATAGAAGAGGGACAGATGAGGAGGGTGACTAATGGGGACTTCTCCTGGTATTGCATCCTGTGATGCTCACTGTAACCCCAGGGGTATTTATCCCCTCCTCCCTGTCTGGGCTTCTGATGGATGAAGGACCTGTTCAGGCAGTCTGGCAGCCTGGCTTTGAATTGCTGCTGCTCCCCCAGGTGGGAAAAGCCAGAATTAACTCAGGAGCAGCAGGCAGAGGTAAGGAAGGCACTTGCCCAGCAGCCAAGAACTGAGAGAACACTTTCCAGTCAGGTCCTTCTGAAAAATCCATTTTAGAGGCTGTGTGTGTGTCTGTGTGTGTGTCTGAATGTCTGTATCTGACTCTGTGTGTCTGTGTGTGTGTGTCTGAGTGTCTGTATCTGACTCTGTGCATGTGTCTGTGTGTCTGTGTGTCTGTGTGCAAACTGCTGATTCAGACTGGTGCTAACTCTGCTCACCATTTTCCATATATAACATACATAAATTCCATGTATAACTGTATGTTCCCTTGCGTGCCCCAGGTCATCACTCATGGGGTTTAGGATGCTCCAGGGATATTGTTAATGATCTTATGGAGTTCTTTACCTGCAGCTCAGCATCACCCAGCTCAGCAAAGCCTGAAGGTTGTTTCTTTGTGTTTACAGTGACAGAAGAAGGAATGAGGGAAGGTGTTGGTTCAGACAGGCAATCAGCTGGGAGAAGAGCAGGTATTTAAATTTCTTTCAGTTGATGTTTTGCAGGAAAGCTGTGAGGGAAGAGGCATGAACTGGCTGAGCAAAGAGAAGGAAAATGTCAAAATGAGACTGCTCATTAGGGACACAGGGAAGGGAATGAATTGCCTTTTCAGTTTTGCATCTCTTCTCCTACCTGTGACTATTGCAGTGCATCCCTGGCAGGTCACACAGGAGTGTCAGTAGGTTCACATGGACACAGACACGTGTGCTCCAGTCCTGGGTGGCTGCAGGATTCAGGAGCTGCTCTGTGCTCAGACAGGTGGATGTGCTGTGCCCACAGGGGCCCTGGGCTCTGCTGCTTTGGCTTTTCTTGCTTGTCAGTGTCAAAAGCAAAGATCAAGCAGAAGAGCAAATGAGCTGGGGGGTTTGGGATCCTGCATTCCTGCTGACAAGCATCAGTAAGCCTTGCAGTGAACTTCAGCAGCATCCCCTGTGCTTTATTGGTAACAAGGGAACACCTTGGGCTGCCTTTTCCTCTGTGTCTGTGGGAGGGCAGGTGTTGGGATGGCATCCTGTGCTGAGACAGGAGCTGGGCCAGGTGGGGAGTGGGGGACTCGAGTGCCTGTGTGTGACACCCCTTGGGAGATGATATCATGCCACTTAGAGCAAAGCCCTGCTGCTGTTTTGCTGCCCAGACTGTGTAGGAAGGCTCTGTCCCTTCCCTTTGGCTCCACTGCTGTGCTGCTTTCCTGGAGTTATTTTCATTTTAGCTGTATGCCAAGTTTAAGGCTTCAAGGATTTTTCTGCACTGACCTTTAAATCCCTTCACTGGTCAATATGATGCATCACCATTCAGTGTAATATCCTTCTGTCTGGTTTGCTGGCCCCAGACTTATTATTTTATGTTTCTGTACATTAAACTGCATTTTCCATTCACCAGCCCTGGCAACCAGTGGATTGAAATCCCTTGTTCCTCATTATTTGTTCCCTCTCCAATTTGGTGCCCTCCACAAACTTTGAGAGTTGTGGAGGCATTTTCATTCAAGTCATTTGCAGGTATTACAAATGAGGAAGTCCCTTGGTGTTCTCATTTGTTGAGCCTTTACAATGCAGGATTACCTTTCCAAAGAGGATGCAGAGGTTTAGCAGCAGGACTAGTGGATATGATACCTCTTGCTACAGATCCTCTGAAGGACACTGCTGCTGTCACTGAGGCTTTCCTACCTTTGCACAGAGGAAGGCTGCAAGTCAGGCTTTGCTAAAATTGCTCTGGAGCATAAGGTCTGTGAAAAATTGAGAAAGGAAAGGGGAAGGGACTGAAGCATTAGGAGCAGCAGCTGGATAGGGAGTTTAAGTTCTTATGGGAAAACAGGAATCTGGGGTACCTGCAGTAATGCTCTGAGAAGCAAAGGGAACTTGAATGTGGCCAAAAAAGGGAAACATTTTCTCTGTATTGATGGGTTTATGTGACCCTGGTATGTACATCACCCTTTCTTTTAGCTCCACTACCTGCCTGCAGCCTCCTGGCAGGTATTTCCTCATGCTGTATTTGGAAAAACAAAAACAAACAAAACCAAAAAACCCCAAACTGTAAACGCCCAGGCTGCAGAACCAGCTGGAGTTCTGAGCCTGGTGTCCTGACCCCAGCCCAGTGCTACCACAGAGCACAGCTCAGCTGCCAGCCCAGCCACCAGCCTACAGTGGCAGCACAAACCAGCTTCAAACCCTGACTCCTTGGGGATGTTTACAGCCACCTCCCCACCACAGAAGGAAACAAAAATGTCTCCCCATCAGCTGTGCAGGTTTTATGAAGTATGTGCTTTAGTTTGAAGCCAAAGTGCACTGGGCTGTTTTATCAGTGTTTATTCCTGTCTTTCACAGCCTTTATCAGTTATCCCCATCAGCCCTGTGAGCACTTGGAAGGCTGAGTCACACAAATAAGGCTTTTATCTGCAGTCAAATCTATAATCAGGCAACAAAACCCCCTCACCTCACTTCTATTTAGAGTCCCAACTTAGGCTCTTACAGAAAAAGGGACTTAACAAAGGAATTTCAGTAATTATACTCTCCCCTCCACCCCCCAGATGTTGATGCCTGACACAGGTACCTGTGGGTACTTGAAAAGAGCTCTCAGAGGTGCTGTCTCTTTAATGGAAGACTTTTAGGAAAGTGAACTTTAACTTTTAAACTTCCCTATGAAAAACAGATTCATGTTGAGTTTGATACTGTTTGCCTCAGGATGATCTCAGCTCTTAAAATATGATGGTTTTAGTTGGATTAAGAGCCTATATTGTTGCTGAAGAGAAAGAAGGGTGCCTCTTTAATTGCAGCCCAAATCTACCTAACAATTGCCACATGTTGAGCAAGATTTAAGAGTTATTAAATATGAAAGGCACTATTGCTCCTCGACTACGAGCAGCCTTTGTTTTTTAAACCTGGAAAGCGCTAAGTAGAAGGGGGGAGGAAAACGTAAAAAACAAACCAAAAAATAACCTTGCTGAAAACCTGAAATCTGAAGGGGTATGTTTGCTTTTTGTGGAGGTTGGGGTTAGTGCAGTGCATTTCTCTCTGCTGCAGCAGTTCCTGCATTGAGTGAAACAAACTGCGAGTGGTTCTGGTGATCCTAATGCCAGACGAACTCAGCGGAAGTTCCCGATAGTGGTTGTTTTGTTGCCATCGGTTATTGGAGATTATTTACAAGCAATGTGTTGATAACTTGATCAGAGCTGTGCTGAGCAGTCTCTCCTGACTCTGGTGTGGGGTGCAGCAGCTGGGGCTGCTGACCTGTGCTTGCCCCAGCTCCAGGCAGGAGGGATCCTGTGCAGATCTGCAGCCTGGCACAGCCAACAGAGACACCCAGGACACCCCTCCAGGAATCCTTCCTTAAACCTCTCCTGCTCTTTGGACTCTCAGTGCAAAGAGTAACCTGGAGAAGAAGTTACCAGTGCTGTGGATGTTTGGCTGTCCTTTGTAACTGGGCTGCTGAGCAGATCTGGAACACCTGAATCCCAGCACGGTGCCGGCTGCCATCTCCTCTGTGGAGGGAACTGAGGACCCACCTGTCCTCAGGGCCACGAGTCCCTGATGCCCTGGAGCAGCTGGGCACAAAGAACCAGCGTGCTCCTTGCACCTGGACAGCGTTTGCCACATTGCTGTCACATTCCTCTGTTCCCTGTAGGTCCTGGCTGCCCCTTTGTCTGCCCCAAGCGACCCCTCTGGCAGGCAGGTTAGATTAGCCCTGGTGATGCCATCCCTTTGGGCAGCTTGGCTTTGCAAAGCTGAGCCCAGCCTAAATGCTGGTACCAGGATGGGCAGAGGGCAGCGGGCAGGGCAGAGCCTGGCCCCGCTCAGCTGCTGGGGAGGAGCTCTAAGAGGCAGGGTGCTCGGGTTCCTCGCTGTGCCCAAGAGCTCCTGCAGGAATCCAGGGAGCTCTCTACTCACTTTGCATCTGTCTGTGCTGCAGGCTCCTCTTTGCTGTTTAGGACACAGAGCCCTGACGCTGCTCTGGAAGGATCCTCAAAGTGGAACACTCTCTTCTTCCCCAGTTGTGAGCAGAACAGCCCAGGTCCTTCAACCAACTTCTACCCATTGCTCAGCAAGGTGAATTTTCTACTGAATCTCCCATAATCTTTCTTTTTTTTCCTGTTCGGGGTAAACCCCACAACATGGGACAAATGCAGGGAATAACCTGCAGGACTTGAGCTATCAAATTCAGTCCAAAGCAACAATGCAGCATGTCTACTCAGCTAACTGAGACCACAGGACACAGCTGTGCTGGAGGACAGAGCAGCCCTCAAACAGGTCAAGGCAATAAAGGGGTGTTTTTACAAATTATCTGTTAAACTTGCAGAAGGTTAATGTTCGGTCAGAAGGAGAGTTACAGCTACTGTCTCTTAAAAAAAGAGAAAAAGAAAAACCTGAACCATGATTTGCTGAGGTCAGTGATTAAATTTCTTTTTGGATGTTAGCCCTCTACTCCCTTTCCACTGTGCTTGATAGTATTTCAGAGAGATCTTCAGCCTCCAGCAGCAGGATTTTAAAGTTATGGTAATATAGCTTTCATACAATCCATTATTCATTTTTCTCTGCCTCCATTTAGCAGTCCTGGCAGCTGAGTAGGATGGCAGAGTTTAGGGCAGGGACCACTGCATATCTTTGCACTCTGGCAGGGGAACTCTGCTAAGTCTCTCATGTTACAGGGAAAGCAATTTTCATTTTCCCTCCTGCTCAGTAAAGTAAACCCCGGCTCCTTATTTTCAGCCAAGGAATCACAATCGTTGGATTTTTCGTGTCTGTTCTCAGACACACCCCTATAAATCTGAAGATGTTTACAGAGCTGGGAGCCCAGTTCCCTCTTTGGCAAGCTGTGAGGAAGGGGAAAGCAGTGCCTATGTACCACATTTTTAAGTTTCCTTTTCTGCAGGGCTCACAGAAGTAATTTGTTCCTCCTCAGCACCTTGGGCTGGCTCAGCATTGAGATACCTGCTGGGCACCTCTCCTGCAGTCCATTATCCAGCCTGTTTCCCAACTGTCCTTGAAAATCTTCTCCACAGCCTAACCCCCCACCTCCGCCCAGCAAATTGCCATCTCTGCTGACAAGAACAAATTAAACCCCTTCACTCTTAAAGGAGGTGGAAGTGTTGATTAGAGTATGGCACTGCAGTCAGGATCCCAGGTTTTGCCTTTGCCCATTCTGCTGTGTGTCCTTGGACTGCAATTTGCCAGACATGACCATGATATTCTGGAGATTTCTTTGACCAACAGGACCAGCTTTCAGAACAAAGCCAAATCTTTGTTCTTTTTCCATCTCCATGGTAGAGCTTAAAAGCTGGGAGAGATATTTTGTGACTGATTTTCACAGGACAGGGAATAACCAGGGCATTTTGGGAATAAACCAGCTTTCCTGAACTTTCACTCTTTGGCTCCACCCTTCTCCCCAACAATAAAACACATCTTCAGTTATTGTGCTAACAATTGAATTGACATGAAATTGGCAATGTTTCTTCTTCTTTCTCTTCTTCTTCATTTCATTTTTTAACTTTTAAACTTGCCTTTATTATAAAATTCCAACTTCCAACTGACCCTTGAATAATTGGTTTTATTGCAAGGGTTATTTGAGGTCTAAATGAGCCCAATGACATCTGTTTAATTTTAGATGTTTGGAAAATATTCTAAAATTAATGAAATCCAAATGTACAGCAAACTAATAGAACAAATTTATTTATTAAAAAAGATGGTTAAAAATAATTCTAAACATTTCAAGGAAACAAAAGAGGTGAATGGGATTTGTCATTGTTTAAATTGTACTTATTATATTACATTTCAGTGAAATGCCCTCTTGACCTTCTACAGTTTGCTCGATTTCCTCATCAGTCTCCTTCCAGCTAATTTGCTTTGACATAAACAAAAAGAAAAGGACTCAAGAATCAGATGCAGTCATCCACTATTTGGGGTCTCAGTGCTGATTATAGCCAGATACAAATAAGAATGGATGGAACTTGCTAAAAGCAGGACCATGTTATTAATTCTTCATGAATATTTGGATGGTCATGGGAAATGTATGAAGCGACACAAATCTCAAATGTGTCACAAAATGCAGCTTGAGCGCTCATTCCTTTCCAAAATGTAATTTGAAAAGTTGTTGAAATGCATGATTTGCAGTTTTCCTCTTTTAGCAGGTTTTAGTCCTCCTCTCTGGGCTGCAGAAATGTTAGGTGGCTTAAGTGAGCAATCACAAATCACAGGTGAGGAAAGGTGATTTATCCTTTTTGTGCACTTGATTTGCTACATGAACTCTTTTGAGAGGAATGCTTAGCCAGAGGAATTACCCAGACATCACAGATCATCCAGGAGAGAATTTCTGCAAATATTTTAATATCCTTAATGGAGCTGGTGCCAGGATTCTATTTAACTGTCACCCCTCGTGTGGTGTAAAGCTCTCCAAAACAAATACAAATTACAGTTTGTGGGAATATGTGTACACATATATAATATATGTATTTTTATAGGAAATAAAATGGGGTTTCACAGTACTTTTTGTGCACCATGGCATTGTAAAGCATGTGCTAAGCAGCAAATCGGGCAGCAGGAGTAACTCTGCAGGTAAGCATGACATTGCCAGTGATACAGGTGATAATTCCCACACATCACCACCTTTAAAAAAAGAAACAAAACTCAGTAGTGTGGGGAGAGTCCCGCTGAGGCTTACGGAACATCTGAGGAATATTTAAAATAGACTGTTTAGGAAAGGCTTTTCTACATAGAAACAGAATGTACCCGGGGTAAAGTGTGTGTTTCTGTTTCATTTACAGCCTCAGCAGGAAGGACAGTGAATGACCCAGGTGTGGAACCTGGGAATACAGACCTGAGGATCTGAATGACAGAATTTTTAAAGTTGCTTTCTCTTTCTGGGACACCATTTGGATTCCTAGGTCACTTCTGAAGCTGAATGTCAACTCTCCTTTTGGAAAACAAAAGTGTGAAAAGATAAAATTAGGATTCTGGAAACCTCTTAAAAATATGGGGCACAGAATGTCTTAGAGAGGGGATCAGTCTAGGTAGCTCCTTTTATTTCCACCCAGCTTTTTTTTATGAGCAAAGAAAACCAGAATTATTAATAGATCTGATAAACCATTTGTGTTGATAACAAACTTTGCATGGAGGTAATTTAGTCCATGCATGGATCTTGCTGTTCTTCTGTTGTGTGGACTAGATTGATATCCTTCCTCTTTAGAAAAAAACAATGAAGAATCAATATTATACGCGTCTTCTGACATATCTCCAGTTATCATATTTGAGGTAATTCGTTTTGGAGAGCTTTTTCTGGTTGGTCTTTACAGTATCTTTTTGCACTGACTTCTCTTGACTCCTTTGCCAGACAAAGGCTTTAATGTGAGAGGTTTGCTTTTGACTGGGAATTTACCACCATTGTTGAAGGCCAGCTTTTTCTGAGATAAAGGTTACCCCCAGATGGTACCTAGTTCCTGTCACTCAAAAGGCAAAAGCAGTCTAACCTGTTTCCAAATTCTCTGAATTCTGTTGTCAGTGAGTTTGGTAGCTTCTCAAGCAGCTGTGGATGTTTGAAAAGAAGACCCCAACTTGCACAGAAACTGCTGGCAACTTTTTGTGAAATTCCAAGATTTCTGAGGGGCTGGGCAGAATCCACTCTGGTGCCTCTGAAATCTCTCAAGTTCTTGAGAATCACTGATTTACTGCTAACAGTAAATTAGGCTAAAGCTGACAAATACATAAAAGATTGGTGGAATCAGAGCAATCAGCAGCATTCTGGAAGCTGGATGTATTTGCTGTAGTTATATCTGATAACAACGTGAAACTGTTTAAGCACAGTTTATTGGACATATTTCTGTAGTACAGGTGCTGAGCTCCAGATAACTGCTCAGTGCTTAACCTTATCATCCAGTCATTTTTAGCTCAGTTGACAGAAGGATCACTGGTGTAGCTGCAATTGGAGTTTACAATGTTTGCAAGTATTAGGTGCCTTGTAGCTTAATGCCATAACTATAGGGACAATAAATTACATGGTCATTAAAGGGCTTTAGCTATTCATATAGCATTAGGCATAAGAAGGACAGTAACATTTCTCTAATAACACATAAAATGTATATTCCAATTAAAACCATAATAGGATAGACTTGGCATTACATTACAGCCTCTCACAAATTTCACTGCTTAGAAATTATTACCGTTAAAATCATGGTTTCAAAGACTTGTGCACAGGGATAATAAATTCTCCCAAGCAGGTTTAGAGAGAAGCACTGAGCCTCCATGGAGAAAGACTGTGCCTTAAAGCCAGGAAAATTCAGCCAGTGAGCAAAGGTTAGAGGGGTTGGATTTCTTGCTTTCCTTTTTGTTCTCCATCTTTGGCTGACTCCCCAAACCAAGTGTGGCTTAATTAAAAGCAATTGAGCAAACAAAAAGTAGTCAGAAATTATATTTAGAGGCTTTTATCTTTCTCTAGGAGGAGTTCTGCCCCTGTAGGTTACTGTGGGTTTTGCTGTATTTTTGGGAGACTTATTTGAAGGGATGTTGAAACCATTTCTAAATCCCAATCTGTTTTCTTTTACCAAAAGGCAGCCCAAAAGAGGGTAGTGACAGAATCACTTTGTCTAAAGAGCAGTTTAATGCAATACATTGTCCAGTGCTCAATACAGTTCCTAGCACTCATTCCCTCACCACTGATGTCCCCAGGGACAGCACACAACTTCTCTGTGTGTGCATTCAGACATCAGAGCTTGGTCTATTCATTATCCCCAGGGTATGTTTCATTTTTGTTTGAAGGTGTCCAGTCCTATGAAACTCAAGCCTCTGTCTCACTGCAAAGAAACAAGAATGGGCTCATATGACCTTCCAGAAGAAGGCTGCTGGTCAGAATGGGACCCCCTTTCTTTATCTGAGATTAGCCTCCTTGTTTGTTCACCAGTCACTTCATCCTTGTAAAGCTGTGAATGACACTGAGCTGTTTGGAAGACAAACTGAACTGTGCTTCCTTGGTCAGTTCTTCACCCCTCTCTCCCTGCCCATCCTGCAATAACATCCTTAAGTCTCAGTCATTAAAATGGTTATAAACGGGCCTTGGGGGATTATGGGTTTGCATCACAGTTACACAAAGATTATTTGAAGTGTAGTTAACATGGACTAGGACTTATCTCCCAAAGCTGTTTCACAACAAGCAGAACTACTAAAGACCTCGTTCCAAATAGTTAGGAGATTACAAAGGAAAGTTAAATGGGTCCATGGTGGGGGAAATGTAACACTTTTTAGAAAACAAGAATTTTTCTCAAAACAGATGCAAGAATGGTTAAGAGATAAACTGACTATTTTTCCTTGGACTCTTTAGCAGCAGACAGGAAGCAACAACAAATAAGCAAAGCTGAAGCTACTTCCAAGATGAAGAGTATCAGACCCTGCATTGGGTTGGCAAGTACTCCTTTCCCTAGAGTTGTAGCAGATGACAAATCTAGATGATGAAAAGGACAAAGTTGTGGCAGCAAGAGAGTCCCTCTGCAGTTCCTTTCCTAGTGCCACAGTATTCCCCTCCTGGTTCTCCATGGTGAGTTGTGTTTCTCAAAATAAACCATTTGGTTGCACCTTTCCCCCCACCACAGTCTCCTGGGGGAACCTCCTACAGCAAAACCCTCCCTGGGATTCCAGGTCAGTGTCTGGTTTGTTTAGCCTGCAGCATGCAGCATCCTGCTTGTAAGATCTTGTGCAAAAGGAGGAAGAGGGATTTGCTCTCTCTTAATCCCTGAACTCAGGGGATTCATATCCCAGCAGTGCTGGCTTTGAGGACCAAGCTGCTGATGTATCTCCTTCATTTGAGAATGGAGACAGACGGGGCAACTGTGCCTCAAAACCTGGCAAGCACCGGTCTGTGCTGTAAAACAAACCCTTCTTGAATTGATCAGGCCTTGGGTCACAGAGCCCCCTGAACTGGGAGAGACCCACAGGGATCATCGAGTCCAGCTCCTGGCCCTGCTCAGGACAGCCCCCAAATCCCACCTCGTGTCTTAAGAGTGTCATCCAAACACTCCTTGGGCTCTGGCAGGTTTGGGGCTGTGACCACTGCCATGGGGAGTCTGCTCAGTGCCCAGCCACCCTCTGGGGGAAGAATCCAACCTAACCCTCCCCTGACACCACTTCATGAACAATTAGGCTGGATAAGACCAATCAGCTGTGAGTTACATCCCTCTGACACACACCTCCACAGCCAACCCCACATTGTACTTTGGGAGTTGAGTGCAATCTCCTTTCTGTTCTGTCCAAACCTTTCTGGTACATAACAAAAATAAACAAGGAGCAGCCTCCAGTGCACAGGCCAAAGATCTTATATTTGCTGGAGGAAACATGCACAAGCATCTTCCAATGGAAATAGTGTGATGTTTTCTTGCATGTCCAGAAATATTTCATTCTGTCATAACAGTGTAGTCTCTCCACCCTTCTTCATAAGCCCTTCATCCCTCTTTGCTAATGGTTTACAATATAGAATAATTTAACTGTATATATTGATGTAAATCATGTCACCTTCTCTGTGAATTATATAAAATAATTCACACTGAAGAACTCATGGAAAGGTTTTTAAGGCTGCAATTCATCTCCTCTTTTCCATTACCCTGGGCAAGAATAAAAGCCAGAGACAAATTTGGCTCTTTTCTTCAGAAAGGAAAAAATGTAGTTATTTAATACCTGAGACTAGTAGTTTCTCTATGTTCATAAATTGGACTGTACAAGCTCTGAGGAAGGTGTGTTAGTCCAAACTCCCTCCACTGACATCAGTGGAACTATGGACAGCAGACAGCATAATTTATATTGTTTCTGAAGTCCCAGCTTGTCAATAATATGAAAATAATTACAGATAAACACAGATTCTTTCCAATTTCTTAACTTCTTACCTGTTAATTTTCATATCAAGTCCAATCTATTGGTGCCTGTACACTTGAAAATCACTCTTGGATGGTTTGATAGGAACTGCCCCTTGTCCCATCCATCTCTGGGGTGTAGAAGCTGTCTTACCTTGGGAGTGGAGGGTCCTGCCCCACATCCACTCTCTGCTTGCTCACTGGATGCACAGGCTCTGGATTGGTACCATGGATTGGCAACCACTTCCCTCAAGTGGCCACCACGGCTATAACCAGGAATGATCCTGCAGATTCCCCAGGCTGGGGAAAAATAATTTTGAAATCTTTACATTCCTGCAGTTCTTTGGAAAGCTTCCAGACTTCTTTTGAAGGAGTTATATTTTACCCAGCTTGTATTTTCCCATCTCAAGGTTGCCAACACTAGCCCACAGGGTGGCTGATTTGCACGTAAGATCTGATATTGAAATTCAGGCACTTAAACAAGAATTGGGGATTTAAATTGGGTCCAGTTTAGGTGTATGAAATAAGACTTTCATACATTTTTTTCTCAACCTCGCCACCAAAAGTGAGATTCAGATATCCATTTAGGGGGCCACATCTGAGAAACTGGCACTATAACATATACAAGCTTATTAAGTATGCAATTATGGTCACCTAATTGTGGTATTGCACACAGGGGCAATTGCTTGGATTTCCTGTGGGGAAAAATGAGCATGAGTTTGCTGTGGAACAGGAGAACATTCAAATGGTATGCAGCTGTACTTGTATGCACAAAATGCATGGAAAATCCTTGATGTGGGGCATCTGTGTTAAACCAGAGAAGGAGAGCCCCAGAAACTCAGGTATTAGGAGTTAACATTGCAATAGCACGACTTTTGAAATCCCTCCTTGTACTGTCACTTTAAATGTTTTATTGATTAAGGCCTAGATTACTTAACCTAAAGCCCTATATTTATATTTAGCCAAGGTAAGTTATGAGTCACAAGGTAATCCTTTTGATCCAGAGGTTGCCATGGGTCACAAGAGAAATGAGTTGAGCTATAATATCCTAGCAAACTGGCTGTGTGTACGGAAGAATAAATTAAATAAACTCTCCTTCAGAAGGTCTCAGTGATTCCATACTCTGTTTCTGTTTAACCAGAAAATGTTGTGTTTGTTTTTGCTTCTCCCCCAATCTAAAACTGAAATATATTTGTGATGACAGATGCAAATACAGTCACTGCTGTTTTTAGCCAGCTGAATTGTCTTTCCACTAAGGGTGTCAGCACTTCAGTCCTAAGCCTTCAGCTGAGAACTGCTCTTTGAAAACACATGTGAATATATTTGACTCAGGTGACTTGTCTGTGCTGGACTGCATGTTGAAGTGACATTACCCAGGGGTGTTTGTATCTGTCAGATTGCATCTGCTGCTTACTACTACAGCCAAACCAAGCTGATCCTCACAATCTTCAGTACCTGCAAAAGATGAGAAACACAAGGATGGGTCCAAGTATTCCCCTCTGTGTGCAACCCAATTCTAGCCACAATGGAGTAAGATACTTCAGTTCTCAGACAAGCCAAGACTGCAGACCCTAATGAGAATAGGAAATATTTTTGTTCTTGCTTTTTATGGTTTTGGACCACGTTTAAAAAGGTGGTGAGTACCCACATCTCCCTTTCAAGTCCTACAGGCCTGGCTTCACGTCAGACTCTGCTTCACAGGCTCTGCTCAGTGAGGGTGCTGGGTGAGGGGATTGCACTGCCCCCCCTGTGCACACAGCTGCACCCTGCACAGACAGAGCCAGAGCACTGGGACCTCTGCATTCTCTGGGAGCTCACAGAGTTACTCCAGAACCTGCCCAACCTCTGCCTGCAAATTCTCTCTCTGGACACAGAGGAAATTTTGCCTAACACTGGCCTGCTGACAGACCTTGAGCTTTAGAGCAGACATAGCCCAAGTCATGGGTCTGAATTCACTTTGAACTGAAATTGGTATCATAAAGTAGAGGAGCCTTTTGCTTTGTTTGCTTTCTTTGGTGTGGTTTATTTTTAAAATGTATGCATATTTCCAAGAAGCATCTTGAAAATTTATTTTTATCGTGGAAATGGAATGTTTCTTGGCTTTTTGTGAGTCTATTGGTGTACACTCATGTCCTAGATCAAGTTAGTGTCAGCAGTTGCATACCAAAACCATACAGAGATTGGAACAGTTGTGACTTCCCACCCAAAGCAGGTAGACCTTGCCCATATGAAGCTGGATGACCAGAGGCTCACAGGAGCGTCCACTGACTTTTTCTGACATACACCTACCAAGGTTTACTGGGTTTGTTCAAAATGTGAGATACCTCATAGTCATCACAAAACAGATGATGGGTCCCAGATGTTCAACACTCATGGATTACTAAAGAAAGCAAATAGAGGGAACAACTTTTAAGGACTTAAACAAAAAATGTCTGGTCTGTTTTAGGTTCCTAACTTGCCAAGTGGGTGAGTGTCTGTTCATAGCCAAAGAAGTGTGGCAGCCTTGGGGCTGTAAAGTCATTGCTCTAAAAACTCTCCATGAGCTGGGACTATTGATCCCACGGAAATGTGGCAGCTGGCTGTGGATTAATTCAGCCTCTGAGTCTTCTTTCAACAAATGCTCCAACTTTATAGCAGAAAAAACACATTCATGAAAGAATCTTCATCCCAACAACTAGGGGAGACTGGGAAGAGTGATAGTTTCAGGGCTTTGAAGTACATAACTGTCTAAACTCCCATTTTTTATTAATTTGTTCTTCCATCCACACCAATATGTGGTTGTGTAGCTAGCTGGGCTTAGTTGCACTTAATCTATAAGCACAACTCAGTGCAAGACTTGACCTCAGAAGATTTCCTGTTGTACAAGTGGCCTGTTCTTGAAACAAGAGGATGATAAACAAAGGAGAACTTTACTATCCTGGTTCAGCAAATGCTTCCATTATTGATTGACTCCAGTACTGAGCAATAGAAGATCCATTTACTTCTTCTTTGCATATACCATCAGCATTTTCTTATTCATCTGCAGGTTTTTAGATATTTATGTCAACCAAAAGCAGAGTTAGTCTGCAATAGTGCCCTCTGCTTTTGCATGATCTTTTTTCTCCATATTTGATGCTCAGTTATTCATCTACAACCCACAAAACCTTCTGCTTACCCACTTCACTGATGACTCCATCCCAAAGCTGAATTCCTGTATTGCAATGTTCAGTTTTACAGGTTAATAGTTTGTCATTTGCTTGAACACACAGGAACTCATTGGTAATTTATCATTCTGCCTCAGTTCCTTTTGTTGAATAGGCAGGTCCTGGTAAAGCTGACCTTTGCACGGGTTTAATGTTTCCCCTTCACACCTTCAAGGCTAAGGAGTTTGACTGACATCAATAATTAATTTTTGAACAAACACAGCACACCTTTTCCTATGGTTCCCCTCCAAGGTAGGAGTCTCTGTGCATTGCAAAGGCATGTCATGAACAGGGGAGTCCAAAGGACACTGGTGTGGATCAAAGTCTGAGATTCATCCCGTTGCAGTTGTTAGTGTCTCACCTCTGCTGTGCTGGCATGTCCTTCTGGATGCCATAGACCAAAGAAAAAAGTAGGTGTGTGCACAGCAAGGCTCAGTGCATTCAGGACAGGCAGGACCAGCTGCACTGAACAACTCAAATAACTGCTTTGGGCACATTAATAACCACAACAGTTCATTATGGGAGCAGGTCACTTCCATCAACTGTGTATGTCAGAGAAATTCAAAAGAAAAAAAGATCCTCAGATTCTGCCTGAGCAGAAAGGGGCAAAAGAGGCCATATTATGGAAAAAACCCAGCAGTGGTCTTGCCCCTTCCTTTGCTGTTCTGGCCTCAATGGGACTCTTGGTTTGCAGGGCCATGTGAGGACTGGAACATTGCAGCAGGTCATCTCTCCTCTCTTTCATTTCCAGATGATGTAGGTGAGATGTAAGACAGCCAAATGAAAGAGAAACTGTCCTCTTTGACAGTCTGATGAGAACTAAACACTCTCATAAGGTGATGGAGAAAAGGGGAGAGGATTCATTAGAACAGAATATTTATCTCTCCTGTTACAGTTGTCCATTGCTCATCTCTGATTTCTTGATCTGAACTGGTCACTAGTATTGGCACAAAAAACTTAACAGGCAGAAAAGTTTACTGTGAGAGTAAACTATACAAACTTGGGAAAAACCTTTTCTAAGTCCACCGTGTCAACTGTGCTGTGTACATCAGCATGTGCTGGCAACTAAGAAAAACAACAAGAAAAAATAAGAAAAACAACAGTTTAAAAACAGTAAGTCATTAATGTGCACAGGTAATCTGTCTCATATTTTGCTTGCTGGGTATTTGTTATTATAATTTCTGATCTTTTCAAGCACCCTCATACTAAACAGCCAGGGTGATTTTAGCCATTACGATTTTTATCATCCTCCTATTTCTTTAAATGAAGCATCTTTGTAATACCTGATGTAAAATATGGGTAAACAACCCTTTCAATGCCTTCAGCTTTCAGACCCCTGGATCCTCAGCCACGCTGGCCACGACTCGACCTTGCCAGAGATTGATCTGGGGAGAGGGGAGGAATCTGGACAACAGGTGCTCTGTCAGAATCCTTTGCCTTTGAGGGCAGCATAACTTACAGTGCAATTTGTATTGCAACATAAATCAGGGCTGCCTCAAGCTCCACGTAATTCCTCTGGAGCAGAGTCTGCAGTTCATGTGATACGGTGGGGGCTGAGGGCTGGTGCTGCAACAGATGTTGGTGAGGAAATGAGGTGACAAGTGACACGGCCTCCATGGCACCAGCCTCCAGAGGGAAGTGACAGACAAAGGCAGTTTTCTGATAGAGGCCACTCCTCAACAGCAGATGGGCAAAAGGAAGATTTGGGGAAGGTATTTCACTTACAGAAGGAGGTAAACAGATGCTTTGGTACAGCCCATTCTGACTTCTACCTGAATTTGAGTAAAAGGTAAAAATCTGAATTAAAATGGAGGCAAAGTGAGATGAGTGGAGTCTGTCCTTCTGTGTGCAAGGTGGAGAATTTGCTTTACTTTTGAACTTATGGCAAAGTGGCCTTACTGTCACATACAGAAAGGGAACACTGGTGTGTTTAGACCTGCAGGAGCGTTCCCAAATATGCAGCATGTAAGATTACACCTTCTTCTGGGAGATGCTCAGTGAATCCTCTTGCAGGTGGCTGTCTATTTCAGTCTCCATGGGCAGGAAGCAGGGGAAGATTTGTAGGAGGAGAAAGCCTGGGCTAAAGAGTCTCTGGGAGAAACTACAGCCAGGTTTGGTGAGGAGATCTGTGCATTATGTTGTTATGAGATAACATACACACATACATAAATCTGCATTGTAGCAGAAGGATCCATATGACTGTGCAGTGTCTGTGGCTGCTTAGCAGAGGTAGAGAGACATCTGCTTCCAAATATTGCTTTATATTTCCCTCTTGTCAATGCATCTGTGTGAATTCTTGGATGCTCAGCTCCTGGGGAATTCCCATCATGTTCCTTCCAAGGATGAGCTGGAGCAGGTTCTCCCCAGACGTCTAACTCTGCAAAGTCTTGCTGCCCAGCAAAGCCAACATGAAGCCAGACAACACTGGCCACTTACAATGCCCCAGATCCCAGAGTAAGGAATTGAGCTATCTCCATTCTCTTGAGTATGACAATGCAGCTGTGCCACAAGCCCAGCAGATCAGGGGGCAGAAAATCCCCCTGAATTTTGCCGTCATGGTGTTTTGACCTCGTCCTAGGGTAACTCTTGTGTATGCTGTAATGCCCTGACACCAAAAGAGCAGCAAAGATTGATATTTCATGGCCATTGTAGGACAAACTCAAATATATGGATGTGGGATGGAGGTGGGACATGGTTCTCATCTAGTCATATTCTTAAGTAATGTTCTTGTCACAAAACTCTGAAAAAATGGAAGTCACCTGGCACTAGAACAGATGTCACTGTTCTTCATCCAAACCCCACTTCTAATCCTCTTTTCTTAATGTATTTGAGACAGACTGTAACAAAGGAAAAGGAGAGAGAATGAAGTCTGGGGGAATCATAGATCTTTACTGCACATACCACAAAGAGGCAGCACAGTGGAAAGCACTACTGAGCTTTGAGGAGCTGGAAGGCTTGAAAGTTTGCAGGCAGGATTGCAGGCAGTTTCCCCTTTTACTGGAACTTGGAAAATTCATTAGGCCTGGAAATTGCCAAATCTACTCCGAAGGGAAGAGAGAAGAGTCATGTAAAGTTTGGAGAGAATTCAAAGTGCTTTTTTTCTTTTTTTTTTCTTTTTTTTTTTTTTTTTAATTTGCAGATTGTGAGAAATTGACCTGAGCTTCCAATTGTAAAATTTTGTCAAACATTTATGTTGGGTGGGGTGGATCCAGCCAGGAGATACAGTGATGAAGTGTTGGGCCTGGGCAGTTTCCACTGGCAGAGATCTTCTGGAACCCAGGCTGGATTTTAAAGCTCCCAGCAGGAGCAAAGCTGGCCACCAGTGCTCATTCTGTTCTGCTGCTCCATTGGCACCAATCCATATGTGCAGCAGCACCCCAGTTATTTATAGTTGACTTATGTTCAGAAGTTGGTTATGATTGTGCACCAGAAAGATGCAGAAGGAAACCTGGAGGATGCCTAAGGCAGAGGTTGTGCAAGGTGTGTATCCAAAAGGTGAGGGCAGGGGTGAGAGCACAGAGCAGGTTGATAATGAGTTCTGAAAGCCAGGATTTGTTGGCCACTCATTAACAAAATGGAAGACTGAGGTAGAGTGCAAATGAGGAGGATTACTGTGCGCTCATACCTCCTCCCCAGCTCCTGAGAGAGTGGTTTGTTCAACTGATTTTTTTGTTGGGCTGGGCTGGAAAGATATAAATTAGCTCAATGCACGAATATTTTCATTTAATAAAACTGCCCCCACATTTGTTTGGAGTTCCCAGGCTTCTTGGGAGAAAAAGAAAGAGATCTATTATGTTCTACAAAAACAATGACATTTTACCCTCTGTATTTACTCTTCCAATAGAAAATCTGCAGTCAGCCAAGGTCCCTATCGCAGCAGCTCTCCCGCCCTGCATTCCACATGCCCTTACAAACACCCAAATCCACCAGGAAAAGCACTTGACTTCATCCACCAGCCAGGGCTTCACCTTCCTGGCAGTAAAACAAACTGCCCCAAAGTCTTACTGACAGATAAATCCTCTTACCCTGAAGAAATTAAAAATAGATGGAGAAGAATACAAAACCATTCAAAGACGTCAGGAGCTGCTGGAGCCACGTTTTGGGCCATCCCCCAGGGCACTGGGAGCAGACAGCTAGGGCAGGACTGCTTGGTGCCCAGCAGCTGCTGAAGCCTGGACATCTCTTCCTCAAGCCTGCTGCTTCCAAGCTGACCATTATACCAGGGCAGGGCTGGCCAAAACACTGAAAGCTCAACAACATCTGATAAATGTTCCTTTGGGAACTCCAGTGGCATCCCTTGTGCAATGCTGCCTGGATGAAACCTGCTGAGCTGTCCTCTCAGGCAGGGGCACGGGGAGGGTCAAGGGAAAGCACCACTGGGGCTGGGGGACGTGGGGCAGGGTGAAGCAATCCTTCCTCTCCTTGCCTCAGCTCCTTTGAGCCAAGGCACACACAGAGGTTTTGGGGCAGACACTGTCCAGAAATTAGCCCATCATCATCTTTAAAATGTCCCCAGTTTAAACCCTGTGTGGTGCTCCAGAGACACAGGTGCTGGCACAGGCAGGTGTGTCCATCCTGCCCCAGGGCATTCCACAGAGCCTGAGAGAGGCAGCACAACCTGAGGGGAAAGGACAAAACACAAGGGGGAAAGGGGAATCCTGGGTCAATCACAGAATGGTTTGGTGGGAAGGGACCCTAAAGGTGTTCCTGTTATAACCCCCAGCCTGGGGGTTATAGGGACACCTTCCACCAGAGCAGGTGGCTCCAAGCCCCATCATCCTGACTGGGATGAGCTGTCCCCATCCTCTCTGGGCAGCCTGTGCAAGGGCCTCTCCACCTTCACAGGGAGGAGTTCCTTCCTAAAACTCAATCTAACCCAGCCTCTGTCAGTCTGAAGCCATTTGCCCTTTGGGTGGTTACAGGCTGTGGTGCTCTGCAGGGAGGGCAGATTCAGGCACTGAGATGGGTGTCAGCTGTCTCAGGGGTACAGGAGAAATGTGGAGAAAGGGAATCATTGAAAAGTCACTAAAATATCCTCTTTCCTTTGAAAACCTCCCCATGTGGTTTGCCTGAGTACCAAGCAACTTAATTGCTGGATGCATTTAAGTAATATTAAACTCTGCTTTTTTATCCCCCGTGTTCAAAGGAAAAGAGCCTGTATCGGTGCGATTCATTTTTTAAAGCCTTTTAAAAGTTCTCTTTGGCAACACCTCTTTGAAGTCTAATCCAATCTGCAATATATGTCTTCCAAGTTAATCCCAATTTTTGCAGGACAACCAGTAATGTTACATAAAAACCTTCCAAAGAACAACAGGAGTGCAAAGCACAAAACAGTGAAATCTCCTGCTAAGGTGGACAATTCTGCTATTTACAACAGCATAAACGCCCAGTTACTTCAGCAGTGTGTTGACTGTGCAGGACTAGCCCTCCTGGAAACCAATTTATTTCCCTTCTGCTGGGTTTATTCTGTATTTGCCACTCAAAGTGAGATTCAGGTTTAAAATGTTAATTTTTAATAAAGCAGCAGTTTTATTTTAGAAGCTTCCAGGAACTGGTTCTGGTTTGTGTTCATTGCAGAGCTTTATAGCTTTCTCAGGATCTCTAGGCCTTCCATATGCATTTTCTAAGTACCTTCCTTCCCAATCTGTGCTGTATTATGTGTGATCCCTGAAGAGTGAAGTTAGGGACTCCTTCTACAAAAGAAAGAACTTGGTTAAAAAAAAAGGAGTGGAAGGACCCTTAAATTGAAAGGAATATCCATAAGCAGAAATTAAATTCTGTGTTACTCTACCAATCCTTAAATATCACAAATAAAAATCTCTTTAGGGTTGGCAGACAAAGTCCTCTGGCTTCATGTCGAAGAAGGAAAAATCAAACCTGGAAATAAGAGGTGGACTTTTACACAGAGTAACTTATTAATAAAACAGTTTCCCAAGGGAAATGATAGAGTCTCCATCACTTGAATTCTGTATTATTGTCCATTAGGATTTTCATCACAAGCTAACCCTCCAAAACTCCTGTTCTCTGTCCCACAGGGTTGAACCTGACCACCTTCCCCATCTCCTCAGCTCCAGGTGCTCTTTCTGCCCAGCCTAACAGGATGACTAACATAATTACACACCACAGAGATGGTTTGCTAAGCCTGTGTTGGTTTTGACATTGGCTGTTTCTACCAAGGGCTTTTGTGCCCTGAAGCTTCTCCACCGTTTCCCAAGAGTATTTGGACTAATGAATAAGAAAATCTTCTCACAGGCTCTGCCTCTCTAAATCTTTTATTTGGAAAAATCCATGGAGGAGCTCTCTCACGTGCTGCAGACCCTGGTGCAGAGCAATTGGCTTGAGTGAGGGAAGGGAAGCCCCTGTTGTTTGTGTGATCTGCAGGACCTTCCAAACAGCAACTCTTCCCCTGTGCTAGCACTCATCTCCAGACTGAGCTGGGAAAGGCTTCATGTCAGGGTCTGCCCCAGCCACTCCAAGCACTGAATTATGTTCCTGCTTCTTTGTCATCAGAAAAACTCCTGGGCAAAAGCAGTGGATGGTCTGAGCTGGTTTGGGTTTGGTGGTTGGATAGTGCATGCAGGGATATGTTGCACTCCTGAGCAGCTTTTCTGAGCCACAACTGCTTTCCAGGACTTCCATTATGTGGCACAGGTGTTCTGCATTATAACTCATTTTTCACTCCTAGGGCTGTAAGGGGATAGGCCAGTCCTACTTATTACTGTCTCTTTTTTTTTTTTTTTTTGGTGTTTGCAGTTTGCTGATGGCTCATTTGTAGCGTGAATGGTATTGATATGTTTGGTAATGTGACCCAGCAGATTTACTGCACAATTGGCAACACTAGAGAACCCTGAGACACCAGCCAAAACTCAGAATAGATTAGGTAGATTGCTATTGCAGATAAAATATACATCTACAGTGTCCTTCTCAGGGTTCTTTTGGATGCTGCTAAATGTGTTTGGCTGTGGAACACAAATCTGATGCCATCTGCATTTATTTACCTTGCAGAGTGTATATGATGTTGGTGTGTCATCTGTGCATGCACATGTGCCCCTGTGTTCCTATATATGAGTTTAAAGACATGTATATTATATATCTACAGCATATTTTTCAGTTCAAGAACCTCTCACATGTCATTCCATCTGTTCTCTTTTACTGATGGAAAAGACATGTTTAGTGCTAAGTTATTTTTCCCTAATTCTCTTTCCTGAAGATGTGCTGTTGGTCTGAAAATGAAAACATAATAAAAATGTTTACACAACAAGACACGAAGGTAGCACAGACTTTGCAAATAGAAAACAGGGATGTGTGGAACTGATAAAAGCTTAGGCAAGATTTTTGTGAAAAAAAATGTGATGGAAATAGAACTTTCATTAGGAGCAATTTGTTGGCAGGAATGAATACATAAAATTTGCACTTTTCAGGAGATTTATTTTGGTGCCCAGGTTTTCCCTTTTCCAGAGAAAATATGATGTTTTTAGCAGAAGAAAAGCACTGTTCATGTATTTCTTTTAGTTGGAATAACAATTTTCCACCCCCCCCCCCCCCCCCGTTTTTGTTTTATTTTGTTTTTAATGAGGTCTAGCTGTGTGGTTTCCTGGCTTCAGTAGAAATTTCAGAACTGGCTTAAATGAATATCTGTCTAGATGAACAAAGCTAAGTTAGATTTAGGTCATATGTTAAACACTCATGTCCCAAATCTTTGCCTGTGGCCTGTATGACTTCATAATGTTTCACCAGCATTATCTGACGCCCTTTTCAGACTGATAAACAGCTCATTAGATCAAGCTGCCATCTTCAGAGTGGCCTGACCCTTTTTCTGGTAGAAAACTGCTCACCTCACTTGTGATAAGCAGAGAACCCAATAACTGGTTATGGAAGCACTAAATTTGTGCAGCCATAGTGGGTAAGGACACAGCCCCACCTGAGAGGCTGCACCATAGGATGGCACAGATATTCTGTGATTTCAGCTGAGAAAACCCATATTTGCATCCTGGAAGAGGTTTGTCCAAGTTCATACCTCAGGGTGGCTCCTGCAAACCCAGCAGTTGTTGGGTTTTTTGGGCAGCCAGGGGGTGTTACAGATCTGAAGAGACTAAATTGATTTAAGTTGGACAAATTGGAGTTCAAAAAAAGGATTAAAATGTCCACATCCCCTGTAGTAAATATCTGTGCCATTGTCACTCCCTCCTCTAAACTTTACCTCCCATGGCGTTTTCCCAAAACCAAAACACCTATGGATATGGGTTTCTTTTTTCTGGCCTTGAGCAAAAAGCAGTGAAAGAATTTTGGTAAAAATAATTCCTCTGTCTTTACCAGACTTATATTTCCAAGAACACAGCCCCTGAATAAAAGGGAGAGCAACTAATTCTTTTAATTTTAAACTGAAAACTGAGATTCTGCTTCACAGTTCTATGTCTCCTCTGCCTAGAACAAAGATAGAAAGGCCAGTGGTTTTGCAGACCTACAAAATTCACCCCAAGCTGTTCTGAAAATAAACAGCATCAAAACTAGATAGTTTTGCTGAAATAAAACCTTGCAGTAATAAAACAAATGACTAACACTTTCTATTGGTCTACATAGCTTAGAACACGAAACATACATGTAAGCAAGTCAAGATGGATGAGTCATCTTGACTTAATAAAATGTACAAATACTTGCTAAATATTTGAGAAGTCACATGCCAGAAGCCTTCATCACTTGTTTTGTTAGACTCCTGCTTTGCCAAGTCAAAACAGTCAGAAATCATAAAAAATAATCCACACAATCTGTCTGAAAACACAGTTTTCTCCCATTATTTTTCTTGCTTTACAGCAACGAGTCCCTCATTCTGCCATCAAAATTTTGCAATAGAGAGCATGACTTCCTCTTCATAAGGTAAGCAAATGTTTTGCATTTATCAAGTTCCCAGAGTCTAAATGGAGAGAGAGTCAGCAGACCTCACATGTTTATGTTTCTTTACTGGAAATGAGCCACGGGAAGTTGCAGTTAAAAGGCTGCTGTGTCTTGGGGTTCAAGGGACACAATAGGCTTCAATGACTTTAACATTGCTGAACATCTGAAGCTTTTTTGCCTTAAATATGAATTATAAGTGCTCAGAACCTCTCCAAACAGGGCTGGAAACCAGAAAACTACATTTATTAATGAAGCCCACTGCTGGTTCAGATTGATTCACAATCTTGTTTTCCTATTAAAAAATTAATAATTGCTCTTACCTCTGCACCACCAATCTAAACCACATTCAACCTAGATGTTCAACATCTGAGTTTCTCTGGACACATCTTCCCTCTTCTCTTGGAAATTTTGACTGAGTTCAACTTGGTGAATTTTTTTTTTTTTTGAATTTAGGAGGGGATATCCAGATGTTTAGTAATCCATCTGGTTTATTGTGCCAGTTAGGCTGCTGACCACCCTGAAACTTCAGCTCTGTCCATTGTCTGTGAGCAGATCAAAGCAGCCCCAAATGTGATTTGGGGATGGTCAGATCTTTGGCTCAGGAGCTGCACCAGTGATAAACATGATGTGTTCAAGACATGGTGAGCTTACTGTGCCAATGCATGCACACCAGGACTGAGGCTTCCCAGAAACATCAGGCTCATTAAACACGCCAAAAAGTGAAAACCTCGATTGGTTGCTGGAAATAAATATTGCAAGGTGACCCAGCAGTGCATGGAATGTCCGCACAGGTGACAAGAAAAGCTTGTCACTTTGAACAAAAGTAGGGGATACAGCTGGACAGGTGGAAGAGCAGAAGGTTCTGTGCTAATTTCCCTCCAAGTTACCTGTGCAGGTTGAGCCTGTTACTCACTGAGCAGAAATGTAATAATCAGCAGTGAAGCTGGCTGCTCTTCCCTCCCAACTGTGCTCCATAAATCACAGCTCAGGTGTGGCCCTTTAGCAACAGAGATAAATAAGTGATTGAATGTCAGTGGAACAAAACAAGCAATGGAAAGGGCTAAATGTTATACACCGAGTTGCTGGGGTATTAAATTAGCTTAATTGACCATAGATGGCTTAAATTTCTCTCATTACCTTCCCCTTGTGTTTCATTTGCCATTGAAGGGCTTAGTGCAGCTTTAGGTCTCTGCTGTGCACATGTTCAGTGGCTGGGAGGAGTTGGTGCTCTGCTGAGCCAGAGTTCTGTAGTTATAAACAGGAAGAAATATAATTTGGCTTTTAATGTAAAATTTGTGTCCCACAGCCTTCCTCCCATCAGAATTCATCATTTGTCTCTGACACGGAGGAGGAACCGCAGCATTTCTGGGAAAAGGAGAGAAGTTGCTCCTTTTTGGAGATGGCCTCTCTCCAGCTCTGCTGCAGCTCAGCCTTTGTGCCCTGAGACAGCAGGATACTGAACTCCAGTTGTAACTACAGAAGCCAAATTTCCAGCTGACTGATCAGCTTTCCCACAAATGTCCCCAGCAGTGACGTGTGAAGCACCTTTGGCCCTGGGGACTGTCCTCTGTCCCACATGGCACTCCCTCCTTCCCTGCTGTCTGCAAGCAAGGGTGGCACATGCTCCATAGACAACCTGGTGCAAAACAAAAATTGATGAACCTAAATGACTTTGGAGAAGCTTTTCTGAGCAGTGTACGGGGCAGTACTGGGGCCCTGGTGAGAAATAATAGTGTACTCTCATGCACAGAGGGCAAATAAATAATTTTCCCTGTTCTATCTACTTTTTGCTGGAGCCTTGGTGTGCTCAACACCGTTTGTTCCTTTGCTTTGGGTCCTAAAAGGTGCCACTAATTGTGAATTCAACTGGATTCTCCATATCCTGCTCTTCATGGTGCACACAAAAGGAAAATGCTCAAAGTTAAGCAACTTGTAACTACAGGAAGATGTATTGACCAAGTGACATTTTATCGAGGTTAAATGCATAGGACATCACAGTGACATTTTCCTGTGGGGCCATAGGGTCACCATGGCAGTTCTGATGAGCTCTGTCTCTTTCACACATTTCAAACACATTTTTCCTAAGCGGTCAGTGACTGTGATAAACATGGATTTTCATTATTTACATTTTGGTGGGTATTAGGCTCTGAAGGAAGAACTGTACATTTGTGAGCTTTTAAAATCTTTCCACTCAAATTAAGAGTAGTAGGGATTCAAAGAGAAAAGCCCTTTCCATTGCATACCTCTAGTCCCCGGTCCTTGAACCTTTCAGCACATGTGGAGTCTTCAGTGCAGAAATCAGGTTTTTATTGAGGGGCTACTGAGTGCCTTCCTTGGGGGAGATGGCCAATGATACAGAAGTCTCTGCTAGTCACACCTATCCAAAAAGCAGATTACATTGCAGGAAATGGTGTGTGGTATATCTGTGGTGAATGCAGTTTTAAATTTTATTTTTGGTGAAATAATGCATACTGCAAGTTGGTATTAGAAATCACTGCTGCCTTAACTTGTGTTTGGTTCTTAAGTGAATTTTCTTTTTTCCTGAACCCACTGCTGGTACCTTCCCAAATCCTTGCCTCAGGCCCTTTAAAAATTCATGTTCCTGTACCAGTGGCTACGTGCTGTATTATCTCTTTTTAGTTGTAAAATTTCACAGGTGGGAATCCAAAAGAACGGGAAACCTGACAGTTGAGCACTATTGCCTCTGCCAGTAGAAGTGGTGCTTTAGACAATTCTGTGTATGAAATGAAAACAACACAAAACTTTTACACCTATTAACATTACTGACGTTTAATTTTAATTAACACAGATCTTGTGGAGGATGGGAAAGGAGCATCATTAAAGCACCACTGCACTGATGATATCTGTGGTGGCAACACTGGTTAATTTCTTCTTCTTCTTCTTCTTCTTCTTCTTCTTCTTCTTCTTCTTCTTCTTCTTCTTCTTCTTCTTCTTCTTCTTCTTCTTTCTTCTTCTTCTTCTTCTTCTTCTTCTTCTTCTTCTTCTTCTTTGTCTTCGTCTTCATCTTCTTCCTTCTTATCAGTGTATATTCAAATATCTAGAAGATGAACAGATTTCATGAATTGTACAAAAACTCATCTAAGAATGGACAGGGATTTTAGCAATAAGCATGGAACAAAAGGACAAATTTTGTAGAAGATCTGGAACATTCACAGGGCACCTTTGGACCAGAAGGACACGCTGCTGCATCGTCTCTGCCTTCAGGAAAATTTGTGTCTCCCAAGAATGGTACTACTTGTGTAAAGAAGGGAAAAAACTGCAATGCTTTGGCCTCTGGGAGAAAAAAGAAAATATGTTCTTACTTCAGTCCCTGTTTTTCAACAGTTAGGGACACCAGTTCTACAGACCCTTTCAGTTATTTTGAAAAAGCTTATGTGGAGAATATGCAGACAGTTATTAAGTCATTTGTCTGTTGCAACAGAAGATTAGGAAGGGTTTGATCTTCACTCAGGGAAGGACATGGTCTTTACTCATAAAACCTTTCCTTTGAACACACAGGGGTTCCCAACGTGGGCCTGGGTGGTTGCACCCCCACTCCTGCCCTGCCAAACCCTTTTCCCTGGGGATTTTCCCACACAGCATCCGGGCAGGGGGGCTGCTGCCCTCCTCTCCCCCACTCTGTCCCTGTGCATGTCCTGGAGGCTGGGCTGTGGTTCACGAGCCCCAGGGATCCCCTGGGATCCAGGAGGTCTGGAGGCTGCCTGGACAGACCCTGCTCCTCCAGATGCTGCCCCAGCTGCAGCTGCCCAGCCTCGCCCTGCGGAGCTGGGGCTGCTCCCTGGAGCACCTGGGGCTTTCCCTTCCCACTCCAGGGTGGAAGGGCAGCCCAGGCTCACATGTGGTGTGGTGTAAAGACAGACACATCTCTTGGGAGTTCCTTCTGGGAAGTGTTCAGGAATATGAAAAAGCTGAAGGATATAACCCCACAGCAAAACAAACTCAACACAGCGATTTATAAACTGATTTTGGAATTCTTCCCTATTTGTTGGCTGTTTTCAATGTTTTCAAGGAAATCACTCAATAATATATATTAATGATAATATCTTCACTCTATTACATTTTTAACTACTGCTATTCAGCGGCCCAAACATGGAGGGTAAGATTTATACAATTAGTTATTTATTAGTGCTGAAATTTTAATGAATAAGGCTCTTTTTCCATTACTGGAATACTTAAATGGAATGGCATTTTTCCTTTTTGGTAGTATCTGCCTTGGTGTCTCCTTCACTTCATAAACAGGGACACATCAAAGATTTTACACTACTGTAAAAAACTCTGAAATATAATTCAGTGCTCCTATATGGCTGTTTTCCTAGGATTTTCAGAATATGGAACTTATTTTCATTTCTGAGTATCTTAAAGGTCTTAGCACCCCTTCCTTTTTAGTAATCTTCTTTGTGTTTGCTGTGCACTATGGTCCTCCTAATAAAACAAAATATTCAGGCTCCCATTTTACAAGCTTTTAAAAGAACACCAGACTCCAGTGACTTGGTAAACCTCCTTTTTTTTCCCCAAAGCTTGAAAAAAAAGGAGTAGATAACTTGGGAATGTGTGGCATTCTTATTTGCCTTGAAAGCCTTTGATTTGACAGTATTTGCAACCACATTTTGTATGCAGGGCTTCAAGACAAGCAGTAACTGGGTCTGCTTATCTGGGGCTCTGCAGCTCCTTGGTGGGAATGACTCTCCTTAAATAAAATCCAAGCAAAATGTACCTTTGTTCCTATTCTTTAATTGCAGAAAGCTATGGAATTCTGGCAGTTTTTATGTAAATGGAGGAATGGGGGGAATGGTATATTTTAAACTCAATTTTAATATCTTTATTTGGTGTCTTTGTGAGCAAGATCTTTCATTGGAGCTGAAAGGAGAATGTTTTGTCACAGTAACAATATTGCTCATAATATCAGAGTTTCAGCTTTTATCTTCAAATTCATTTGAGTCTATTCTACTTACAGCTTTGCAAGTCGCTAAAATGACCCCAGAGAATTCTGAATCAGGTCCTAAAATGCTTCAAATTAACTACAAATTCAATATCAAGAAAAGAGAGACACCTCAGACTAGCCAAAAATTCTAGAAAATCTAGTGACGACGTGACATTGAAAGCGCATTTTCCATTTTCAAAAATCTGTTTAAGTAATCTCTAAAACCTCTCCATTATTTTGTCCCTTGAGTGTTTGATTTCTCCAAATGAAAACAAGTAATTTCGAAACATGGGAGCTGCTGATTATTTTGACAGTGATTTCCTCCAACCCTACATTTCTTAAGTCAGTAAAAATGAAAAAAACTGCCGTTAGCTGATTATATTTATGTTATTTATTCTGCATGTAGAAACCCCTTACGACCAAATAAACTTAATTTTAATAGCAAAAAATGAGAAGAGGTTTTGAGCTCAGAAAATGTGTTTTCTCATTTGTGTATTTCTGCATCAGCAGAAATAACAGACAGAGAAACAGCTGAAACATCAGTGGTGGATCATAAGCCTCTTCTCATGTTAGTCTGTGCAGCTGAAGTGTATGATAGCAGCTTGTTGGGCTGTAGGTTTTTATTGAAATGCCTATTGAGTAAAACATAATTCATGCTGCTGCTCGCCCTTAAAACAGGAAATAATATACCCATTTAACTTAATCACAATTTATATTACATGTGCATATTTCTAAACAAGTGCTGTAGATGGAGAGTTTGGTAGCAATAATATTTATGAATTACACTTTTAGTTAGCAAAGGAAAATGTGTGACCTCTTACATTTTGTTTGACATTTGAATTTGGTATCCCGTATATGTGACATGGGTGATGGATGCTTATTAACACAGTGTATAAACAGGAAATGCTTCTAAGCTGACCATTTATTAGTGCAGTATAGTGCAGTGTTCAATCTGAAATTTCAATTTTAGCTGCAGTATTCTTCTCTGATGACTGCAGAGCTGAAATAAAGGTGGGTTTCTTTTTTGTTTTGATTTGTTTTTTTTCCCTTGTTTGCTTTCCTCAACAGAATGGACAGATTTAACAGTGTAAATTTTGTATACAGATCAATCTTCCCGAGGCAACTTGAGTGAGCTTGTGAACACAAAGACTTTTCTTTGAAGTGTAAAAAACAGAGACATAGAAAACCTATCAAGTGAAAGGATTTTGTAGAATTCAAAGTGAATTTTCCTGATTAAATAAATAAATAGATGCACCCTCATTCCTCTCTGTGTCCTGATGTATGCACTGAGCCATTTCCCCCTTTCCATCATTTCTGCAGAAAGGAAGGGGAGCCCCATTCCCTCCCCAGGAGCTGACAGCTGATCCACTTTGGATCTGTCCTCCAGGACTGGAGACATCATAATTTTTCACTCGCACTTAATTGCTCTTTCTAAAGAACCCAGCCTTAAATTGCTGACAAATATCTGAAAAGCTTTGTCAGTGAAAGTTTCAACACTTCATCTTATCAAAGCAGAAGGGAAAAACTCCACGTATTTAGAAGGTTTCTCCCAGCAGAGAACAAGGATACAGTTTTTTCCTAAAACAAAGCCTGTCCTCTCCACTTTTCCTGGTGATTTACTGGAGGAAATATATGGAATAATACAGAGGCTCTGTTTCCCTTTCTGTATCCCATTTAAAATGAGCCCTCAGGAGAGGGAACATGTATCTAGTTTTCCTAGGCACAGCCTTAATATTCCAAAGCATTTGGATAAAATTTATCTGCTTAACAAAAGAACTATGATGACATGATGAAGTGACTCAAAGGGAAGATTTTATTTTAAATATCTCTGTCCAAAGAGTTCTCCTGTATTGTACAGTGTAGGTCAGGGAAATTATTGTCCATGTAAAAAATCAGTAGAGAACTTCCAGCTAGCCATTAAAAGTAGCAGTTATGAGACCATCTCAACCATTACAGCTAATTTTAAATACCTTTGCTGAATACACAGCTTTCCACAGTGCAGGACCCAATCACAGGAAGGTTAGCAACCTGGAAATTGAAACTGGCAGATCTTTCATCTAACATTCTGCTTTTCAGTGGAAAAAAGTAACGTCTTTATAGATGAGAGTCAAAGGTTAAATTTAGTTTGTATCAAATTACAAAAATATGCTTTTGGTGAGGTTAGATTCTCATGCTCAGAGCAATTCAAACTGTAATGAAAGCAAACATTGAAAGAGATAATCCCATTAAAGATGAACTATTCACTTTAACCTCAAATATTTGGTAACTAAAATAAAACCATCCTAGTAGGAGGATGAAGTTCAGCTCTTAAGGGAAACTGGAACTCAATATTATACCTCAGACTGCACAAGGAGGAAAAAAAAAAAAACCAAAACAACCAGCTCTCCTGTTTCTAAAATAAAATGTTATTCGAGGGGAACAAATTAATTCATGTTCTTCTCTTGAGGTCTACACAAAACAGTGGTGACCTTTGTGGCAGTGTGTGCTCTGCAGGGTGGATGGTGCTTTCCTCCAGCCGGTGCAGGCGCAGGAGCCCCGGTGGGCAGGGAGAGCAGGGGGGATGTCTGCCCTGGGAAGAGGCTCCCAGGAGGCATCCCAGGGCACAGCTCTGTGCCTGCTCCTCCTCCCACACCTCCTCTTCCTCCCAGGGCAGTCCCCTCAGTCTGCAGCTGCTTTCTGAGAGGCTGATTCTGGTGAAACCCTCGGGTTTCAGCTCGGAATAACAGCTGAACAGCCCTGATTTCAGCCTCCCCAGCCCTGCCCAGTGGGACCCCTCACCTGGGGCTTGCCTGGGTACTCAGTGTGCTTTGGAGGTCCTGGTAGTTTCAGGTTATCCACTTCTCTGAAAGAAAAGGGGAGCAAGAAATATTTGTAAAGCCCCATTGCTAAAGAATTGAGCTCTTTAATATAATGTGACAAAGCTTTTGACTTTCAAGAAATACCAAAAAACATCTTTAATCCCTGAACTTCTGATACCCCATTGAAAACTCACCCATAAATGCAGCCACAGCCAGAGTCTTTCTTCATTCTCCAGAGGCCTGGATGATGATTTAAAGAATTTGGGAAGAGTCTCATATTCTTTCTTTTTTACAACTTTAAATAGACCGAAAAGATTTTTTTTTAAAGGTTAAGAAAAAATATCATAGACTGATATTTCTTTTTTATGCCAAGTTTCAGCCTGGAGAAAATTTTATGGCTGAGTTCTAATCCACTGCAACCCCTGGTTTATAACAGAAATGCTGACACAATGATAACTGCAGCGTTACAAATGCTGGTGCTATGATATTTATTGCTCCCTAGTGCCAGCTGGGGTTAATCCTTATTAAATGCATTCATTTTCTGGCCTGGTGGAGAACAGATCACTCAGTGATCAGGCAGGGTTTGGGTCCCTGGTAGTGTTAATGGGAGATATCACAGAAGACACAGAAAGTGAGGAGTCTTTGAGGGGGCTACTGAAGGTGTTTTTGGGGATTAAGTGGCCTTCTCTGGGGGCTTGAGCTCAAATCCAGTGTCTGTGCTGAGAAGAGTCTTTGCAGCAGTGGAACAGCACACTCTGAGAACTTTGCTCTTTTTAGCATCAAGGAAGGGGATGAAAGGAAACAAGATGTGGTCATGCATCTGCACAGCCAGCAGTGGAACAGATCCCACTGATTAAAAATTATCAGCAGTGGAACAGATCCCACTGATTAAAAATTATCAATCTCCCAGGTGGGATATTCAGGTGTGAACCCAAATACCCCAAGTGTGTGAACCCAAATATCCCAAATCCTTTGCCATTGAACTGTCTGTTAATGGTGTTGGAATGGTGGAGGAGTGACAAGATCCCTGTTCAATACTCACCAACTTATTCTTTCAATACTGCCTGAGAAAGTGAAAAATACAGCTTAATTTTATTCACAACTTTTTGGCATCCCACCCTCACACACATTTATATTTTAGCAACAAAGGAACTGAAAATCTCACCATAAAGCTATGTGGGACCGTGGGTAATTTTTTCCCAGAGGTTTACACACCAACGTGCTGCTTGCTATATTTATATGGCAAACTGGACAAACTTGAGGGAAAGTTGCAGATTCATTTTAGGAAAGAGTAGGATACAGGGGGCATTTTTGCATTTTGCTCCAACTCTGGGTTCTGCAGAATGAGCCTCAGCTCACCTGCCAAGCTCTCAGCCTGCAGACCTAAAGCAAAGGGGGCTGCTTGCTATGAAAAAAAATCTCAGGACCAAAGGAGCGAGCATGTGTGCAAAGTTCACCATGAGTTCAGTGAATGATCATATTTTCCCCACAATAATAAATACTTCTATAATTTATAAATGCCTCGAAAGGCTGAGATATGTGGGGGATGCAGAATCAAAGTGGCTTGACAGGAGAGAGACAAAGGAATGAGCCAGAGAGTGAACTGACTACTAAAATTCCTCGTCTCTGATTTGTTTCTTTTAGAACTTGTCCCCAGAGAAAAGGCTGCACTTTCTAGAGAGGCTTAAAAAAATCAAAAGAAATCCTCTGGGCTTGTGAACAGCCAAGAAGAATTTTAAAAACCTTCAATTTGAACGCAGAGCCAAAGAATAATACTCAAGATTTTCTGCTCTCTATTTGATAATCATTTTTTAAAATATGAGCAATGAGATGGGGAGAAAAGTCAGGCTTTTTATAAAAAGATTAAAATAAGAGATATGTTTTCTTCATTTCAAGGCAACGTTCTGCCTTGTTTCATGCAAGCTTTCTAGTAAAAGAGAACCAAAGTAATTTTCATCAGAACTACTTAAAAGAAAAACAAGGAATGTTCAAGGGAAGAGAAAGCCATGATTTCAGTATTAAGAAAAACATGAATGTTTTTATTAAAAAGTCATTTTGAAAGGAGTGGGGCTAATGCACTTTCCCTTGATATTCAGAGAAGCTAGAAATCAAAATAAAAATAGCTTTATTTTTGTTTAAAATTTCCACAGGGCAAAATGCAATGCCATGACCTTGTCTAACAGATGAAAAATAGAAAAATGTTCATGTGAAGAAAACAGCCAATGGAACATTCAGGAAGGTGCCTTAGGAGGAAAAAAATATTAATTTTCATTTACCCCCTGTCAGGCACAAAGGTTTTGTACTCCAGAGAAGTCCAGGGAAGCAGGACAGACCAAGGGCAGGGCTGCAGGTTCTGAGTGTCCCCAAAGCCATGGGATTTTTCATGGCAGCTGGGAGGGATGAGTGCCTGGCAGAGCCAGTTCTGGGATCCATCCATGGGATGGAGCTGTGGAAGGACAGGCAGGGCCAGCCAGACCTTGCTGCTTCCCCCCAGGGCTGCCCAGAGCCCCAGCCAAAGGAAAAAGGGGTGGGAGAGATGGGCACTGTGCACTTGACAAAACTGCTGGCACAGAGAAATGATGAACAGGAGAAAAGCATAATAACCCCAATCCCTGACCCTCACCCTTAGGCAGGAGGAAATCAAGCAGAGGGACATACCTCCAGAAATAAACTGAACCTGGCTCCAGGGTGCCACATCCTTGCCCTGCACTGCAGCCCCATTAATGTGACCAGTGCTCCTGGTTGTGGCTGGGGTCAGACCAGCCATGGCTCCAGCAGATTGTGAGTGGACAGCTTTTCAAATGTATTTAAGGCAGAGCATCTAGGACTGTGTGAATATAGAAAAGCTGGGGGATAATTTAACATGTAGTCAAAGAGCTGCGGAGGATATTTTCAAAGGAAACTATTGATTAAATTATTAACCTCCCTTGCCTCAAATACATAGGTCCTTGAAATTGCTCCAAGCCCCATCCAACCTGGCCTTGAACATTTCCAGGGATGGGGCATCCACAGCTTCTCTGGGCAACCTGTGCCACTGTCTCACCACCTCACAAAGAAGAATATCTTCCTAACATCTAATCTAATCTGCCCTCTGTCAGTTTAAAGCCATTCCCCACTGTCCCTTAAGGGAGACATCTGTTCAGATTTTCTTGCCATCAGAAGGTTCCAGGTGAAAATCAGAGGTAGAATCCCAGTGCTCTGCAAACTAGAGCAAAGGGTGCTATTTTTAAACCTAAGGGGCAGTGTGGCAGCAAGATAACATAATCTTCTCTGGATATCCCAGTACAATTTCTGTGCTGTACAAACACATCTTTCTGCTTTGATTGCACCTCAGTGTAATCATGCTTGCTTTCAGTGGAAATGTTGTGAGGCATATAGATGCTGTTTATACATTTTGGTGCACAAAGGCAAAATCTTTTCAGACCTCAAACTATGTATTTATTAAAATAAGATTTTGTTTAGGCTTGCCTAAATAGTGTTGTACATTTGGAAGCAGGGTTTGTCTAAGGCATAAAGCTGCCTGAATAAAAATCAGAGCAAAATGCTTTATATTTACTTACACTGGAAGTGTAGAAGATTCCCTTCCTGCATGATAAATACAACTCTTACTGGCACAGGGAAATACTGTCACAATCAGACAATGCATCACTCTGGAATGTGCTGCAAGTCCTTTTGTCTTTTTTGTTGCATAGAAAAGGAAAAATACGGAACAACCATTGAAACATCCATATGTGTGAGGCCATTAGTGGGAATTTCTAATTCATACAGTCTCACAGAATGTGACAGGATTTCCAAGTACTGAGCTGGCAGACGCTGAGACGCTGTAAATTAACCCTCACATGAACCTGCTGCCTCTGTCCTTTCTCTTCCTTGCCTCATTTCAGCTGAATTGTCAAGACAGGATTTCTCCCTGGATCCTGGTACGTTACATACACCTGTCAAGCAGAAGCTTCAAGTCAGCCCTGGGGAGCATCTTTAAAAGACAGTCCTGCAATACCAATGAATTCTCCATCCTCTGGCAGTCTGTTTTTTTAATAGGATCATCGATTTAAGAGCACACTGACCACACCACTGCCCTTCTCATGCACACACTCAGGGTAAAGAATGATAATACCTGGGGCTGGACCTGCACCTCCTCTTGCACACCAGCAAATGAGGGGAGGTCTCAGCAGCAGGCAAAGGGAAGTGCCTTGTGCCAGAAGGGAGGGCAAGGAGAAGGTTTTCCAGAGAAGCTGTGGCTGCCTCACCCCTGGAAGGGTTCAAGGCCAGGTTGGATGTGGCTTGGAGCAACCTGGGACAGTGGAAGGTGCCCCTAGCCATGGCAGGGCTTGGGATGAGATGAGAATTAAGGTCTCTTCCTGCACAACCATTCTGTGATTGCATGGCAAGGTCCCCTGGCCGGGCAGTGGCTGAGGTGTTTGCAGGATGCAGAGGGGGATGCTTCTGCAGGAAGTCTGGCTTTCAGCGGAATACAGCTCCAACCAAGATTGGACAGTGACTCTCCTGAGTGTTGCTGATTTCTCCTAGCCAGCATTTCAGTATCCTGGCCCCAGTGCCTGGCCAAGAGCTTGGCACAGAGAGCTGCTCCCCAGGGCTGCCATGAGCAGCCTGCAGGTTATGCCAAGCAACTGCTCTTTATCCCTGACTTCCTTATCCCAAAGACCCATGCAAGGAGCTTGAGTGCTCAGCTGGGTCCAGGGGACACCCTCTCCACTCCTGCAGAGCTGGGGAGCCACTGGTCTGCACATGCACCTCTCTAAATCCTGGCTGCCTGCTCAGGAATGTAGGTACCAGCTTGGCCCTGGGCTCATAAAGCAGACAAAGTGTTGCCTTGCATTTCAGAAAGAATGTCTTTACACCAGCAGGACTTTGCTGGCTGCTTTTATGCAAAACCTCCTGTTTGTTTTGCAAAAGATGGGAGGATTCAGCTGAGTTTAAACTGGGCTAAAGTATGTCACTGACTTTTTTCTTTTTTATTATATTTTTTCAGTGTATGCTGGCTCCTAAATTTATGAACTATTTTAAAGGACTCCTTACATAAGCATATTTAGATGGTTTAAATTTGTTCTTAATAAGTGGAAAGATTTACTAAAACAGGCCTGATGTGATGACTTGGGAGGGATTATTCACCACTGATGCCAATATATTCCAGACAGCCTGAAGAATTAAGCACTCTGGGTGTTGAAAGCAATCTGAGTATCACCAAAAACTTGTGCTCTGGTCTGCAAGGGGCAGGAGTGTCAGGAATGCAGTGCAAACCAAGGGATGCATGGAGGGCAGAGGCAGGTAAGAACAAACTTTGCATTTTTATGGGAGCCTTTCAAATGATGATGTAGCCAAGCTCTGCAAAGAAATCTGTCTGATAAAGATAGGAGGCTTTGATAAATGATGAGCTACAACTGCATTCCTACCAAGTGCTGCTGTCACTCACTAAGCAAATTTATCGTATTTTATTCTAGAGTGCATTGGATTCCAGGGTTAGGAATTTTCCTCTGACCCTCTTATCCTGCTTGTGGTTACACTTTTCTTTAAGGAAACAGATTTAACCACTTATAAACAGAATTTACTAACAGTTTTTCATGGCAGTCGCTCAGATGGGAAAGGATTCCCAAGGAACTGCAGACACTTCCATAGGGTCAGTCCATGCAGGTAGCACTGGCATAGGTCAGAACTGGGTCCTGGCAGGATGGCACTCCCTGTGAGGAATGCTTTCCAGGGAGATCATTCGGGCATTGATGTGTGGAGAAACAACCAATAAATTATAATAAATCATAATATAAATTATTAACAATAAATTATCATCCCCTCTTTGGAATTCCAAACGAAGGAATGATAGGAATTATCCCCCAGGATGAAGTATGGCCAAATATGAGTAGGATGATTTTCTTGTAAAACAGGCAGGCTCAGCTCCATCTGATGTACCTGCTTGGGTAAGTCTGAGTGCCCTGCAGAAGGCAGAGGTGTCGACTCTTATCAGCCCCTGCCTCTGATCAATTTTCCTAAGCGAGTACTTTCCCAGCTCATGTTCCCCTGACAGCTGTAGAGCAGCATCAAGGTTACAGTTCAGTAGCCCCAGCTTTCCTCCTCGTGGCCACCTGTTATAACGGAATATAGATTGTTAAATACCTATTTAAAGGTGAGTTTGATAGATGGGGGGTTTTATGTGTAACAGCTACAAGGATGTTATATTTTTGTTAATGGAGAGAGAAAAGGCTCATTTAATTGCAAATTAATAAACTCATCCAAAGGCAGAACCTTGAAAATCATTTTAAAACCCAGCGTGGATACGAATTTATTTCATTTATTCTATTTCCTGTTACCCTCTTTGGTCAACTACCATTTCCATTCCAGACCATGCATGACCCTCACTGTCACACTGACCCAAATCCCACTGAACATTCAGTTCATCTGTTTTGTGCTAAAGTCATTACCAAAAATAGCTGACATTTCCCTGGCAGGGAAAGGTGCGTGGGTTCACTTCCTTTGCCACGGTCACCTGCAGGTGTTATTAACAGGCAGGTGAAAGCCAACACTTCAGGAAGACGCTGCAACTGCAGAAACCAGACTTGGGGGATGACTGAAACATTTGTCTCCTGTTAAATGAGTGGGTCATAATAGGGGGCAGAATTGTGAGGAGAAGCTTTCCTGGGGGTCCTGAGCAAGGCCATCCAGCTGACTGCACATGAACAAGCTGCATGACAAGGCTGGGGATCAAAAACATCCAAAAGTGCCGCTAGCAGCATTGCTGCTTTTTATTTTTTAACTTCAGAAATCAACAAGTCTGAAATGTGCCAGGCTGAGGTCCAGATCTTTCTGGGATCTGTGCAAGGGTGTTTCTAAGAAGACTGTAGAAAGTTCCACTTGGCACGTCCTACTGCATGACATAACTAGTGATCAAAGCACAAATTCCAAACCTTAAGCTTAACATCTTTCCTTCCACAGCTATAAAAATCAAGAACAGCATGAGGTGCTTACCCCAGGAAAGAAGTTCTGTACACCAGAAACATGGAATTTTTTTTTTTTGGCAGTTTTTGTTATTGTTTTTGTTGCTAGTGTGTTTGTGAGGAATGATTCAAAGATGTCTTGACCGCTCTGAGTAAGAGGTGACTGCAAAATAAACACTGACATAATTTTATTTCTATTTTTATCTATCAAATAGTCACCTTTGAAACCAAGGCATGGAAAGTTTTGGCTAGGGAAATGGCATCAATCTGGAGGCTGGAATCTCACTTTTGCTACACAAACAGTTTCCCCTATTCAAAACTAGCAGCTTGCTTGGGCTTCCCTACAGCTAAACACTAACCAGGAAAGTTGGGATACAGATGTCCATTGGAGTACAGACAATAATTTTTAACAGCATACAGCATGCAGGAATGTCAGGATGCTGGTTACAGCCTGGAGGACAGGTACAGCTGAGGTAATTTTGTGCTGAGCTCCCATTCCCGTGTTCCCGTTGGCAAAGCAGCCTCCTGGTGCATGGTGGAAGACAGGCTGCCAGGGCTGGGATCTTTGTGTTTCAGTCTCTCCCTCCTTGGGAGCTAAAGGCTTCTGTGGTACCTGGGTCTGGTCATAATTCTTGGATCTTCCTCTCTCCTCCTCTTGTGAGCATTAAAAACATTTATTACCTTTAATTACCAGCTAAATTACTTTATTTTACATTATTTCTTCATACAAGATGATTAAGTCAGAAGATCTGATTCACCTTTGTCTGCTATGTAAATTATCTCTCAGAAGGGAGGTAAATTGTACTGCTATTGTCAAGTCCTTGGTAAGAGACATTCAGCCCAATCTTCCCTTAGGTATTTCTGCAACCCCTACATTGCAGGAAAATGAATTGGCTAGATCCATGTGAAGGAATTCTGGCAGGGAAAACCACACTCAGCTGAAAGAGATGTTTTAGCCTTTTGGATATAATTTCAACTTTCAAGATAACTGTTCCTTTGAGGAGCTCTAACTATAAATCCCCAAGTGCCTGCAAGGAGTTGGGTAGGAGCCAAAAATGCCAAGTCAAGGGAAAATAATTGTTTTCAAATGGTGACAAACCTGCAAGGTCGGCAGGGAACAGAGAGGCTGTACTGCTGGATGGAGATAGCCCTGTAACTCAGGGCTGTGAGCTCTGTACACTAAACAGAGCCTGACATCTCAACAGGGTGTTGGACTGCTGCAAATGCAGAAGGGAACTGGTCTGCACTGGTCTAACTCACATGGCAGAAATGATATTGAAAGAGAATCCAAAGACGTGAGGTATAGACACGGTGTGCAGTGCTAAAGCTTTGGCTCGTTCTGGTTTCATTTCCCTGAGGTGAAGAAGTGACAGATTTTGTATTCTTTAAATTATTGCAATGCAAATAATTTGACAGCTTGGTCTGGAGGTTTTTTGTGTCCTGAAATGTTGTTTGAAATAGTGCAAGGCAATACAAAAATTATACAGTCAAGCGTGTCTAAGGATGAAGGATACTTTGTGTGGAGGCTGTGAATTTGCCACTGGTGAGGCTCCAGATTCCCTCCTGCCTTGGACAGATTCCTGTGCAGTGTGGGAGGAGTACCCAGGCTTCAGGAACAGCACTGCTTTGAAACTGCAGTTGCAAGTCATGAGGAATCAGCTTGAGGGAGCCTGGTGATTACTTTCTAAGGATATCTCCGCATTAAAAAGTATGCCTGGGGGTATAAATCAGCACAGCTCTGCTGGCTGCAGCATAGCTGCATCCATCTCCCCCAGCTGAGGATCTGGACAAAAGTACTCCAGCAGCACAGAGGACTGAAAACTACCAGAACACCTTTAAAGCTCATGTGCCAGCACACAAGAGAGGCATTCAGCTGTGTGGAGTGGACTTCTTTCATCTGGGGCAGTTAAAGAAGAAAAGTGAACTTTAGATTCTCACAATTTTACTGCATCTGTTAAAGCAGTATTGGCTTTCAGCAATGAAATGAGTATTCAGGCCAAGTGTCTCTGCAGAATTTCGGGCACTCCATGAACGGATAAAATTTCAATTGCAGAAACAAGAGAAAGTACCAGACACAAATGTACCACGTATTACATTTAAGGAAAGACAGTGAAGGGGCAGGTTATACCGTGGGAATAGGCAGCAGCTGGTGGCTGACTCTGGTGTTATGACTAAGTCATCGATGAGGCCACAAAAAATTAAGAAAATTAGTGAGGGCAGGCTGCCCTCAGGAAATCCAGGAGGGCTGGTGTGCAGGCAGAGAGCAGCTCTGGCTCCCTCGGCAGACGGAGCTGGCAGCAGCCTGGATCACTCTCTGGTGGCCCCTGGGGCCAGAAGGAGGAGGTCCACTGGCAGCCCAGCCAGGGGACAGAGCCAGCTCCCCGTGCCAGAACTCAGGTTGCTCCATCAGCGCTGAGGAAAGGCTGGAGCAGGGCCCTGGAGCAGCAGATGAAGCTGCCAGGAGCCCCCAGCCAGAGCAACTCACCTGTCTGAGCATCCTTGGCTCCCAGGGCTGGGCATGGCACGGCTGTGGCTGTGGCACTGTCCCACCTGGCCAGAGCTCCTTCAGGCTCGGGGTGAGAGTTCCTGGGGTCACCTGTGCTCCAGCAGCTCCTGTGTCTGCAGCAGCTCTGATTCCCCCACGCTCAGGGCTCACTGCAAGTGCCTTTTCTCTTCCCACTGCTGGTCTGGACAGGCCTCCTGCTCATCCTCTCAGCTCATTAGAAGGGCCTCAGCCTCTCCTCTAGCATCTTTGAACACAGGGCTGGGAAGGTCTGCAGTGGCAGGGGTGACAGGCAGAACTGGAGTAGCTGCTACACCCTTGTGCTGACAGTCCCTGCCATTACCTTCTGCCCAGGTGAGAATCTCAGTGATCATTGGCTCTTCTGATTTTCATCAGCTGGGGTGATCTTTGGGATTATCCTCTCAGCATCTTTGCCCACCCCTTAATGTCACAGGCTTGGGGCTCTTAGTCCACTTATAGCTTGTCTCAATTCCAGCCTCATCCTCCTGCAAGGGTAACTCTCAAATAAAGCAAAGTGGGAGTTGCCATGTTAATGTGCTTTCCTTGAGCCCTTGGGGAAAGGTCCTGAACATGATTTCTTCCGCTTGGATGGAAAGAGGAATTTCTGTTAGAGCCTCCATGAAATTACAGTCTTCTCTTTTTATGAAATGTAAACCAAAGCAAATATTACCTTAGAGTCTCCTATTCGTGTTGCAATAAAATGAGACACTTCCTTGGAAATAAGTTTTAAGACACGAGTCTTGTAATGTTGGGGTTTATTGGAGTGGAGTTCACAGCTGACCTGAGGTCTGGAGGGTTTGGAAGCAATAGTCTGTGTGAACTTCCCCTTCTCCAGCACATGAGGTGCAAAACTGGCCAGTTATTCTGAGACTTCCCCACCCTTCATAAGCTCGTGTGCTCATATATCTCTCATGGTACATAAAGAATGACATATTGCAGTGAATCTGCTAAGAATAGCTTGTAAAATACATCATTATATGAATCAGCCTCATTAGAAGTCTCCTTCTCTCATGATTTAAACCAGACACAGGAATGGAAACCAGTTTTTTTTTTTCTCTCCTGCTGGCATGTTGTACTCAACCAAATGTTGAAACAGAAGAAAACAATTCTCTGAACTCAAGGCCAGAAGTAGAAAGTAAGTACTGCATTACCCTGATGCCTTTCTGGCATAATTAAGGTCTGGGTGTTTCCCTGGATGCACGACTTTCCAGCTTCATTAATAAAATATTATGTTGCTCTTCTGAGCAGCACATAGCCGCATTCCTCACATACTCCCAATCCCCCTGACTCAGGGCCCTGTAACACCTCACTTTCAGCATCCTCAGCCATTCCAGGCCTTTCTCCCACAGCTGCTGCTGTTTATGAAGGGGATTACACAACACGGTGCCTGTGATAGCAGGAGACAAGGCTGGGTGACCCAGGAGGCCCCTGGCAGCTCTTTTTGCTGCAAGGACTTGTGCACCAGATGCCAGGGCTGTGTGACTCAGACTCATTCACATTGCTTGTCTGCTGGGGCAAGCAGCTGCCAGTGAAGGCAGTGAAGGCAGTGTTTGACTCTGGCAGGGCAGATGCAGCTCTGGGCTGGTGGCTATGTCATGCAGGACTCATGGAAACAAAGGGATGGCTCTGTGCTCCAAGGCACTGGAACAAAGTCTTCCACTCCCATTTGTAGAGCTCCCTGACAAACTGCAGGTACAGCAACTTTTTATTGTTTCTCTCTTGTCACTTCAGGGTTAGAGAATGTTGTATTTCTTGCTGTTATTTCTTTTAAACCGTGCCAGCACACGCCCGCCACAGCACACTGCCTTATAAACCTCTGGCTGCTCTCTTCTGAATCACACTGATTTTTTAATTAGCTGTTGTAAGATCAATTACTCAGCTGCCTTTGGTTGCTCTGGCCTCCTGTTGCTTCCAACCATGTAACCCTGGTTGTCTCTCCCTGGTCAGCTCTGCACTGTGGTCTTGTCACCACGGAGCCTTGTTGGCTGAACGCCACCATGTCTTTGTCTCCCACCCAAGAATTTGGGCCAAGGAGAACCCCAGGAGGCTTGTCACAATCAAGACATCATGACTTTGCAGGCAAGCTGTATTTATCTTGAGTTAACTTGTTTGTTAGACTCTGTCTTGACTTTTGCAGAAGTAGGTCAGAAATGCAGTCTGGATGAAAGTTGCAGAGGTGATGAGCAGCTTCTGCTCAGGCCATGGAGGCTCCACAGAAAGCACCACTGCCTGTTCCAACAGGCTTGAAACACTGCCCTTCTGGACTGCAGGGTCCTCAGGCTGCTCTGGAACCTGCAGTGCCTTTGGTTGCTGCCAGGGCAGTCACTTCAGGGCACCTGGGAGCATCCTCAGGCTGAAATCAGGGGGATTTCAGCACCGCCTTTGCTTGGAGGTGATGGCCACAAGCTGCACTAAATAACCCACAGAGAGACACAGGCTGGGAGCTCTGCCCTCGGGGAAGGAAGGTTCTTTGGCTCTCCTGTGCTCTGGACATCTGTCATTTTTTGTCAGTAGGAAATAGAAATCCCTGATTTTCCTTCTGCCAGAGCTCAGATGCTCCAGCAGGTGATCAGTAGATGGTGCTGAGGGTTAAGCATGGCCCCAGGATGAAGCAGGGTTTGTAAATATCTGGGTACTTTGTGCAATTGCACCTCACCTGCTGGCATTTCAAGGCATAAAACAAGCACATTCTTTTCTTTATTTCTAGACTTGGTCACACTGAACCACACATTTGTTGTGATTTGAAGGAATTATTTTTAATAGCAATTTACAGAACCTTCATGTCACTGCTGCTTTTGCTATGACAGAAATGGGTTTGCTTTTGTCTCTCTCTCACTTTGTTCATCAATAACCATTTTACAAGGCCTGCTGTGATTTTTACCTTAGGACTCTGCATCCTTTGCAATACAAGCCTTGTCTGCTGCCCCCCGGATTTGGAAGTGAGGATCTGGTTCCAAAGCTGGGATTTCACAGCTGTGCTCTGGTTTCCTATCAGCACATACAAAAGCAGTGAGCACACAGCAACAGCTCAATACCCACTTCAAACCTCAGCCTTCTCAGCTGGAACAACTGCTGTGGTTTGAAGCTGTTTTGTTAACTTCTTTGGCTAATTGATAACATCTGCACCTCACCACCCTTCCTTGCCTCTCAAGCTGCTTTCAAATAGATGGACAGATAATGCTGTGGCAGATCTCTGTTTCTGTACTAGTGATCTATTGTTACACTTTTGGAAAATTGTCTGAGAACTGGGGGGTGTCTTTGAATAAAGCCTTCTTTATCAAGGCTCCTTTCACACAGCCTCAGAAACAAGCCTAGAGACACTAATAAAACCTCATGCTATTAATTTGGCATTTCTCTTGTGATCAGATAAAAGAACTTATGATTTCACACTTCCCCCCCCCCCCTCTTTTTCCCTACCATGTTTTCTAAAGGTGGAAATTTACACTTGGGTTTTAAAATATTGGAATTAACATTTATTTCTCATTAGTTTTCATTTTCTTCATATTACAATAGAAGGATCAGGAGCTGGTATATGTGATATTTTAGTAAATAAAATCCTTGTATTCAGGATCACTCTTGAAGTCTGGTAATACACAGTGACACCATATAGGTCCCAAGGAGACATTATGGTTGTAATGGAAATATCATGTATCTCATATCCCAGGTCTGACATATCAACTCAGCAATAAAAAGAAACAGGATATTTGCAACTATATTTTAAACAGGGATTTTCCTGTTACTATGAGAACGTGGATTACTTAGAAATTTTGGTGAGAAAACTCCTCAATGGTTTCATCAATGTCTAACCCCACGAGATTTCAGTTCTCTCACTGCTATTTGAAAAAGCTGTTAAAGCAGTGCAAATCAGCAATAAATGAGCGTGGTTCATTGGTGCCTGCACATATACCCCTGAGCTGGGTCTCAGGGCAGGTCAGATGGTCTCTTCTCTCAGGCTGCAGATTGGGATTATGCCTGGAGACCCGTGTGCCCTGGGATATTGTGTTTGTGGGGTGCCCTGATGAAGGCAGGAATGATGAATCTGAGTCCATGTTCTCAGAAAGCTAATTTATTATTGTATGGTACTACATTATATAAAGGAATACTATACTGAGCTATACTAAAGAATACAGAAAGGATACTTAGAGAATGCTAAAAAGACAATAATGAAAACTCCTGACTCTCTCCAGAGTCCCGACACAGCTTGGCCCCCATTGGCCACTGAGTGAAAACAACTCCCAGCAGAACCCAAGAAACAATCACCTGTGGGTGAACAATCTCCAAACACACTCCACATGAGCAAAACACAGGAGAAGCAAATCAGATAATTATTGTTTTCTTGTTTCTCTGAGGCTTCTCAGCTTCCCAGGAGAAAACTCCTGGGCGAAGGGATTTTCAGAGAATGTGAATGCCCCACCGTGACCTCTCCCCACCCCGACACCTTTCCCTTTTGGCTGGGGAGAGGTTCCCTCCTCCCTCTCCCTCCTGGAGCTGGGGTGGCTGGTGGTTTCTGTCAGCCTCGTGGTGCTGCTGAGCTGGCTCTGGAGATGCCTGTGGTGAGCAGGGAGCTGACATCAGCCCAGCCTCGAAGGGTCGATGCTGCTCAGCCAGCCAGGAGAGCCTCGTGAACTTCCTTGTAAAAGGAATTTCTGAGGATTCAGGGAGACTTGTGTTACATAAGACTTTGAAAACGAGATGTGACATAGGATAGGGCTATCCCCTTTATGAAGTCCCCAACAGAACCCACGTGCTGCCGTGAGCACTGTTATTATTGCAATTCTTTTATTTTGTGCCCTTTCAGCACCACCAGCACCTACAAAAAAGATAAAATCCCAAATACAGATATGATAACTTCACCTAATGCAAGCTCAACACATTTGGTCTTAATCTGGGTGCCTGGACTGGGATGAGTTCTGCAGGGCTGTAATAAAATAAATATTTTCCTGCACTGGGAACGGCTCAGGGAAAGGTTCAATGTCAGGTCAGCAAAGGGAGCTCTTTAACCATGTTTTGCTAGACATGGACCATATCCTTCTCTAGGAAACTGTCAGAGCTCTGTAGGGGCTGGTGGATGGGAAGTGATTGAAAGAGGCACTCTTTCACACAAAATAAGCGCCTCTTGCTTCTTTTAAATGTCGGATTTGGTTGGAATTTGAGCAAAGTTGGGCAGTGGGTACAGTCCCAGCTTGCAGCAATAGGAATATTTCCACCAGAAAAACAAAAATTATTAGTGAATGAATGAGTTTGGTTGGAATTCCCTTTCCTACCCTGCTCAAATTGGATTACTTGCAGGAACAAAGGGAACAAGCAGCCCAGTCCCAGGTGAGTAAGGCTGAGCTACTTAACAACTGGCAGCATGGGGAGAGCTCCTTTAATTGTTTTTTCAAACAAACCTGACGCCCCTGCTCTGCCATTTTAATGCAGGAAGCAAGGGAAATGTGATCCACAGGTGCATTATAAAAGGGAAGGCAGAGGAGCTGGGGAAGGAAGCTTGCCTTTTTCTGCAGTGTGAGACAGTGCCTGAATGTGCCATTGCACATCTGGTGCAGAAATAACCTGAACATCAGAAGAATTTGTTAAGGTTAGTAGCTTTCTATTCCTTTGCAGATATGTTGTATTTTTGTATACTACAGATGAGCAAAAAACTCCCTCTTGCTGCCAGGTCATTCAGAACCCATTCCTAAGAGATTGTTCCTCACCAAAATTCCTGGTGTCAGTACTGCTGCAAACTCAGGATAGCTTCCTTTCCACTTCCTGGGAACTGATTGTAAACTCAGGAAATAAAATGCAGTTCTTTGGATGGGGATTCCTTAGATTAAGCTGGTTTATTGAGCAACTTTCCTAAAGGTTGATACTTTTATAGTTTGAGAAGTTATTAATCTCCAACTTAAGCATACATTTAGTTATTGAATGCTCTCTCTCTTATACTAGGCAGAAACATTTTTTTTTTTATTTCCAGACTCATACCAGCCCATGCAAAGAACTCAAGGTTTTGAACAAATTCAATAAGAGGACTTTGAGCAGAGCTGGAAATGAGTGCAGGAGTTTTGGTTCAAGGTACCTCTGACTAATTAATTATCTACTGATGTGATTCAGTTTCCAGAAAGATCAGACATACCCACCACAAGCCAACCAAGCTCAAAACAAAGATATTGCCTGCACAGTTGTAGACCCAGGCCAGCAGGAAAGCCATTGTGGGTTCATAGAAGTGGATGATGCTCCACACCTGGGCTTAGATATTTTGCTACTTACATAAACTCAGCAAATGCATCCTAAGTGCTCTCATATCTCTTGGAAGAGCCTAATTCTCCTTGCTCAATGAAAGATGTATTTGTTGAGACACTTCAGAGGCCACTCTAGGAAAGGCAGGTGGCTCTCATGGTTGGACCTGGATCACAAATGAAGACTTCTGCAGCATTTTCAGCAGAGGATTTTCAAGTAAAGATTGAGTATTTATGTTTTTGTTTGCTGGCTGTCAGTGAGAGGGTGATGTGTCCTGTCCTTGCAGAAGTTGGTTAAGTGAAAGTATTTCTTTATGACCATTGCCATTTTCCCTTTAATTTTGGAGCAGCACTAATCCCTCTCCTTTCAGGGTGTGTCAGTACACTTACAGACTATGATAAGTTGCCCAGCATTGAAGGTTTTACAACCTTATGTATATTTTTGAATTTTTTTTGGGACACATATAGATCATGTTAAAAACCAGAAGTCCATTGTTCAATCAATCAAGTTAATCCTGGTGCTCCTTGATAACTATAGCTATCACATTTCAGAGTGATTTTATTGGATATTACTGGGATTACTTGTAGTAGCCACTCAGTCTAGACAGGGGTTTCTATTACAGAGAACACAGACAAAAGGGTAAGAAATATTAATGCCCAACATCCATTAACCATGCACAAACTGCATATTAGAGAGTGGATCCTGTTCACTTGGCTGGGGGTCTCCCTCCCTTTTGTTTATCTCTCAGAAGACCACTGGCTTCTTAATTAAAAGGAAATAAGTTGTCTTAATAAAGGAGTAAAAAAGTAAGGAGCTGCTTGAAAAAATTACCTCTTAGAGCTCATAAAAATTAGAGACCTTTCAATCAACAGTCCCAGTACTGAAAGGCCTGAGTATTTTGCCCCAAAATCTCTGGGATGTCTTTCTCTTCCCACCTCTTTGTGAGCTGGGAGCAGTCATGGGGATCTTGCTTAGAAACTCGGATCTCCCACAGTCCTGTTGTGAGAAGTGTGATGAAATGAACTTCTGTACTCACCAGAGCTGGGTAAAATCATACTGCCCTGGTTTCTGCAACAAAGCCTGTGGAATGACAAGCACTCCAGGAATGCTGTGCCTTGAATAAATGTGATGGGGCAGTGATGTCGTTCCCACTATCCCTTGGAAGACAGCTCTGCTCAATTAGGACTGTTGGCTGATTAAAATTAGACCTAGTTAACGAGGCACTGAGTGAGGTAATGAAGTTAAACTCCAAAGCATTTCAAAATCTCCTTTTATACTGCTCCACATGTTCATAGAATCATAGCACACGGGCAAACGTTGTACTTGCTGCCTAGACCACTTGTGTCACAGACTGTATTTTGGACAGGACATATTTCAGATTGTTGTCAAATTGCCCATCATAACATGAGCTCCACCAGGTCTTTGAGAGAATTTTGGGAGTCAGGGGAACAGTAGAAAACTCAAACTGCTTGCATATGGCTTGCTGTCCTGCATTCATGCACCCAAAGACCTTGATGTCCTTTTGTTCTTCACGTCCTTTTGGGATCAAGAGTTAATGAGCCTGTTGTTGGGATGGGTGTGGGATCATGTAGAAGCAGAAGAGTCAAAAATTCTTTTTGTTGGAGGGCAGGAATGAAAAACTAATTCCCTAGTTATATAAGAAACTTGCAATTATTTCAAGATCCCCTTAATTCCTAGGTCATGAGGTTGATTATGGACTATATAGAGACATAAATCAAGATTTCCATTCAAGACTGTAGCTTGGTGTAGACTTGGAGAAAATGCTCTGCATGCCAGTGCTCTCAACCCCCTTTTCCATCTGACAGCTGATGTTGGTGTGTTTGAACATGCTCTGGGGGCACTGGGGGCTGAGTTAGGGTTGCTCTCACTATGTCTGTCATCCAGCTCCTGGGGCCAGCCCTGCTCATCCCTAATCCTGCTCAGCAAACTGGCCTGGGACCGGAAATCTCGTCTGCTGCTGGCAGAGCCCAGCGGGGCTTTGGTGGGTCCCTGCTGGTTTGCATCCCCATCTTATAAATGGAAATGCATCATGAAGCTCCAGATTATCCAAGTATGAATGCCTGATTCTCTGGGTTATTTTAAGCAGCAGTTTTGCCCTTGATGCACTTATGGCTGTTACAATAAGTTACTTGTACTAAACCTGTGGAGCTGGGCAAAGAGTTGGGTTCCCTCATGTTTTAGACTCAGCTGTGAGCATTTTTTCCTCTGTTGTATTTATCTTGATCCAGCAGCTACAGGTCTGCTTGGCCTGACAGATCTCATCCCTTAAACTTTCATTTCATGGTAATAAACAATGAATTGCCAATTCTCAATGTAGTGCCAGAAAGGAGAGGGCAGCATAAATTTCTGAGTTTCTGCCCTTGTTTCCAGGAAGATTATCTTCCAAGAAGAATTATTGTTATATAACTTCAAGATCACAGTATACAAACATACATATATAATTTGAGGCTGTTTCTAATAAGCATTGTCTCTAGCCTGTGGTTCACTCTGGTTTAAATGTTCTCAACTTTTTGGTCAAATAACAGCCTAGAACAATATTTTTAGGAAAAGATAATGCTGGGCAATGGCTGGGAATTTTGTGGCTTTCACCACCCTTCAGAGGGCTTGGGGTAATGTGTGTATTTTCAAGAAAACAAAAAACCCCCAACCTGGAAAAGCTTTAACTAAAACACCATCCAAGACAACTTGCAACTTTCCCTTTGATTGTGTTGCTGATGTGAGGGTTCTTCTTTTCTGAATATACCTGGACTTTGTGAATCTCTGTTTGCTTAGTTCCTGTTCTTTTTCATACTTTCTTCTGGTGCTTTCCCGAATGCCACTGAGGTTCTTGCAAACTGAGCAATCAATGGTGCTACGCCAATGCCGTTAATTTTGGATCAAGCATTTTTCTTTAAGCTTTGTCAGAGATGTGAAGGTTTTGGAAGTTAGACTGTGAAGGAGGCATTTATCCATGGGAAAGGCTGGCTGGTGCTGTTTCAGCCATCTGGCTGGGAGATCCTGATTGTCTTCCTTCTGACAGGTTTTGGATGACTGCTGAAGACATAGATGTTTAAATGATTGATAACATTATTCATCTCAGTGATTCTCTTGGCCATGCTCTTGCTTTAACATTAGTTTTTAATAAAACTTGCCACTTTAAATTTCATTTTAACCCGGAAAAAAAGAGGTTTTAAAGTCTCAGATTTGGAAGCTTTTACAGAGCTTAATAAAAATTCACTTGGGCAAAGCCCAGTAGACAACTGCATTGGTACTGATGGTTTCTATTTAAAAAACATGTCTCTTTTGCTTGCTGCATCTTGCAGCTGCTGAGATTCTTTGTCTTGCTTCCTCTAAGTCTTTCTCTTGGCATCTCACAGGCATCAGAGAGGGGGGAAGGTGCCTCCAACACTACCACTGCAGAGAGCTTGGTTTTCTTCTGTCTTGTATGACTCAGACCTCTGTATTGGTGGGGGGACAAGCTGGACAACAAGAAGGGATGCTGGGGAGAAGAAGATGCTCTCAGTGAATTGGGATGGTTGGGCACCCCATCCTGCTTTATAAACTCCTGTGAGATATTTAGGCATCAGGGTGGACAAGTGCAGCAGTTTTTCTCGTAGGAGAAACAGACCCTTAACCCTCACTGCTGCTCCATGACCCTCCTGGCAGGTAACTGGGCAGAGAGCTCCCAGGAAAGCTTTTTGGGACAGAGATTGTGTGTGTTGGGCTGTTTGTGAGGGTCTGTAGAGACAGGAATGACAGTGCTCTGGGAATCCTGCTCTGCTTTTGGATTTGGCATTCAAAGGACAGAAAAGCAACAGCAAAACGACTCACAGAGTAGCACAGACTACTCCAGGAAAATGGTTTAAGGGGAAAAAAATTTCACATATCAATGTTCTGGATAAAACATCTGTCTGGGGAGTCTGGGATCTGACTCATCCTGCTGTCACATTCCTGGATGTCCCTTGCATCTCTAGGAAGAAGTTAGCAGATTGAAGGAAAGGAAATAAATAAAGTTAACCTCTTGCCTAGCTAGTAGCTGTATCTCTTTACCAGCTTAGCACTTCTGGGCTGTATATCCATGTAGGAACCCCAGTTGTACTTCTTTTTATGTGTATTGACTTAGTGAAGTGCAAACATGTTAAAAAGTTCACTTTCTCCTTTATACGAGTCTATAAAAAAGCTCTTAAAATGGACTCATAGTGTTTCAATGAGACAAATGAGTGATCAGCTGAGACCCAACAGTTCTCTCCAATGGATTAGGTGCTTGTGTGAGAAATTCTAGGATGCTAATCAGCCTGGAGAATTTTCATGCCTCCAGCACTATGTAATGACACGAAATATTGCAATGCCTCCAAGTTATAATGGGACAGGCAAGGGGGATGCAGTCATAGGTATCATTCCTGATATTTGATTCCAGCTAGAAGGAGGCTTTCAGAAGTCTCTAGGCAGCAGAGATTTCTTATGCATTTATGGACACTGGGGTAAAACTAAACATATCCACTCTAGCCTGGAATTTTTTTCTAACAGCTATTTGGACACAGCAATGTACAAAAATAATTATAAACACATGCACAAGTAGATCAGTGTGTGTTTTCTGTGCCTGCTTTTTGGAGGAATCACACATTAACATATTTTCTGAATTTTGCAAATGCACTGCAAAATTGCACCTCAATAAATTGAACTTTATATGTTTGTCTAAACTGATGACACCAGTATAAAATAAAGATATTTTCCAGTTGGGATTTAGGAAGCTGTAAGACATGACAGAAGTGTTCATAATTAGACATTTCAGCACAAATTTGAATTCTCATGGAGTTGATCCAAAACCAGTTCTCCAGCAAAGCATGTATCTGTTTAAACACTTACTGTGGAAGGGATCGATCCACTGCCAGAGCAGTAAAACACACATTTGCTGTGATAGCACAGAAGTGGGTCACAGTTTACCAGAAGGAATCACACACTCTACAGAGCTGTTAGACTTTATTTCTGTACATTTGGAATTTTTGAGTTATGTCCTGTCACAGCTGCAGGCGTGCAAGTGCTGTGTTTATATTCTGTGTTAGTCACTGAGAAAATAAAGAAGGAAAAACGAGGGTATTTCTTCAGCAGGAGGGTGGGGAGGCCCTGGCACAGGGTCCCCAGAGAAGCTGTGGCTGCCCCATCCCTGGAAGTGTTCCAGGCCAGGCTGGGCAGGGACTGGAGCACCCTGCTCTGGTGGAAGGGGTCCCTGCCCGTGGCAGGCTGTGGAATGGGGTATCTTGAAGCTCCTTTCCAACCCAAACCATTCAATGATTTATTTCTTTCTAGGTGTGGTATTGTTGTTTGGGGAGGTAAAGAGTGAAACTGAGGCATTTCCAAAGAGCCCTCAGGATGGTTGGCTCTCTGCAGGCTTCACTGAGCATTAAAGGATGCACCTGAGTTGGTGTTGAAATGGTTAATTAATCACATAGGGCTGGGAAATCAGCTTTCTGCCTGGCACAACAGCTTCAGGAATCCTGCCAGGAGCCAGTAGCTGAAAGCCTCACTAAAACCAACAGGACAACACTATTAAATGCCTGGAGTCTTAAATGATTTGTGGTTTGTCAGGGTGACACGCTTGTGGTCTTCATGGAAGTGCAACCTGAGAGACATCCCTGCTATGAACAGAAATGTGTAAGTAATGCAGCTTGTGAGTGTTCACGTTGTCATTACAAGAACAAAATATTATCTGCATAATTACAAAATTATATTCTGGTAGGGATTCTTATTTAAGCCTGTTACATGCTCCAGTAAAGCAGAAAATCCCTTCCTGAGCACCGTTAATAATGGAGCATTAAGAATACACTGTTTTCTTTTTTTGCTTTATATACATCTATTTATTTTTAAAACAACTGTTTTCTGGTGCTTTCTAGGATTTCTTTCCTGGGTGCTGGAGGGAGCATTTCCCTGGAGCTGGCTGCAAGAAGGAATGTCTGTGCAGCCATATCTGGTAATGTTCCTGAGCCCTACTGGGAGCAGGCCCTTCTCTCCATGGTCTGCAGCAGGGCCTGGCACAGGGAATTTAGGTGAGCAATGCACTGGGCAAGGTTTGTCAGCTCTGAGGAAAGTGCATGGCCCAGGAGAGATTGATAATATTCATGGATTTCTTTCTATAAAGATTAAACTGAACTTTATTTTGCAAAAATCCATGATATTTAGTGGTGGGCTTAGCAGTGTTAGGCTAATGGTTGAACTTGATAAACCTACTTTTTTTTCTAACTTATAATATTCTGTGGTTCTATATGATGCCAGAGGACTGAAATATCTTCTATTTTCCACCCTAGCAATCTTATTAGCAGAACTCAGTGAAGTGAACATGCCCTCAAGGATGCCCTAAGAATTAACTCACACCTGGACAGTACCACCCTCAGCATGGAGGGCACTGGGGATCCTTCTGGGGGCTGTGGGGGCTTTCCAGGACGTGCTGTTATGCAGGGTCCTTGCAGCTGTTGGGGAGGGGCTCCTCAGGAGGCCCCACCAGCCATTTCTGATGCTCAATTAGCCAGCCCTGCTCTCTCCACACCTGGGGAATAAAGGTGCTTCATCATCCTGTGATTGGGAAATATTAAATAATGGGTTTGAGAAATATTAAATAATGTTCTTTGAAATGAAAAGGGAAGGAAAGCAGTGGAACCCCACAAGGAGAAGCAGGTGAGGAGGGAAGGGCAGACAGGGTAACTCTTGTCAATGAAACCTTCCTGGGGGCAGCCCCACTCTCTGGGCAGAACCCGCCTGGCTCGTTCCTTCCACTCGTCCTGCTTGTGCACAACAGGACAAACAGCCAGTGATGATAAAAAAGGACCACTATCAATCAGGTTTTGCTTGTTGAGCCACTGGGAATTTGTGTCTGGAAGGGCTGAGGAAGCTCCTGTGTTGAGGGCTGCCTGCAGCAGGGAGGAGGCTCAGCAGGATAACCCAGAGCTGCTCCCTGCAGTGCTCCGTGGATGTATCACCCCGTGATGCGGGAAATGAGCTGGTCTTGCCTGTTGTGTTCAGGCACAGCAGTAAATTAAACAGGGGTAAAAGGAACCAGGGTCGACCCCTCCTGGGTACTTGCAGGACTGGAAGTGTAACACCAGTGCTGTTGGCTTTGTTATGGACATGTGCATGCTTGGATTCCAGGCCAGTGGCTACACTGAGCAAACATTTGTGTGGGTGGGAGGAGGGAAAACATCTATTTTCTTGTGACAGTACAAAGGATGACTAATTACACCAGGAACAGCTGCAGTGCACTTGAAACTGTAGATGATCAGCTGATCCCTACCGTGCTTCCCCAGGCAACTGGCAGCACCTGAGCCCTGCCAGGTAAAAACCAGGCTCTGTGCTTTGTCCAACTCATTAGAGCTCCACTTGGAGAGAAGTGAGCAAAGAACAAGCTTTGCTTCACTGCCTAATGTTGCTCAAAAAGAAAAAAAAATACCTGGAATAAATATCTCAGTCCAAAGTAATATTTACTTGGGTTCTTAAAACTTTGTAAAATGCCCTGAAGGTCACAAGACATTCATCCTGCTGTGTATTTCTCTTTAAGAAGGTGCTTGTAAGTACTACTGGAGCCCATGTGTGATGAGGGGTTGCCATGGCAAACAGGTTTTGGCACTATTTAAGAGAGAGTTTTATTGCACAGCAGAATAAATAAGCATGTTAAAGCCACATACAGTAACTTGTTGGCACATACATTAATGCTCCCAAGGGCTGCAATAATTTAAGCACCCTCCCTTTAAACATTTTTCAGTGTTTTTTCTTTTTTATTGACTACATGCATTTAGTATTAGGGCTAGGAATGTCCCATTTCCACCCTCTTTTGAAGTGAGTAATTGAGGCAAAAAAAAGAGGACTGTCTAATAAATCATAAAGGGGCATTGTGCACAGACAAGAGGGGCAATTTTCCCATTCCTAGCATACATGAGGATAAGCCAGTGTGAGACCTGTCTGTGTGCTAAATCCTGACTTGCTCCCTCTAGACACAGGAGTAGATTGGCATGTTTATATTCCTGATGGAGCCTGAATAATCAGGAATAGTTTCACACTGTTTTCTGCAGTTTCTGTCTTGCTCTGTCGTGCCAACCCAGTCTTCTCCCACATCACAGCAGCAAACTCATTACTTTGGCTTTACTCCCTTTAGGAACCACCTGCTCTGCTCCCAGTTTGGCTCCCAGTTCACACCAGTGAGGAAGGCTCATTCCTCCCAGTGATGAGGAAGTGCTGCAGGGAGGCAAGAGGCAAATCTGCGCCTGTGAGAGGGCTCCAGTTTGTGGTGCTCTTAAAGGTGAGCATAAATTACATTTATAATGAAAGCTCTGGTTTAAGAAGAGTTATTAGTGCATTAGCCCGGGCTTTATTAGCCGGGAGGGTTGACAGCCATGCGGGAGGTGTGACACTGGCTCCCTCTTCTGTGGGATCCAGAAACTTTTCTGGGTTGCAGAACTTCGAAGGTGCCAAAAAAGCAGATGAAGCCCCCAATCCTCCCCCATCGGTCCCACCTCGGGACATTGCTATAAATCACATTATTGAGGATGCGGTCAGGTAACGCCCAGCTGTGAGGCAGGGCACGGCTGCCTCCTCCCCTGGGGAGCTGCTGCGAGCTGTGCCTTGCTCAAAACCGGGAGATGGGTGAGTGTGATGGACCCAGTTCCCTTTAGTTCATGGGGGAAGAGGGACAGAAATTACATCTCACCCTAAAAGGAGAGTGCAGGCAGTGCTGACTCCCATTACAGTCAGAGGAAAAAATCTGGATTACATATTCCCTATAGTTTTAGGATGACAGCTGTAACATATTTTACTCTTAGAACCCTTTTTGCCTCCTGCCTCATCACCAAGATTGCTAGGCACCCTTCAGTAAGGCTTGGACTGATCATCAGAGCTACTTGTTTCTCAAGGCCAGGCTGGATGGGGCTCTGAACCACCTGGTCTGGTGAAAGGTGTCCCTGCCCATGGCAGGGGGTTGGAACCAGGTGATCTTCCAGGTCCCTTCCAACACAAACCATTCTGTGATTCTCCTCTAGGATTCTAAACTTTCCTATACACAGCAATCGCTGAAGCATGCTCAAGCCTCGGGAAATGGGAGGAAAAAAGAGTTCATTATTTTATGAAAGTACATGTTTGTAATATTGCATACTGATGGGTGCATTATGAATTACAATTTGCTGAATAGGAGGATTCCTGAGGGAGGGACAGTGCACAACGAAAAAAGAAAGGCAAAGGGAGGGAGGTGATTTTTATGCCTGTAAAGGTGTCTCCTGGGCGTACCCAGCGTGGAAGATATACCATTTCCTTCTAGCTGTTTGGATTTGTTTGCAATTAAAGTCTAGTGGAGCTGTCAGGGGCTGTTGACAAATATATTATAACCAACTTAGGTTAAGCGAGTTACTTAAAATTAATCCATCCCTGCACAACGCTCCTGTTTCACTTCACAAGAATGTGCCAGGAGGAAGGAGTACAATCCTGACCACATTGGGAGAACCTCCTCAAGGTGGAAATTTGCAAATAGGGCTACTGTAGTATGTAATGAGAAGCTGCAGGGCTTTCAATTATCCCACATAGTCTGTCTCTTTGCAACTTGACTGACAGCTAATTATGCTGGTGCCATTTTTTTGGCAGTGGAATTTAATCTCCCAGATGGAAAGCAAATCAATCTGCCCATTGCTGCAGCTGAGGCATACTTTGACTCAACTTTAATTTATTCTCCTAAGCCTAAGAAGGTTAGTCATTTCAAGGTACAAAAATATCAAATTTCTTCCGTTAACCAGGCTGGTGAAAAAGTGGGGAAGAGTTGGGATTTTTATGGGCTGCGCTGTGAAACGTCGTCGCTCCTTCCTTTGTATTAGGAAACAGCAGTATCATCTCCCCTTGATTCCTGCTTGTGGAATCTAACAAGGAAGAAGCATTTATGAGCAGGTTGCTAGTGATAATGGTTAAACATGAAATGTGGAGGCATTAAGTGGGATTCTATGGAGGAGCAAACTAAATCTCTGAAGAACTCGACACAAAAAGGGATCGGTGGCAATTTTCAAGCGCTTTAGCTAGTGTGCAATAGCCTGGTTCCCTTTGGGTTTCATGCCAGGGATATAAATACAATCCTCCTACTTACCTGCACTCTTCAGGCCTATCAATTATGCTGCTCCTTCCCGGTTGCAGTTACAACTTGAGGTATTACTGTCCTCTGTAAAACCAGCACAGAGCGGAGAGTGTGACTGGTTAGCACAGGCTGCAGACCTCATCTTCCAGTACCAGCACCTGCAGCTCCTGTCAGTGCTGTTTCTCAGGCTAGAAACCCCAATTTTAGCTAGGATCAAGGGGAAGGGAGCTCACAAAAACTTGGTGCTAATGAGTGCTGGAAACCCGGGGCCTTATTTTTCTGTAAACTTTTGCCTCTCTGCTTTTTTCAGTCTGAGTATGGTTCTGATGTATTGTCTGTGTGTTATTGTTTTCCCTTTTGGAGTGCTTTTTCTGAATTCTCTGGAGATGTTTAAGGCTAGATTGGGCTCAGCAACCTGTTGTAGTGCAGTGTCCCTGCCCAAGGCAGGGAGTTGGAAAGAGATGATCTTTAAGGTCCCTCTCAGGACCTTAGTCCCATCCTAGGACTCTGATTCTACTCTGGTTTTTGGAGTTTATATAAACAGGAAGGTTTCTAGTTCACCTTACTGAAAAAAAGCATTTCTAAAAGTGCTTTGCTCACACCTAATGACTCTAGTTCCAGTCTTCCTCACATTTTTACAGAACTACAGTCACTTCAGCGACTCTTCCTTAGTGCACTTGGTGGCTGAAGGATTACACACTCCTATCTAGCAATTAACACCTATCTTTTTGTATTTCCATATTATCCTTATGATTATGTTGATGCTGCTCCCAATGGACCCTTGAATTGCATTTCCCAATTGTGATAAAATCTTGTACATGGAAGCATTTTTGGTAACAAATCTCTGCAGATGTCCTGATGTTGTCCCATTGGTGCATTTGTTTACCTTGCTGCACACTGCTTCTCCAATATTATGGTTATGAGGGCTTGAGTTATTAATCTAAAATTAATTTTTTAATCTGTCATTTATTAAACAATTAGAACAATTATTTGTTCTCAGCTACGCTGTAAGTTTAAATGCTGATCATAAAATGTAGTGTCAGACCTGTAATCTCTGAGTCAAGCACATGGAAGCAATCCATCCCACCTATTCTTTGCCTGGTTGCCCAAAAATAGGGAGCAGGGGGATCTCCAGGATGCAACAGGGATCAGGACAGACAAAGTCTCTGCCATGTGTCTGTATCTCCTGCCAGGGCATCCTTTCTCAGCCACCTGACTTCTCCATGAATTGAAAATGCTATTGGCCACAAAATGCTTTAAACTCTTTTACTATTTTACTTTGAAAGTATTAAAAAGGTAGAGAATGTCTATTTTAATTGCTGTGTTCAGGTAAAGGAGAATGAATTTACCAGTAAGAGAAGAAGCTGTAAAGGCGCCTCACTGACATTTTTCCATGTGTGGTCTTCCCAAGTATGATTTTTTAAAAAATTTTTTTGATGTTTGTTTTTGTTTTTGCAAGTGAAGCTTGCATGTTTAGCTCCAACAAGCAAAATGCCACAGAGATTCCCAAAGTAATGTCCTGGCCCCAGTGCACATGTTAGCAGGAATTTCTCCTCTTGTTTTCCTTGTTATGAATGTAACCTGATCTGTTACTTCTTAGGTTCTTGAATAGGTGCCATAATTTACTCAGGCTGCCTGAGGTCAAGCTTGTTCTGGGATCTCTGGCTCTCCTGACAGAGCCTGCTGGATTTTGGGACCTTGGAGCAGCACTCCTTGGGCTGTGGGAGAGGTGGGTGAACACAGATGGCTCTGGGCTGTTGGAGGAGGAAGAAGAGGATGCTCTGGTGTTTGTATGGAGAGGGAATGTGGCAGTGCCCCACATGAGACCAGCTCCAACACTGCAAATGCTTCTGGTTTTGCTTTTTTCTTACAAAAGCACCATAATCCCAGCAAATAAAATGGCACATCCCAGGTGCTCCCAATGACATCAGCCAAGCTGCTTATGGAGCCCACACCTAAATAAGGAGCTGAGATGTGAGGCCAGAAGAAGCAAGTCCATGTGATTTGAATTACAATTCAGTTTGCTTTAGGATTTTCTAGTTGGAAGAAAAAAGCTGGCCCTCCCAGCCTGATGCAGTGTGAGTGAGATCTGTTCAATGACACTGGAGATGGTACTTTCAACTACCTAGAAAATAAATTGGATAGACACTCTAGTTGACAATAAAACCTTCAGAGTTTAAAATAGTGAGATCTTATACTGCATAGTAAATTCTACACTGCCAACAGATCAGGATTCTGTTATCTGAATGCTCAGTGTGATGTGTGCTCTCCTGTGTTAAAATTCCCTCCTGTACTGAAAAAAATCAAGGTCCATTTTACTCCAAGTTAGCTGCTCATGAGAGTTTTTTGATATTTTTCAATTCTTTTAGTGACATCTAGTGAAACTTGGGGAAAGTGCAAGTTCAGTTGAACTCTAAGGATCGATCCAACTGCAGTAGCAGATGCTTTACAATTAAATGCCCGAAGTACTGCACCTTATTTCATTTACTGTCCCTTAAGCTGCTGTCTAAGAAATGCACAAAATGCATTTTGGCCATTAAAAATTTTAAATTTTAAAGTTTGAGCTCATATTCTGGTCAAACACTTTATGTATTTGAAGCACAAAAATAATTTACTTTTTATTCCTTTTAACTTTGGGTATGTATTTAGAATAACTTTGATTTTATATTTTAAATTTTGCCTCCTGTTATTGGTGCCATTGCTTCTCTACACTTGAAGGCTCCAAGTATTTCCACTTTTACAAAAAACACCCCAAACTTTTGCAGGAGTTAAAGCTACACATTTTCAATATTTGGTATTCCTGAACTTATTGAAAAGTCAGATTTGGTCTGCTTGTTGCTCTGGGCCAATCCAGACTGGATGTGAAATACTCTTTCATCAGCAAATGAAGTTTTCAACAGAGATGGAAAACGTATGCCTCCTACCTAGAAATTGGGCTAACAACTTCAAAGGAAGAGCTGCCTCCCTCAGAGCAGCATCCACATGGAATAGCTCTTAACAGTGTAACTTCTTTTTCTCAAAGAACAAACCCAAGTGGCTTCCATAAAGTCTACGTTGGTATGGATTTCAGCTGTGCAAAGGACAGGGCCACCACTACAAACAGGGCTCATAAATATTTGGAAAAAATACAAAGTAGCTTCAAACAGGCCAGTATTAGATGACTGGAAAGAGTTCAAAAAATCTTAGGCCTTGCTTGATCTAAAAGGCTTCAACCTCCCAAACTGAATAGGCAATTAGGGCAGATTCTGAACAGGAGGATCTGAAGCAACAACTGGGAAGGGTGAACACACTCTGGAAAAATTCCAGCTGTGAGTGTCACTGAGCACACTCACATGCAGCCAGCACAGGGAAGATGCCCAGCATATCCAAACAAGCTTCCAGGTCACTGATTGTGATCTGCTCTCATCCCTCTCAGAGCTAACTTTTCAGAACTTAAAAAATAAAGGCTTAACGGAAAAAACAATCCAAGTACACCAAGAGCAACAGTTCAAACATTTTACTAAATCAATTCACACAGTTTCAAAATTGTAAATATAATTAAGGACAACAGGGTTTCTGTATTTTTTTCTTCCAGAATCATTAAGACAATAAACAAACACAAATTAGGTTTATAGCATCTGTTCTTTTAAAAAATGAAAGGAACGCCACTTGATGTATTGATAAAGCACCACAACACAGTTACAAAATAGGGTTGGCCTGTTTCTTTCACAAGTAAAAGACTACATACTCCTAACAGCTTCCTGCTTCAATCCATACTTCATTAAAATAAAACTATAAAATCTTCTAGATTACACTAACTTCAGACGATGCCTGGTATAACAGTGCATTAACAGCAGTAATGCCAACTATCAGTGCCAACATAAAACAGTTTAGAGAGGAAAAACAAACAAAAAAATCCAAAACAAAACAACAAAACCCCCACCTTTATTTCCCTAGATGAGCAAAATTTAAAATAAGGGATGCTCTGCCTCACAATGATTTAAGGATTTGGGGATGCTGATGGGTGGAAGAGGGGGCTGGTACTGTAGCTTTCTAGGCTTAGTTGGCATCTAGCTTGGCCATTTCCTGCACGTATATCCCTATACTCTCGCTGTCGAAGAGCACGAAGTACACCGTCTTGATTGAAGAGGACATTGTAGACACAAAATAGCTGGAGATGGCTTTCAGGATCAGCTGAGCAGCTGTTTGCTTTGGGAAGCCATTTCTAGAAGGAGAGAGAAAAAAAAAAGAAAATCAAGACTTGCTGAACCAACTTTTGATGGTTTAGCCTCCCAGAGAAGGCTCCAGCTTTCCTCCAACACCTCACAGCAAATAAAGCTGCAAAGCCAGTGCTTACAGTGTGAATTAGAAGTTGTTGATTTAGGCAAGACTTAAAATGCTCAAACAGAAGAAAAGCATTCCTAAAATATGAATACAGAGTCTACACACACTGTTTGGTTGAACCTCATGATACCTGATGGGTCAATTATTCTCATTAACATGTAAGTAAACCAAGAGCCTGCTGTGTTCTGGAAAGCAGTGTTATGTGTTGGAGCTGCAAAATTAAACCTGTCCTGAAAGCAAAGCAACTGTTAAAGAAAAGTAAAAAGGGACAGAGAACTTGATATAGAATATGAAACATGAAAAGACCCAAAGTACAAAGTCTTAGCACTACTAATGGTGACTAAGCACAGGATTTTACAGGACCTAACCTGACAATCTTTCTTAAAACTTTTTCACATTTTTATCTAAGAATCCTTGTCTGAAAGAGTCATCTATTCTTAAAACAAGTCAAGCACAAGTAGAATGGTCTGAACAAAGCTATGACCTTAACTTTATGATCTGAATTTTATAGATCGTGGCAAACTCCTGGAATTGCACCTGGTAACTGCTTGGAATGTGGCCTGAACTTTGTTGCGGTGTTACTCCTGAAGTACTGCTACTCACCCAGACCATGATTTTACCCTGCCAAATTCTGAGCCCTCCCCCAGCCTCAGTGATGTGCACGCCACAGTCAGTCTGAAGGTGATGGGACATGATCACTCTCTTAGGAGTAGCACCCAAAAAGAACCTGGAAGAGCCTGTTGAAGACACCTGGTTCCTTGATGTGCACTTACAGACACCTGGTAGTTAATACTCCCCATTATAAAGTGTGTACTACTAATACTACAAATAATTTACAGATTACACAGATGGATGAGTTTCTCAGTATTTCCTGAGCAGTTCAAGGAAGATGGGCTAAATCTACCCCTGGCACCAACAGGTGAACATTTCTCAGCACTTGCTCACTGAAGCACCACACTGGTAGTAAAATGCTGTTGTAATCTCCCTCTTATTTTGTGCTACAACACACTGAATGTGAAGGGCAACTGCCTGTGTCATGGCCCACTTGCTGCACATTGCCTTATCAAAAAACATTCTCAGAGAGCAATTCTGCGTCAGTCCTGCCTGTAATGTGATATTTTACGTGCTGTCTTGAAGATAATGTTTGTGGTATTTCAAAAATGATGGCATGAAATAGCTTACACTATTTTTTCTTTTTTGAAAATGCCTGATTTTTTCTTTTATTGAAGAAGGAAAGAAAAATATAAAGGAAAAAGCATTGTGAGCAAAGCTTGTACTATTCCAAAGCCAAATGAGCTGGTCAGGAATAATCAGCTGTATGAGAAGTTAATCAACTGAGAGCAGTTTTGACACAGGAGCGGCTTAGGAGTGAGCAGCTTCCACACCTGGGCACTTGCAGGTTACTTTTGAGTGCTGCCTCCTGGCATACAGTGCAGAAATCTTCCAGGAACTTTGTTCCTGAACTGTCATGCAGGGCAGCATCAAACCAGGGACATACACTGTTTCTCAACTGTTCTCGGGGGCCTCTGAAGTCACACAACTTCCAAGTGTTCTGGCAGGGTGGTCACACCAGGGCAGGTGAAAGAAGAGTGGCCTGGTGAAAGGAAGGCACAGTGCCAGGCAAGCTGATAACACTCCATTGCTCAGGACACCTCTCCCAAAAGAAACAAGAGAGAGCAGAAAAATCAGCAGGAAGGTGCTGGCCTGATGGCCATGTGTGGGCTGCAAGAAACAGAAGCCTGATGCATTGATCTATGGGTCTGAGTTAAATTCCTGCGTAAAGGCTGTTTGGGACTTGAGCCAAACCAGTGTCAATTCAGATCAAAGTCAGAGCATCAGAATGAAATCCCTTCTCAGAGGATGAGTTCATGTTCAATCCCTACCTCTCCTTTCCCTTTTCTCCTGCTGGCCCTACCAGACTGAACTCCAGGCTACCTCTGAACAGAACCCAAGTTGTGCTTTCCATAAGTTGGCTGTAGCTGAGCATCTGGCCCAATGAATGCTACAAGTATGCTATTTTATTTCCCCTCGTGATTTATTTGAACTGCCCTCATGTAATCCCATTCCTCAACTATAAAAGAGAATGAAACTGTTTATGTGGGTTTATTGGGTGATGTCTGCTTGACAGATGCCTGTATTAGAACAGCTGCATACATGTGGTGTCTTTGGCATTTGTTATCTTTTAAAGCTTTACTTTTTTTCTTTTTTTAATGCTTTTGACTTCATAAAAACAAGTAGAGAGTATTGTCAGAATATATTATGTTCTCTCCAAAATTAACTTACGCTTGAGTATCTCTAATTAAGGGGGGAAAAAAAGGAAAAATACATAACCTCATATATTATTCAAGGCATTTTGATTCCTCTCCATCTTTTAAAAGCACCACTTTAACTGGTTCAAGTAAGAATGACATGTATATGCCAAGTGGAGGACTTGCCCCAGATCCTGCCTGTCAGGAACCAAATTCCCAAACAGAATATGAATCCTGAGGATTGTTCAAGGCTTCATCATCTTCCAGTACCAATCACCTACTTCACAACAAGGGCTGGGAATGGTTCTTTGCTGGGAGCTATCCAGAAAAGACAGGGCTGTGTGGAAGATACTTTATATGGTGCCACTTTTACGTAACCAATTCCACAGACACTCTGCACTCTCCACATTACTCTGTGGAGGAATAGAGTTTCTCCCAGAGAGTGATTCAGAGCTTCTCTTTGTACTGACCAGCCTGTGACCCTGACAGCTAATCCAATAAGTTACTATGAACCCCCTGCTTTATTTCTCTACTGTTCTGCAAAGTTTGCTCAAGTTATCTCCTTAAAATGACACCTATGCAAATTAACCTTAGCTGGAGATTTCTATGATGCAAGTTGCTTAAATTTAGCATCCTCATGAAACTTTTATTTCTTGTCTTTCACCCAAAACCTCAAACACTGTTTTCTGCCTTAGCCCACAGAATATGCAAGAATTAATCTAGTGTTGCAACACAGCACAATGGGAAGAATATTCTTGTTGTTCACCAGCCAACTTCTTTCATGGCAAACTCAAGAGGGTCAGTTGTTCAGGGTTAAGAGACACAACTCTGTAATTCAGCCTACATTTGGCCCTTGGTCTTCCTACTGAGCCATCAGTGAGGGCCAGGTGTTCCCAACTTCCCTCTGCACCCCAAACCCAGAAGCCTCAGACTAAAGGTGCAGTCAGTCTGGACTGAGGCTCTTAAGAACATGATCCAACTTTCAAAGGCACTGAGCATACAGAGCCAGAGGACCTGAACTTTAGACTGAGGCTTTCAAAGACCTTGGCAAGGGTTTTTACCGTCTTTTTTTTTTTTTAATGAAATAGTCCCATGATGTAAACTCTATGGAATTCAGCTTATGGATTTTGGATGAAAGCTTGAAGTGACTCTGCAAATCCTGAGAATCAAGGCACTTTAGGTTTGCTGCTTAAACAAACACTAAGCCATGTCTTTTGGCCATTGTAAGACAGGTAAGTTTCATTATTTACTAAAATCAGGCAAAAGAGACCTCTTTTCTTCATGTTCTTTTCCACATCTCCAATTTTTATGAATGAATTGTCTGAAAGAAGTCTTTTAACGTTCTCTTGAAAGTTCATTTTATGCTCTTTATCCCATTTGCATGCTTTAAGATTTGCAGGGATCACTATGATATCTGCCAACACTAAACTAGTACTCAGGAAAACACTGCAGGCTCCAAGCACTGCCTGAACAAACCTAGAAGAAACTCTTCTTTTAGGGAACTGATTCAAACAAGGAAGAAAAAAGCCAGCATTGTAGCAATGTGTTTTGTACATGGGAAGGGACTGGAAAACCAGATGGCACTTAGAGAATGTGACCTATTTGGCATCAGGTTTGCCTGACAACCTTACCTGCCACTGCCAATGGAAGGAAATGCAATTGATTTCAGCTTCTTTTCATCAGCCAGAGCCAGGCAGTTCTTCACTGTCTTCTCCAGCAGCTCCTCACATTTGTCTGATCCCCAGCCCGGGCTATTACAGTGGATCACAAATTTCGCAGGCAGTCCATGGCCAGCACTGACAACAGCTAGGAAGAATTGAAAATGAAACATAATTACCTTCCTCTCTTTAGGATTAAAGGAGTGTACATGTGATTAAAATAGCAAACAATCAACAGACATTCCCTTAGCCCCTGAGAATGTTTTAGATTACAAATCACACAGCCTTAAAATATAACATGATTACAGAGACTTTGTGTTTTCCATTTCCAGCTGCATTTTGCTGTGATAATTTATAAATCATAGCTAGGACTGAGCTTATTTGAGAGAGAGCAAGAATTCGTGGCTGACATCAAAGGAAGCACTTTTATACTCGGGACTGGGTAAGTAGAAGGGCAGTATCTGTTAGAACCCAAACCCAGACAAGGGATGATCTTGCTTTGGTTGGGTTTACTGCAGAGATACAGTAAATACCAGAATGCTGGACAGGCACAAGGAGTTACAACTCTGGTGACCTTCAGCTACTCCTGCTAAATGTACAGTGTTCAGCCGGCTTCTGATCATACCCCAGCCCAACCTGGAGCAGTTCAGAGCTACTAGTGCTCTGCAAACCCCAAAGGAAGGACGGAAAAGACGTGAATTAAGATTCTGGGTTTACTTCCAGCTTTGTCTCTGAATAACTATAATGAAGACATTTTGTGTGATTTCAAGTCTTTGGGCCTAGCCTTATTTTAGCTTTTTGTGTATAGGTCATACAAGATCACTTGAACAATGCTGGGCTTAGCTTCTTTCTTTCATCACATTCTTGACAGAGGGGTGTAGAGAATGCATTTACAAATTTGCAGTGTTTGATTCACATTGTTTGTGTAACAACAGGCCAGGCCTTGTATGTACAAAGAAATGAAAAAGAATTTTTACCATGCTAATCATATCTTATCACCACAATATTACCGTGGACATGTGGGGACTAAGAAGATGCAGCAGACCCTGCCTACAAACTGCCGACAGGCAGGGATTCTCCAGATGAGAGGCCTCCTTCTCTGCAGGGGAACATGCTCTGGGTTCACCACTTCCCATCACAGAGCAACAACAGACTGTGCTCTGCCTGCCAGAAGCCAGGGGAGGAGGATCTGTGTCATTTCCGAACTCACTGGGCTGTGGTTGCAAATAAAAAGGTGGGGGGAAGCAAGCAAGCCACCGTAAACACAAGCTGAGGGAAGAAAAACATCTATCTGAAATCTCACAAGAACATACAGTGAGCCTTCACAGAGAGTCAGCTGCTAAAATACCCCACTAAAGTGTTGGTATAAAATAGTAACTTATGTCTTCACAAAACCATAATAAAAATACCAACAAGTTTTTTAAAAAATTAAAAAATCAGGTTTACAGAGATGCTTATAGAAATCCTCTATTCCATTCTGGAATGTTTATAAGGCATTTTGCTATTAAAGTATAGCAGAGGTAACTTTGGCACATGATCATCACATATGGATACTATCTCGTGGCTGCTGCAGGAAAGAGAAAATAGACTTTGTCATATGGATCCTGACCAGGGGTTAACCAGAACATTTTGAAGGACAATGGAAGCACAAGCATTTATGTTCTTATGGCTTTGCAGAGTCCCAACATGTTGAATAGCCTCAGTGTTAGGCAATGTTAATTTGTCATAATGTGCAACTAAAATGTTGGCAGATTCAGAATACATCATAAATCCAAGAAAAATCTATTAAAAGCAGCTGACATATCTCTAGTCAGATGTGAAATGTGGGTATCATCCTCACCCTGAAAGAATAAAATACTGTATTGATACACATGACCAACTTTAATATTTTTCACGGAGTGTTTTCCAGGGTAGTCATTAATTAACTCATTAGGATTCTGATGAGGACAACTGTTCATTACCGAGAGCAGCTGTCCTTTACTTCAAATGCAAATGCACTGAAATGGGAAGTAAGATAGGTAAAGCCAACTATGGACTTATTCTGTGCTAGTCACATTCCAGGTAAGCATTCTGGTTATGGGTAGATTAAAGGGATGCCCATAGAATTGAAAAAATCTAAACCCTGGGTACATGTAGGATTGAAAACTGGATGTATTAGTTCTGTTCTAGAGTTCTCCAACAAGTCCCTAACAGCCAGTTTATCCCAGTGCAGTGCAGAGCTGCCCTGGAGTAAGACTGCCAAGCAACCCCCAGATCTGAGGGATGCACTAAAAGCTGAGAAAAATAACCTTTTCTTTTCAATTTGCCACCTATTTGGAGCAGTTTGGTCTGGGCTGGCAAGCAATCTTGACCAGAAGTTAGTAAAAAGAAAAAAGCGAGTAATTGATTCTGCATATTTTCACAGAACAAAAATTTCAAGAAAAACTTATTAAAATCTTTAAAATGCAAGGGAGAACCCCCCAAAGTATTAAGCTCCAGAAGTAAACAGTTGTAATTTTTCCTGTCAGAGCTGAATTCTTACATCTCCCCTTCGGCTGTAGTTAGGATTCGTTTACAAAACTGTGCACACTGTATTTATTTTTATAGCATAAACACAGATGGCAGAATCAGCCTTCTATATGAACAACATGGATCAGCAATTTCACAGATGGTGTAAAATTATATATTGCCATTATCAAACTTTATTACTCACATAGTAGATTTTTCTCTGAGATTACATAAATTTTGATAACTAGGCATCAAAAAGTCATAAGCTTTTATAGTGATGATTTTGGCACTGATTAAACTAAGTACCCAAGCAGATGCTGAACTTTAGGCACATGCTGAAGTTCAGTGAAAGTCAGAGGCATTTCAGCAAAGCAGATGTTTAACAGAGTTGGACTCAAAAATAAGCATCTCATTAATTGCTTTTCTGAACTGTGCCCTTAATGATCAACACTGAGTGTGCATGCACGTACCTGTGAACAGCCTGGCTCTACTGTAACACTACAGCACTGCCCATTTCCCAGGTGCTTAGGTAAAGGTTACTTAAGATGCAACGTGTGCAGTTTAACTGTGGAGAATACAAACACACAGCCCTTGGGAGCTGCCTGCAGACAGCAGAGCCCCAGCAGTGCTGCAGGGGGAGCTGGGCTGGGTGAGCCAAGCCCCACTGCCACAGGGCTCTGGGTGGGGGTCCCGAAGCGCAGCCTCACCTCCGGCTATGTCCAACGGCCCGTTCTTTTTGCGGAGCTCAATGACGGCTTCCACAAACTCCTTGCCACCTTTCTTTTCCAAAGTGCTCCCTGAACAGAGAATTGTTAGTTTACTCCTCTGATCTCAGAAGACATATGACTCATCATTTGCTTTTGTTACATCACTCTAGAGTTTTCTGCCCAAACATTTTTTGGGGACTGCAAAGTAAGATCTAAACCTTTTGGGACTTGAGAATTAGCTAGTCATTAAAAACAACAACAACAACAACAGAAAGAACAAAAAGACAACCCTAACAACCCAAAAACCTCACACTGGTATCCCTTGCTAGCATTCTCAGACTTGAATTTACTGTCAAGAAACATCTGACATGACATCCCTACCTCCTTCCTTTTCATGAGCATCTCTCAGTGTGAAATGTTCCAGAAGAATGTGCTAGCTCAACAGTGGCTGAAGGTTTGTAATTCCTTCCCCTAGGATTAATTTCCCCTCTTCTCTTACAAATTGTTTTAAAGAGCCATTTGCCACAATAAGAATTTGAAACTCACCTGATCTTGGTCCCTGACCCCAACAGGTGGCCCCAGGAATGAAACAGTCTCGTGAGTGCAGCGGGCTGCTTTACTTGGTAACTGCCCAGCTTGTTGAGCCACCTTTAACCAAGAGGAAGAGCCTCAGAAATAAGGAGAATCTCTAAGGAACACATTCCTCCAATGAACTTCTCTAACTACATCTAAGGAGCTGGACAAAATTATTCTGGGAGAAGAAGAGCTGTGCAGTGTGTCAGGGCAACCAAAAGGTATGCTGTTTACAAAGGCAGTCCATCACTAAATGGTTTAGATCTTATTTTGCAGCTCTAGTTTTAAATATTAATGAAAGAAAAAACAGCCCAAGAAAGCATTTGCCTAACTACATAAGCATCCCACATAATTTTGCACTGTGCATATTAATTATAAAGGTAGATAAATAAAAAGCAGTGATATTATAAAGGCTCTGATTTGAGATATTGCTTTGAAAACTGATTTCCAGAAGTTCAGAACTAGGATCTCTAAAGATCTAGACATTTACTTGGTGACACCCCTTACTTCCACTGATGAAGAAAGGAAAAAAATGCAATTTCTGATGGAAGTGCACATACTATATGCTCCAGGAAGCAGACTCCCTTCTCCAAGACTCCAGTTACTAAACCAGGTTATATAGCTCTAAGAAACAAGAAGACTGCAAGATGCTTTTGTTTTGTTTTGCTAAATTTCTTCCAAACTGAAAAGCTGAAAACAATACATTTGTTTTCCATTCAAAAACTGACTCTGTGACCCTGAGTCTATTTTGTTCATAGGAGTTTATTGCTTTTGGGGTACAAAAGCTGAGGACAATTACAAAAGCTATGCCTTTTCTTTGGCTTTTTCATAACCAGTTCACAACAGGGTTTGCCAAAAACTGGATTGCAAGGTCAGACTGTGTAGGTCAGAGTGTAATTTGCTGTTTGTGCTCATTTAAGCTTTTAAATATAAATACTTCAGCCAAACTCCTAAGGATTTCCTGAACTTAAAGTTGCCTATCCCAGTGCAACTGAGTAGGAGGATCACCTTACAAATCTCTTAGAAAAGACAGTAATGGCTTTATTTGGAGCAGCAAGGTGTCTGAGGAGAGTACTGGGAAAGGAGATCCAGAGCAGCACTCAGGTGCTTGGAAGCACTCTGCCCTTCAAAGGCAGTGAGTGAAGCACAACACCCTGTGCCCTTTGCTGAGCCCATGCAGCAGATGTGGCTGACTCCAGGGTCTTATAAAATCACTCTGAGAAGGGATGGGGAGGGAATGAAACAGCCTTCCATTCTAGTTATATTTTTATTGTATATATTTCCATATCATTCCTATTTATATTTATAGATATATGCCAGTTATACTCCCCATGAGTCCATGGACTCTGATCAGTCCTAAAACCCATGACATTCATAATCCTTAATTTCTCTTGTTTCAAGGGGAAACATAATTAAGCCTTGTGCAGAACCTAGGAACAGCAAAGTTCTATTAAGTAGGTCATTTCTTTGCCATTGCAAAGCTGTTGTACATTTAATGGAATTTAGCCTAGTTTGGTTTAATTCAATCCAGAAGGATCAGCTTTTTCCCTTCCAGTGGGAATTAATTTATAATTAAAAGCAATGAACAACCATGTCAGTTTATTCCACTGAGCTCTCTTCTTGCAGGATCTGGTACAAAGAAGAGAAAAAGCAATATTTGGTATGAATGAGTGAAATATTTTGCATTTACTCCTCAATTATGCTCTTCTTCTAATAGTAAGGGTTTATCTTGAAATAATGACATCTATGTTGTAAATGAGCTTAATCTGGTAAAGGACAGACTGTATTTAACTATTTTCCACTACACTAGCAAGTTTCTTGAGGGAAGTCTTGCTTCACAGCTTCAAGGTTAGTAGCTTATTTGCTCACAAGCATAAATATGTGTCACTCCCATGAGAATAAGACCATCATCTCATGCTTTCCAAGCAGGCATTGGTATCAGTGTTGAAAACAGCGTTAGCAGAAATTTAGGCTCTAAAATTCTCAGGATAAGCCCCCAGTACACTTAAATTGTTAGGGAAAAAAACCAACAAAAAATTAAAAAAAATTTAGATGGGTAAAAGTTAATCATTGGAAGCTAAGCATTTGTGCACTTCTATTCTTTCTTACAGCAGTCAGAGGCAACAGGAACCTACACTAAGGAATGAGCAGTCCAACTTCAAGAGACAATTTTCTTTGCAGAGTAACAAAGCATTTCTTTGTCACAGGGTAGGAGACAGGCACATTGGCTAAATGGGTCTGACAGACTTTGGAAGCATATTCTTCAGGTACAGGCTACTATGACACTCTGCATATTATTTAGCCAGCAAAGTCACAGTGCTTCTGCCCCAGCAGGTCAACCAGAGCTGTATTTCTCTGCTTGTTACTCAGAATGCAGCCCTTTCAGAAAAACAGGTGGTGCAGGACGTGTGTCCCTCCAGGTCAGTACTGAAAACAAGGCCTTGGCATGGGGGGAGCCCATTCTCACAGGGATGGTGAGGTCAAGATGAGATGCAGAACAGAGGCTGGGATCAGCTGACTTGTTCTTAAGCAGTGCCAGCAACTTCTACATTTGGCCCAAGTACTGATTTGCCTTCTCAAATTACCAAGGCAGTTCAATCAAAGTACTCCTATCCTTTTATAAAATCTTTCAAAATTCTGTATATGAGAGGGGTAAGAGAAAGGCTAGGAGAAGAATTACTCAAGGGACAGTTAAGATGGCTGAATTAAGAGGTCTGTCCTGTTTCCTGTCATGCCTTCTCTCATCCTTGTAGCTCAGGTGAGCAATGTGTGTGCAGCCCTAGCCTGGGCTTGTGGGTGTGAGGACCTTGGAGCAGGGCTAGGAAGGTCATCGGTCCATAAGGATAATCTTAAGAGTTTGGAAAATACAAATAGGTTAGATCCAGCCTGTGAATCCAGATATGAACATCTGAAACTTGGCATGGAGAGGGTGCACTGGAACTGGTTAAAATCTAAAGATCAAGACTCAAACCACATTCAAACCAGGCACTTGTCAAACCAACAATGTCATAATTCATTTTCCTTGGTCACGTGCCTGCCTTTAACTCACTGTTCCTGCACTTCAATTTTGGTGGTGCACTCCATGGTTACTTCTGAAAGGCTGATTTGGCAACAAAAACCAAAAATGCCCACTAGGCTTGTAATTGTTCATTTCTTGTTAGATCAGTGGGGACTGCTGGAAGTGAGAAATGAATGCAGATCTGCATAGCTACAACAAGCTGGTGGCTGCTGACCATGCACACACATACGAACTGCGCAGCACTGAACTTGCCATTACCTACTTCACCACCGGTGTAGAAGTCAGAGTTTGTCGGGTGAACGACAGCATCACTGTCGATCGTGGCAATGTCAGCCTGTACAACTTGCAACTACAACAGGTAAACAGATGTATATCAACCACGTTGGACAGAGACCCAGCACAGGCTCTACATTTACACATGTACCAACGTCCATATTTTCCTACCTTTACATCTCCAAACCTTGCGCCAAAGCAGTATGCTGAGTTGTGTGTGCAGGTGTGTGTAGAGAAAGGGGTGTAGGGAGCAGGAGGAGGAATATTGAGTATGACATGATCAAATAAATGTTAAAATGACAAGTCAGAGCAATCACATGAGATCATTTCCAAAGTTTTAAAATCAGCTAATGCCCCATTTCACTTTGCAGAAACCTAGAACAACCAGTTCCCCACAGAGCATGACATTAAAATACGGAATCTGTTTAAAAAAGAGAAATTCAGGATCATCAAGACAAACAAAATAATTAGTTTCTCCATTTTGTCAGCACTAATAAGCTGACAGCCACTGATTTTCATATATAAAGCCATTCATAATTTTGTTTCTAAATATACCAGTTTCCTTCACATGTAGGAAACAATGTTTTTGCAGCCAGGGTTGTACAGAATTTGCTTTAAAATATACACATTTTTTGCATAGTTTAAAAGTAAGGCATATATTTTAATTATATGCTGGAATGGCTAAGATACTTGCAGAAATATATGTATTTCTTAGAAAGGCTGATGTAAAAATTAGCCTTCTTAGACCTTTTTTCTTGTGAAGTTACTTCTCTACATTCCCATAGGAAATGCAGCAGTATTAGAATTATGGGTTGTATTCCATTAAGGAAGATTCAAAAAATACAGCAGCAGGTCTACTCAAATAAGAAGGGACTGCAATAGATAATGCATGAAAGGCAATTTTTGTTTTGTTGAAGAATAAACTTCTATTAAAGAAGGATTTTTTGATTTCTTATCAATCTGAAACAAGAGAAAAGCTTCAAAAGTGATTCTCCACCCATGATAGTTCTCTCTTGGTATAATATCAGTATTTGTTTCCAGCTGAATGTAAAAGTGACAGGGAAGAATTGAAACATAATGGAAACAAATTATTAACTGAATTAAACATCAAATCAAGGTATGGGAGATTTGGGAACAGCTAAGAAAGTAATAAGCCCTTACCAAAATTTTTAAGCCTGCTCTTAAGTATTGAAATAAAACCCCTCAGATTGGAGGTAGAATGGAGAAACTGCTTATTTTGAGAAAAACCTGACAAAAAAGTATTTTAGTCCTCAAAGAATCCAAATAAGAAACCCCCCAAAATAGCTAACAGTCACATATGATCATTATGGAAAAGAATTTAAAATTTTTGAACTGAAATCAGCTTGAAGACTAGCAATAGCTGCAAGTGTTCAGAATTGGTCAAAAAGTGTTTTGAATATAGTACTTCAACAAAGCAGGACCTGCAAGATTTGAATTTCTGCTCTGATTAAAGGTATGAAGCCCTAGAGAATAAATTCTGGGTTCCATAATTTCCATGTGACCGTTAGTTGTGTCAACCCATGCCCCATTTACCTAGGTCATCTTTAAGGTCAATGTCAGCATTGGTAGGATTGATAATGGCCTCCACCTCGAAGCCGGCTAAATTACTGATTTCACTGTGAATAAGGTTCAGCTGAAAAGAAAAGCATGAGGTGGGAAATAACAGGACAGCTGGGAAATCACAGAGAAGCTGCAGAAAAGTGAGCTTTGCAACACAGATGGAGATAGCATCACTGCAAACAAATATGCAAAATAAAAGGCAGGTCATAAAGGGGTATTAGCCCAAAAAAATTCAAACACAAGACTCAAAACATTGTTCATACTGGGAGAACAGGAATGTACCAACTAGTAAACTCTATTTTGGTTTTACACTGATTGCTATATGGGATTCTTTTATTATCCACTATCTCAAGAGGGCTTACAAGAAGTCCAGATAGGGACTTTTCATGAGGGCATGGAGTGACAGGACAAAGGGAATGGCCTTAAACTGAAGGAGGGGAGGTTAAGATTAGATATTAGGAAGAAATTCTTCCCTGTGAGGATGGTGAGGCCCTGGCACAGGCTGCCCAGGGATGCTGTGGATGCCCCATCCCTGGAAGTGTCTAAGGCCAGGTTGGATGGGGCTTGGAGCAACCTGGTCTGGTGGAAGCTGTCCCTGCCCATGTCAGGGGGTTGGACTGAGATGAATTTTAAGGTCCTTTCCAAACTATTCTGTGATTCTAATTTTGCCATTAAATGAGGTTATTTGTTTCTTCCACAAGTATAGAGATGAAGGACACCCTAAGCATCCCTTAAGCATCAATTATAGGGATGTGCTGGGACTATTCTGTACTGAAACAGGATCAAAGCTGCTGCTGCTCCTTCTTTAAGCCAGCAAACATGAGCCTATCTCTGAGAAAACAGACACTTGTCTCCAGCAATTCCTCCATCCCAACAAGAGGATGTGGTTTGGTTTTTTTTCCTTATCACTGGTTACCATGTTCTGTATTACAGCACTTCAGTCCTCACTAGACTTCTGCAGGCTTTTTTGAATGTCTGGTGAGGTACCAGAAGCAGGCACATGATATTACGTGCTTATTGCTTCTAGTTTTTATTTTGTTTGCTTTACTTCCTTTTGTCCCTTATGAAAGGAGATTTTTAAACCCACCCATTAATGCTCTTTTACTCCTCTAAGTACCCCCATATACTTCAAGCATGTCTTTCAATTCCTTTCTTGTTATAAATCAGGAGGATTTCTCCTGAAATCACAGGAAGATTTCTCCTCTCTACTGAGGCACACAGGGAACTGTGGGAGGCAGCACAGAGATCTAGAGACTGACTCACATCTGCACTATGTGTTCTTAAGAGACAGTTTGGGGGGTCTTCTCACAGGATGTAACCCACAACACAAAACCAACTCTACAATTTGATGCAATCTGATGGGAATACTAAACTTGGCAAAGGTCAAAACTGCAGGTATGGGAAGTTTCTAACCAGGGTTTGAGCAGGTTTGACATTGCTTCATAGCTTCTGTTGGAAGTCTGATTTTGCAGGAACCATGTTTACTACTGACAAACTTTAAATACTTTAGAAGTGCAATAGATTTTCCAGACTTTTTCATTTGGGGAAATGCATTAGCTACAGCATAACCAATGCCTGAGTTTACAATATGTATTTTAAATTATTTTTCCAGTAGCTGTTTGGGTGATACGGAGAGCAACCATGAAGGAGAAAGCTCTCATTCATTTATGCAATTCCTGCAACCAGCTGCAGTTAGGCCAGGCCTTTCTTTTAATCCAAAACTCTTAGCCTACAAAGCATAACATTCATCTTCAGGCATGGCACTTTATATCATCCATATCCGAATTTTATCTCTTGTTTGCTGTAGCCCACGTTCTTAAAGTTAACTCTTCAAATAATTTCTTTTTGTATGTTAATTTATTAACAGGGAATAAGAGCCAGTCCGTGAAACCCATACAAGTGAATGGGACATTTAAGGAGGCCACCATCCCTATATTTAAATTTTCTGAAAAAAGAATTTCCATTTAATTCATTTGATTCTGTGAATTGACCTTCTTTCTCTTTTTAAAAGCCTGCAATTTCATATAATTTGCATATGTTGCTTCAGTAAACTATGTTACCTCAAACTAGGCTGACTGACTAAAAATTAGTGTAATTCAGCCCTGTTTTAAGTACGTGTCTGTTTGGGAATTTGTAATAAAATCTAAGAAAGCTTCCTCTCCAAATAGCTTGGAATCCTTTAATACTTCACACGTGGTGAGTTATTCATACTGGAGTTTGAGTCTTGAGTTTGACTACAAGCAACTGCTGTTTAAAAAACCAGTCAAATCAAATCAAACCAAAATGTTAAAAAAAACTTAATGAATTTTAAAATTAAAAAAAACAACAGCAAAACACATGCACACACCACGACTGTTTTGCGGAGATTATAGTATGTTCCTAAACATATTTTGCGCATTCTGCAAGTGATTTTTTCATTCCTAATTCTGCGCTCTACAAGTTTTTACCCCAGATCTATCAGCTGCAGACTGTTTTTGTTTTGGACCTTAAATCTATCCCTGAGCCTACTCATACATGGGATTTACATAACAGCCAGCTGGTAATTAAAGTTTCAATTTAGCAACAACAAGAAAATGCTTAAAAAAGCTGCCCATGACTGATAGCATGTGTTGGCAGCTAAGTATTATTTTACTAAATTCTGCATTTACTTCTCAATGCACTGTTAGCTATCCAATTGCCAAAACAAATAAAAAATTAATCAGAATTTTTCCTGTGGAATTAAATCCACCAATGAGTAATTGCTCAATTTCACTACCCAACAGTATGAAGCATGTATTAGGCAGAAGCAATCCCCTAAGGGCTACTTTAAAAAAATAAATACATACAACTTGCATATACATGTGCAACAAAGAATGGACATAACTTGAGGTAACATTTCAATTAAATGTTAGTTAGATAAAATGTAGATGGCACTTAGCACATCCATGAATAATTTCTAAGCCAAGCCTGACATTTCTAATTTCAGACAAAATTACCTTAAAAGTCTTGAAGATTTTTCTGGTATGAGTCTCATACTGAAAACTGAAGATGCCTAGTGCAGACCAAAAGCTGAGGTCTCTTGGAAAGTCCAAACCTTAAAGTTAAGGTTTGAGTTCCTACAACTCTGCCTCTACTTTGTAATACTCTCAGGAAAAACAAATTACTTAATGTGCACAATGCCACGTTTCCATTGGGACATCACTTGTGGATGTGCAATCATTTACATATTAACTAGATTTTAATAATTAATGTGGCACTAATAAACTTCTACAGGTATAACTGAAGGATTCTTTGCCATTTCATGACCTCTAAGAATTTCCAGCTGAATGTCAGCAGTTACCTAAACGTTTAATGCAATAACTGTAATTTTAAAAACTGAACAATACCCAGGTTTGTAACGTTCTCATTTGTGGTTTTTGCATCAAATTAAATTTAGGGTTATTAGAAGGATGAAGAGCTGCTCTTGCAAATAAGTTCCTTCCCTTCCATAAACATGGAGCCAAGAAAAACATTTTTTCCATTAAACACTTATGAATGGTGTGCTATCAAATCAAGATTGTTTTCTTCCTTCTCTGCATTTAGCAAAGGATTTTCTGATCTGGCAGATAATGGTTTTGCAAATTGTGTGTGCTGGAAAGGTGTTCAAGAATGTCACAGAAGGTCTGAAAGATCCTGATTAAATGACCTCAGCAGCAGTTCTTCAAATGCCTTCTCTAACCCTCAGAACATGATCTGTTTGATTTGGAGTGTTCCCTCACAGGAGACAAAAAGGTTTGCATTTTCTTTTAATTTCTCTTTTCATTATGTGTTACAACAAAATGCTAACACCTGGTCCCTCTCATGTGCAGGGCAAACTGACAAGGACCCAGTGCAGGGATGGATGTGTCACACCAGTAATTTCCTCAAGGGGCTGGATTCAAGTGAATGAGAAAGCCAGAAAGTCCATTCCCCAGTATTAGGACTCACTGGGAAGCTGTACAACAGACACTGGCTTTGCCCACCACAGCTTAAAGCAGTCCTGGAGTTCATGATTTTCTTCCACTGAGCCCAACAGCAAAGCCCCACTGATTTGCTGGGTCAGTCTTGCTGGAACACAACACTAGGTCTTATTACAGGTTTCCTATGGTAACTAAAATGAGCTCAAAATCAGCTCCAGAGGTCTGACGTTACTTGCTTTCTTGAAACAGTATTGTAGACTATAAATTTTGGGTTCTAATTTAGTCATCAAAATGTTTTTGAAAAACCACCCCCTTAATAGGAGTAAAATACAAACCAACCCTACCAAAGCAGCTACCTAGCTGTAGCTGTTAAATTAAATGTGGAAAATCAGAAGTATTGAAAAAAATGTTACTCTCATGCATGTTACTTGGCAAACAAACTGGAGGATAAATGGAGAACAACCTCAGTATGAAATAAAAATGAGTCAGAGGAGTTACATTCCACAATGGACAATGGCTCATCTTTTATGGCTTACAACACAATGATCTGATTATTGAATGATAGCAGAAAGATGCAGTTTTACTTAAGAAAATTTTGCATCACATATTAAAGCAGGTTTCAGGATAAAAGACCAAATTAATTTAATGAGTCATCTCTTTAAATGGATCCTCTTTAAGCAGATATGTATTTGTATTAAACCGACCCACATCCCAAATCATATTCACAGGGAAAAAAAGAATTGTTGATCTCTAGCTTTTCATAAAAGCATCATTCATTATTACACAACATTAACTTCTGTAAATCACAAAGCAGAACACAGCATAAGACCATTATTATGAACAAATGTCTAAAATAGGTTTTGATAAAAACCTGTAAATCATTTACATCAGCAATGAAGTGGGCTGACTGCTGGAAAAAATACATTTTATGCTTAGAATAATCTCTTTGGCAGATGCTTATCTGTAACAATTATGTTGTTTATGAAAGAGATAGATTACAAGCACACAGGCTTTCCTTCTAATTATTTAATTACGTGGTCACATGAAGACTTATTTATGTACTGTTTAAAATGCTCTAGAAGTTGTTTCGGAGAATTTCTTTGATAAGAAAACTGATATCACACATCTCCTTGATTGCTCAGTGGGGAAATGTCCATTGTACCTAGATGTTTTGTGGAAAAGGGGGTAGTAGGAGGGGGCTGTTCCCTAAGCAGCACAGAAAAACAGGTATTAATTTATAAAAATGCAGGATCATACCTTCTGGCCAAGAAACAGGCTTTTGGTGGACAGGACTGTGAAACCATCTGCAGGAGTTCCCTCCGTTGTACTGTCAGCACTGGCTGATTTGCTCACTTCTCCCTGCTTCTTCTTCCAGAAATATAGTTAATTAGTTAACTCAAGGCTCTGAGAAAAAGAGTTTAATGACACTAGGATATATGACATGCACTAAATGCTTAGCAGGCAATAAAATGCCTGTACAAACAGTGGTGTTGGATTTTATCCTGTAGTCCAACCTAAGTGCCTGATAACAGCTGAAGGGATCAATAGGAAAAACGACCTCAACGTCTGCAGATCTACAGGCGCCTCCTCTTGCCCACAACAGAGCACAGCTGAGGTGACAGTTGTCTTAAATGTTGCAGGAAAATATATAAACAGCCCCAAACTTTTAACAGCTTTCTAATGGCTTGTGTGGACAAAGATTATAGATCTGTGTGTGGGCAGACACTCATTGTAAGCTAGAAACTGACTTGTCAGAGAATAAATTTTATCTGTGAAGGGAGGTGCTCTCAGATTTCACAGACTTATTTTTAGAAATTCCCCTTTGTAATGTGGTTGTCCTTAAAAGCAGTGTCAAGAGAATCCATCTAGTTTCTATCTGCCTGCTTGCAGGAAATGGGCTGAACAATTTTCCATCATCACCTACTTTCAACTCCAGTGAAACTGCTGGAGAAGAGAGGAGTTCCCCTCAACCACCATTTATTTTTTCAACTTTATTACTGCAGTGAAATAACAGGTTTCAGGAATTAATTGGTTTATTGAACAAAAAGAAGGCTTCAAACATTTTGAAAAGGAAATCAATTCACAAAGGCTGTGGTTATAAACTCAATTGGTGCCAATTGCACATTTTCAATAAAATTATTACTTACAATTTCATATAAGTATTTGGTGCCTCAGCCATATCTGTGCTGAAGCAAAAAAAAAGGACACCTGGAACACTGAGCAAGCCACTGTTCTCCTATTGTCCCTTTCCAAAGTATATAAACTAAGTCTGAGGCCGAACAACTAAAATGACTTTGATGCAAGGGTACATTGTGCTTTTAGAAGCTGTAACCATGCTTTACTTTACACAAGTGTTTTGAAAACTGGATTTTCATGGGTCTTATTTCAATTCCCTAGGAGTTTACTGTTAGCCAAATGCCAATATAGTAAGCAGACAATACAGTTTATTGTGTGGAAGAAAAACAGAACCCCACAACAGACTTCCTGCTTTTGTAATCAAGCAGGGCAAAAAATGTCCAGATTTAGGGGAATTATTAGTGCATGGTTATTGGAAGCACTGCATTTGAAATGTCAACTAATAGGTGTTCTGAGGGAGAAAACTAAATTCAACAGCTCAAAAAACTGAAAGAGTGAAACAATCAGAAGAGAGACCAAGTAAACAGAAACAGGATAAATAAAGAAACTTTGCTTGACCCAGAGGGAACTTTCACATTCCTTGTCCATTTCATGTGAAATTCCTGTACTTTTCTTCCTACTTGCCAAACTTATTGCTTAACTGTAGTTGCTTTGCAAAAGAAAAAAACATCCTTGGCTACACATGTACACATTAGAAAGATTTCCTACTCCTACAAACTGTGACCGGTAAGGCATGACCAGTACAGCCCCCAGACACTTTCCTCTTGTCTCCTGGTTCACCCTCTGCCCACCTCAGAATGTTTCTTACAAAGAACTGAGTATTTATGACCCATCTGTCTATGCTGCACACCTGGGCCACTCCTGAGGGTGCTCTGGCTCCAGGTGCACCAGGGAGAGGGCTGCTCACACTGTGACTGAAAGAACCATTGGTAACAACACATGCAACGGAGAGCTGACCCAGTGTGAAGCTCCCTGCACCTACTGCTGGCAAACTCTGGGTTTAAAATAGACACATTACTCTACCTTGGATTTCCTTGCTCCTTTCTTGCCACCTGTTTTCTTTGATACAGTTTTTTTCTGTGACGGAGACTTTGCCTTCTTTGCTGGGGGTGGAGTGATGATGGCTTCCAGTTTTCCTTTTGATCCTCGCTTCTTTGCCAACAGCTCTGGGTGAATATTGGGTAACACTCCACCACTGGCTATGGTGACCCCTTTCAATAGCTAATCAAAAGTAATAAAAAAAAAGTTGTACATGACAAATTCCAGTATTTACTCACTGATAAACAGAAAATAGGATTTACTGCAAATTTTGTATACTGCCTTTAGTTTCTCCACCATTATCCTTGGAGATGAGAAATGCATGAAATGGAGCTGAACACACACTTGATTTTAACTATAAATGGAGCATGTGTTCTTCTTGCACACGTGCTTGTCACTGTCAGCATCTCTAGGGGTCACCTGAGATCTGTTTCTCTGAATCCATGCCATGAAAGCTGTTGTTACCCAATGAGGAAAAACAAGACAGCTCCAGGCACACACCTCAGGGCCCAGCAGGGCAGCCCGTGAGAGAAAAATGGGACCCCAAAGTCCAGGGTGTGAGACTACAGCAGGTGGTGCCACACTGTGAAGAACCCAGTATATGTTCCAAGTGCTGCATTTTCCTGCAATTGTACCATCAAAAAGTTGAGTTTTTTTCTTAGAAAAAGAAACTTAAAAATGGAGGGCAACATTTATAGAAATCTCTATATCTGTCTTTTTTCAAAAAAATATGCAGTTGAAGATCAATATTCAAAAGTATGCAGTTTATTCAAGCCTTTAAAAGCAGAGGTGAAATATATCATGCTCTGTATTTAAAACCATTTAAACACACTTTCATACATCTAACTGGGACTAATTCACTATTCAGGAGGATACAGACAGTGACATCAAAGTCTCCCAAGTACTCTCACCTTCTGATTCGTATTTACTGCTCCCCAGTCTCAACTCAATGAGGCTCCAAGTTTACAAAGGGATAATGAACGGAAAGTTTTACCAAATTTCAGACAAAACCAGAAGGAGGGTGGTTGGGGGAATATTATTTTTTCCTGCTCCATCATGATACACAGATTTGGAAAAAGTATCTTTTCAGAGGGGTTTTTACAGCACCTCACAGAAAGGTACATTAATCCCAGCCACTGCCTCTGGCTGACACCACAGCACTGTAATAATAATGCCATATTTTTTAATGGCCAGGTTAAAGGCATCTTTAAGTCTGCAAAGGACACAGACCTGCAAGAGTTTAGAGCTTTTCTGTGGTCACAATAACAAACTTCAGTGAGAACAGGATAGGTCCCACTGAGTCCTCAGCTGTCTAAGGGGGAAACTAAAAAGAAATAAAAAAACAGCATCTGCAGGATTTTCTCTGTGACCTTGAAGAATTTATGACAATACCCCAGTCCAACAGAAGTGGTTGTAGTAGTGTTACCAAACACCATTTTACATCTACATTGCATTTTTACATATTTTAGGAGTGCTGAAATACATAATTAAGCTGAGTGCTGTAGTTAGTTACACAGCCAGCACGCTAGTGAGTGTTTCCTGGCGTGCTGCTCAAAGAGCAGAGGTCTTGAGTTACAAGTCAGCTATCCGAAAAGACAATTTAAGAAGCCCTAAAGGAAATCCTGGCCTTCACATGGCAAAGGTTTTTCTTACCTGATTTAATTCTTCATCATTTGCTACAGCCAACAGGATGTGTCTAGGAGTGACTCGACCCTTCTTGTTGTCCCTTGCAGCATTTCCAGCCAATTCCAGAATTTCCGCTGGGGAAAAAGAAAGCTCCTTTAATTACAGTGTGGTCATTAAGAAAAGTCAATGTGTTATTTAGCATCAATGCATAAAGGTATGGGAATTACATCATGTTACTCCTAACTAGTTCAGATACCTGCAATAGACATCTAACTCTAAAATGATCATTTTGTTTTTATATGTCTAATCACTGAAGAACAAATGCACACTAAAGTCCCATGCTTTAAACTAGAATTATCTTTTTTATTCTTTTGAATCAGTTTCCCCAGATTCCTCACTTTTCAGTGTTCTTCTTGAGGCTAGTGTGTGTTCATCTCTTAGGACCCCTCTCCTATCAGAGGACAGAGTACAGTAGAAACACAAATTCTATAGGTCTTTTTCTCAAATCTGTCAAATGTGAGTTCTGGCTTGTATTACTTCTACTTTTTTATTACTGGAAAAGACACTATTCTCAATGACTCATTTTTAGCATTAGGGAACCATGTAAGCACATATGCAAGTTAGGACACTAAAAATACAAATTCTCCTGCTACACTCATTTAAAGATTTTTTTCTCTGAGAAGAAGTTTTTAACCAGAAAAAGTAATTGATGAATCATGTTTGTTTGCTCCTCATAAATTATTCCTTAGAAGATATTTCCAGCACTGGCAAAATAATGTTTAACAGCCAGGCATTTAATGGCTTTTATTGAATTAGGAAAGATGAACTTGCTCCCTAAGCAAGGATCTTTGAAGAGAAAGACTAGAGCATAACCTGCTAACTGATTTATCTGCAGCTCAACAAACCTTGGGCAAGGATGCAATTAATTACAAGAAAGTCTAGGGAACAATTAAAAAAAAATGACATAACATGTTTATCAGACTTAGCAATTATGAGCTACTGCTGTCTCCATTACACCTAACCTTTCATCTCCCTCTCTCCAATCTGTGTTTCACTACTGCACTTGGTAGATTTCCTTTTGCATATCTGGTAACATGAGGAGAAAAAGAGGAAAAAAAAAAGGGAAATGTCTTTTTTTACATCTACTACACACTAATATTAAAATGTACCATTAGAGTAATATACGAGCTTGATTTCACATTTAAGAACTGATAACACCATGAGAGCTTTCCAGTAAGCTTTATTTAGAGGCAAAGAGAACTGAATTAAGGCATTAACCTGGAAACAAAAAAGACTAAAATCAAAGTTCATGTGACCACATGCCTTTACCATAGGACACAGTAAATCTTCAGTCACACTACACAGCACAGACTACAGCCTCTCATTAGACTGAATTTAACATGATTCACCAATTATTTTTCATCCTAAGTCTCATAACAAGTAAGCTATGATGCTTACTGGAAAACTTTCAGCTGCTTCTGGATCCCCTACAGTTAAACTTCATTGAGGATTTTGGTGTGTTTTCACCATTTTTGTGTTCTTCAAAGCACACAATTAACTTTATTATAGCATGAGGCAGAATATTAAGTCTAAACCCCAAAGTAACTCAACATTTCATGCTGACAACAATTGCTTTAATTTATTTTTAAAGCCGGATTAGCAGGGTAAGGTCAACCTGCCCATGCTTTCCACGCCTCCAAAGAACTGAATTAAGTTGGCATAATCCCTTTCACATACTTCTGGCAAGCCCTGCTCAGACATGTGAGGTTTTGCTGCCTGCAGCCTGTGGTGGCAAAGCCCTGCCTCACCTCAGAGTGGACACAGTGAAATCCTGGGTGCACCCATGGCATCCCCTCTGACCTCAGCAAGGCTCTGTCACTGAGGAACACCACCACCTCCACCTCTTCACACCAGGAATGCAACTGTTTGTACCTCAGACCTAATCCCAGCTGAAAAGCAAGGGAAGGCTTTGCTGCTTTTTGGTTTGCCTCTGCTCCCCCACCTCTGCTGCCTTCCGGCACAGGGCCCTGCTGAACAGTCAGGCTGTGTTACTCTCTGTGACTGATCAGCACAGCTATGCAGACAGGTCATTCTGGAACTAAAGACTCTAAGAAAGTGTTATGCCTGTAAAGCACACAGGAATGTTTTATTTGTTCCTCATAAAACTAAAATGTCTGCCCCGTACAGTGGAGAACTGTTCTTGTAAGTGCTAAGCCCTCTTCCTTGGACAGGAAACTCATTTTGAAATTACAGTTTTCTAATGGTCCTTTAGGGAAGTTGAGGTACCCCACTTCCTCTTCAGGAAGAGAACGCTTTGCACTGGTGTTGAGGACCACAAAAGAGGAGTTTGGGGAGAGGGAGAGAGGAGGAGGCCATGGAGGGTAGAATTTCTCTTCTGGCCTTCTCCTCAGTGCTCCAACAACAATCAAGTATTGCTTGTACATGCAGAGAGACCCACAGCACTGAGAACTGCCAAACTCAGCTATGTACACAAGTCGGGTCAGAGGGGGATTCTCCCATCTAAAAACAGAGCATTAGGAGGTATTCAAACTGAAGCCAACATAGGCAACAGCTTTTTGATTTAGAACTGACAAGAGACAAACCTAATCCAAATCCAACAGATCAGAGCACTTAGAAATGCTGGAAATGAAGACTTTCTGGATGCAGACATGATTCAGACTACTTGCCTGAATTTTTCTTGCAGACAGCACTATTTTCACATCTGTTTAATGCTGGTTTAATTCTGGAGATTTAAATGGTGTTTTGCCCATTTTTAAAATAAATTTTAAATTAGAGAAAAATCTAGATCTAAGGGAGCTGATTCAAATTTTCAGAAGAGTAACTGTGGATTTAGCTGGAAAAATGAGTAGGTGGGAAAAAGTATTTAAAATTGAGACTGGACTTGAACTCTTAGTTCAACCCATCACTCTGGAAGTGTCATTCTACCAGGTTCAAAGGTTTGAGTCATTGAGGAGTTCTGTTCCATTAAAAGCAATCTTCCACAGTAGAAGAAAACAGACATTTAAAAATCAACTCCAACAACCAAGCAGGGTCAAGAGAGAAAGCTTTGCTTAGAACTGTTGAGGTAAATGAAAGTGTTAAGAGCTTCCATGACATCAGGTTTCACTCAGCTTGTATTTATCCAGCCAGAAGACCAAAACAAAAATGTTTTACAAAAATGAGGCCTCACAAAAAGGATGGAAGTTGCATAATGTCTATTCCATTCGTTTCATATATTTACTCAAGGCATTTCCCCCCTAGAGAATAATTACATCACTACCACTCAGGCAGCAGGCAACTGCAAGACTCACTTTACAGATCTACAGAATATGAAGAGCTCTATTTTTTAAAAAATGAAGAAAAATCCCAAGTTTTTCAATATTATATGGTTTGGAAGGTATCCTTCAACTACTACATACTGAAATCAGCTTAACATGAAGAGAAACTCCATCTGCACAAATGACTTTTTTTGTGCTTTTGAATAATTTCAAACAAAAATGCAAACCAACATGTACTGCTTTAAGTACAGATATAAAACAAACCAGAAAAAGGTGTGAGAACTGTATAATTAGGAAAAGAAAATTAATTAGGAATGCAATGCCAGTATGTGATATATTCATGTATGGACAGCTGTTTAATAGCAAAAAAGAATGCCTCAGAAATCAGACTATACCGTGAGCATGCCAATTTGAACTAAAAGACATAGTTATGATTAATATTTTTCTTCTATTCAGTCCTTATTAAATTAGAAGTGTTGAGTGGGAAACCCTAAAAGTTAAGAAATTTTCTTTAAAATTTATCACTAAGGCAGTTTTCATTTAGATCACTTGAAAAACTTGGTAATAGCTAGAACTGGGATATAGGGAGTGAAAACTGGTCTAAGCCTGTTCTCAGCATTTGGACCAAAACTGCTTTTCTTCAGCTGAGGTTTTTAAAAGTTCAGTTAAATATTTTTAAAGGAGAGAAGCAAACCGGTTGTGTATCTTCATATTTAAGCTTGAGATAAGACCACAGGAAAAGCTGTTCTCTTGACATTTCCTACTCAAACACAACCAGCAAGTGTCAGAAGTCTCCAGAGAAACCCCATCCTGGATGAAGTTTTCAGGATTCAGGGCTCAGATTTCAGTTTTCCTCATCCTTTACTTTCAGAGACCCTGGTAATCTCTTAGATACCCTTAAAACTTCCTAATTTCACTACTTGCATTTCTCTGTTTCACAGGGGGCTGCTCTCTGCCCTGAGTATTGTTACATTGCTATTTCACAACACCTGCAAATTCTGGAACAGAACACAATACATGGTTAAAATGAAACTAATTATTATTAGGCTAGAAGAAAGGCACAGTAGAAACTGCAGACCTGGATGCTACAAAAGCAAATGCATTCCCCTCCCACTCCTGGAGAGTGCTCTAGTTCATTTATCACTAGATTTCAAACAAAATATTACTGGTCATTATTGACTAAAACTCCTCTCAAGCCTAAATAACAAAGTCTTTAGCTTATCATGCATTCTAGGCTGTAATCTTTCTCAATGTAAACAGTAAATTCAATTGGTCTGACTTCATCCCCAAAATGGTTTTTTTTTCCTCTTTTTTTGTTTTGGTTTACATTGCGAGCTAAATCATTGCTGTTGCACCGAATCCCTTTGTCCACCTTGTCTTCAGGGAGATGAAATCATATCTTTGAAAATTAAACTCTTAACAACTAACAGGTGATGTGCTGATACAAGGCCAATTTCTGAACATGCAAATTCCAACAGGAACAAGTCAGGGGTTTTTAAAAAAATTGTGAAGCCACTCCTCAAAAGAAAATTGAAAACAATATCCAGAAATCAAAGAAAAATTAATGTTGATACAATTCCACTGAGAAAAATACATATTTGCTACAGAGTCAACCAAATGACAAAGAGTCTGCTTATTGTACTTCAAACTAATCATCTTTCCCATCAGCATTTTATTGACTTGAGATTCATTTTACATGATTCCGGAAGGTTTTAACCCAATCAGCCCCCACCAACCAAGGCTGTTAAGAGTTTCCTGCATTCTTCTCTCCATGTATTCCACCCAATCCCCCTGGAATCTGCAGTTGCAAGAGTGAAGGTAGAATCATTTAACAACACTTTCCCTCTTTTGCATTCCAATAAAACAGTTCTCAGCCTTGGTTCAAAGTCGTGGAAATCTGATGCAGTGAAAATCAGTTCAAGAAACTTTACTGCTTTGAACAAGCCTTGATGAAACCTTAACTCTCAGCAGGGCAATGGTTCTCTTAGGATGTGATAAAAACCCCAATCCTTTCAGTCTTGAGTGTCTGTGCTTTATCAAAACTAGGCCTCTGAAAGGAAAAACTGTTAACTTTGCCAAGTTATTATAAGTTTTGCATTTCTGTGAGGCAGATGACAGACTGCTGTTTACATAAAACACAAATTCAGGCCACAAAAGCCACTTCCACTTAGAGCCTTCTGATCTGACTTACACGTCTCTTCAGTTTTTTTCTACACTTTAATACCAACCATTATTTTTTTTGTAAGAGATCCAATGTTATTTAGCTTCCTTTTTTTTTAGATTTTAAATTCTTTTTTATTATTGATCTGTAAAAGATATGAGAGTTCAATTTTCAGGAAAACCTGAATTTCAACTCAGATGTTATTTATAACAATGGCCACACCCTGAGTACTAATTTAAAGAGATAGCTTAGCTCTTACCTGGCAGTACACTTTGCTGTTCCTCATAACAGCTTACATATGTTTTAGAAATGCACTCAAACATGATTAAAGTAGCTGCTGCCAGACGTTACCTGATCAAGTGCAGCATGTGGCACTTGGGGACATGGTTTAGTGCTGGACTTGGCAGCACCAGGTTAACAGTTGGACTTGATGATCTTGGAGGGCTTTTCCAATCTAAATGATTCCATGTATGCTTTGGTCTGGCTGTTAAAGAATACAGGAGACTACTCACATCCTGAGACCAGGTCCTGGCTTAGTCTTTAATGCTGCATTCCTAAACATTAAAGAAATCAAAAGGACTCGCTGTAACTTCCTTGGAGCAAAGCCCACAACATCCAGCCTGACCTCCAGTCCTCAGCCAGTGCCCAAGGGCAGGTGGGCTGCGGCACTAAATGAGCAAGAAAATTTTCCAGAATGCTCTCTCTGATTTCAGCCATGCGCAGCTGAGTGGTTCCCCAAGTTAGAAATGCTGTCTTTTTGTTTAGTTCCTCAACAGATTTTACTTCTATGGATGTGTCTAATTGTTTTCTGAACCCATTCGGAAGTTTAGCACCATTTTTAGTAACCATAACATCATGCACCAACAAAGCCTGCTATACCACAGACATTTTTGCAATTTGGGAGAAAAGTACCTCCTGTATGGTTTAGAAATATTGTATTTCACTGTATCCCCTAAATTTATATTTCTCCAGTGAAGTTTATACTGAGAATGGAGCATTTTATCTGAATGACACCAAAGAATCCACATGGAATTTCATTTCTAAAGGTAATTCAGGGAAAAATATCCTTTGGAAAAATACAGAAGACCAAAGACAGAACATTATCTGAACTGAGGCATTCAAAATAATCCTCATGGAAAAAAGATGAAAAAAAATCATGCCTACAATACTTGATGCAAGAACTTCTAAAATTTGAGACTATCTGAGGAAAGAAACTGCTTGGTAAATACACTGTAGAGTCAGAATGTCTTCCTGCTTCTACCCGGTTGTCCTACAACTGTCATTCCAAGAATAAAGGGCCAAAGAAGAAAAGACTTCAGCTTTATAGATTCTTTTTTTCTTCTCAACAAAGAATTCTATGTAAGACAAAGATATGGATAGGAAAAAACTGTGTAACAAAATCAGCCACATTTCTGTTTTACACTTCTCTTACACTCCATTCTTCCAAACAAAGGCTGATACCGGTATTAAATTGAGCAGCAATATATAGACAGAGTCATTACTCTGTTGTAACTTAGCCAAATAAATAGATGAAATTACTTACTAGAATAAGTAGTATTACATGCTAGTTAAAATATAACTGAAATATAGCAAAAAATTTAACATTTTCAAGGCAGGAAATATTCACTGACCATGCCATAAAAACTCAACCAGTCCCATTCAGCATTTTGTACATTCTTGCAATAAAAATAAAATTAAAAAAAAAATTGTGACACGTCACAATGTTGCATATTTACCCCTCTGAACTATGCTGACATAGCAGTATGCACTGCTGGAGCTTTTATTACAAGAAAACACACTTGTTGGTTTTTACAGTTTTTCATCAAACCTCACCTGTGCAGCTTGGAGAATACATCAGGACGATAATCAGGTGAGGAATTTTGTAGTGAGTGAGCTTTTGTAACTCAGAGATCCATGGAATTTTACAGGACTACACAATAAGACAGACACACATACCTAAGTGCTTACAGGGCTGGCTTATCAGTGAAAGAAAACTCTTAATTTATATACATTCAAAAGACACTGATTCATGCATGTATATTTCAGAAAGTTGGTCATTCAGTTGATAACAGTGCAAAGTTTTATATTTGAAGTTGCACTCCTTACAAGTAGAGCAATTTTAAATTGTGATAATGACACTTCACTTGAGAGCAAGACACAAGTCTTATGTAGAAGGAATGTTACAAAGGAGTTTTCCTATGCTGATACAGTCAAAAGGTCTCTGCTTGTGAGGTTTTATGCCTGCTGTATTTTAGGTACAGTATTAATCCATATTGAAAGCACACTACATATAAAGAGGTATTCTCAAGCTTGCTCAGGGAAGGCACAGGTCCTACGAGCCCCTAATTTACCCCCCGGGTCTTTGGGACAGAGTTTGTGGTACACCACCATAAAATGAAGTAGTGTTTCTAAAGTTGCCTGTTTAAATAGAAGAAATGCATCTTGGTAGTGAATGCACATTTCAATGGTATCAAAAAGATATTGTCAATTAATTATCTTCTTAAATTTCATTACTCTCCAAGGATAGTTATTTATGGGAGTCTCAGACTGCCTGGAATTTGAATCTGCTTTTAACCTAATGCTTTTTTACTGTGGACCCCTGGGCTGCCCTCTGCTTCTAAGCAGGAGTTCAGTGGAACATCTGCTTTGACAGAAAGGGCAAATCATTGTTTTCCTCTGTGACCCTGTGAAGATTTTGGACAGTGAGCAGAACACAAGAAGTAAATAGTAGTTCAATTTGCTCAGCTTGGACATTGCAAAGTGAGCATCTGAGTTGAGTAGTTAAACCTACTGCCCTAGGGAAGGACTTTTCTTTTGCAGCCAATCAGCAGCTGGATCAAAAATGTCTCCCACAATGAAAATTCATCAAGATAAAAATGCAATTAATTGAGCTCCAGCACATGAACTCCCATTATTTGATTCTGGTGACATCAGAAAGCCTGAAAACAAAAACTCGGGTAAACATGGGAATGCCTCAGATGCAATTCTAACCATGGGCTTCAGGAAGTGCTTATTTTACATTTCAGGAAAACATATGACCAACAGTAGCCCTGTGCAAAAAAAACCCCAAAAACACAGCTGAGAAAAAGATCTAATGGAGAAAACAGGTATTTAACATTTTCTCCCACCTTGATATGTACGCAACAAATATAAATCAGTCTCATTTCTTCTGTATTCCTGTGCTCCTGCTGTTTTATAAACTTCTCCTTCTCCTCATTTGCTATGACATTTTGGCAATTGAAAATTATTTACAGTGTAGAACAGATGATGGGGGAGGAGGGAGCAGAAATCACTTGCAGGCCTGGCTCTTTCTGCCTTTAAATATGCTCAAGAGATTTCTGTTTTTCAAGGGCAAAGGAGTATCTTTTTCCATTAGTAGGAAAGGTTAGACTATGTATTGTAACTTGCGCAAACTCTACACCTGAAAACACCATACTTGATGAGATGTATGGCAGGACCAGTTCTAACAAATACAAACCACTGAAATTCATGTGAGTGGCTGCAAGGCCTCAGATGAAGTCTGTGGCCATTCTCTTGACTGACCAAGAGCTCTTTTTTGACATAAACTGATACTGATGCACTACTCTGCAGAGAAATTATGGGGGGATTGCAGTTTTCTGAAGTCCACGTTTGGAAAGACAAATAGGCAAGGAGCCATTGGAACATAAGTGCAGTAAGAAGACAATAGGAATCACAGAATGTGCCAACTGAAAACTGTTGATAATAGTTAAAATTAATTTCTGCCTATGCTGCAGAACTGATCCACTATTCTGACTATTCCCTGCAAGGCAGAAAGCACTGCATGAACTGCTGCTTCAAAAAAGGAAAAGGAAAACTGTGCATTTATAGTTCTTTGGCATCCACACTATTCCTCCAGTGTAAAGAAAGGAAGCATATCCACCTGCCTCAATATTAGTAATACTCAAAGGTACTTTCTGCACATTTACCCATGAAAGACACACTCGCATCCCATTTGCAGTGGACATAACACATTATTCCCATAGACAAAAAGAGGAAACAATAAGCAACTTGGCTTAAGAAACCAAACCGGATACACTGCTGGGCTGATGAGAGAATTATTTTCTAATGTTATGTCTAGGTAACAAGAACCTTTAGTGAATAAGTTAGAAAAGGAGGATACTCACTGTGCAACTTGTTTAAATGGGAAGTATATTGAAATCTAAGGACATGTGAAATCACAGAATGTCTACTCTTACTTTCTGATGAGGAGTTGTAGATAAATGATTCAAATAAGTTACTTTCAAAGTACAAAGTGGTAAGTTGTAACTCCAGATGAATCCAGAACAGACCTTCAAGTCTGAACAGCTGGAAGCATTTCAGAATTTCAAATCTCAAATTGAACAAAAAATCCCAGATCTGACCACATTATGGGCTAATTTCAGATTTACATTGAAGTTAAACCTCAGAAAAGGCCAGCAAAATTTAGCACCTTACCTTCTAAACAAATAAAGTTGGTTCCGTATTCTGCACACTGATGAACCAGTTTTTAAACCTTTGTAAGTTCCTTTCTATTAGGTCATGTCTCTGTCATTTCCACTCCCGTTTTTGTTTCTGAAGTTTCTCTTTCCTATGACTGCTTTTGATATTTTATACTTCTCCTTCCTGGATACACAGGATTGCTTTTTGATTTAGCCAATTTATTAGCATGCCAGTTCACATGGTCTCCTTCCTATTATGTCACGTTCCTGGTTTTACTTTGAAATGGTTGAAATGCTTTGATTTGGTCTCAGACCATGTGCTAACATAAGGATCTTTAAAAACTCTCCTGGAGAGAAGTCAGGATTTCTCTGGTTTTGTGAAGTAATAACTGCCAAGAGGTAAAAAGAACACAAACCAAAAATCTCCATGCATTCCATTTCAAGGGGCTGTTTCTGAATTACACTGAAAAAGATGAATGACCTAAAGTTCAGAAAACCTACTGAGCACTAAAGGCTTAAAAATTATACTATACATTGTGTGAAAAACTTAGAAAAAGGAAAAAAAATCCCACCAGATTGAAACAGTAAGGGGTCTACAAGAAAGCTGGAGAAGGAAGGACTTGTAGTGATGGGACTACAAGGCGGAATCACTTCAAACTGAAACAGGATAGATTTAGATTAGATATCAGGAAGAAATTCTTCCCTCTAAGCGTGCTGGGGCACTGGCAGATTTGCCTAGAGCAGCTGTGGCTGCCCCATCTCTGGATATGGCCAAGATGGTTCAAAGCCACCAGGATGGATGTGGTTTGGAGCAACCTAGTGTAGTGGGAGGTTATTTCTGTCCATGGAAAAGGGATTAGAAAAAGATGAACTTCAAGGTCTCTTCCAACCCAAATAATTCTATGATAAAACCAGTAACAACTCTGGAAAGAAAGGCAAATCTGTGCTTTTGGGATGCATCTATGTACAGGAATGAAAAAAAGCCATGAGATACCTGACAGGCTACTAGGATAATCTACCTAGCCTTCCAAGGAGACAGAAAAACTACAGCAAAACTGCCTAAATATAGTTAAATGGATAAAGAAGGAAAGTACTTTTTCCTTCAGCTAATCTTTCCTCCTGCCTTTAGTTTTTCCTAAAGTGATACATGCTATTTTTTTGGGTTTTTTTTTCCTTGTTGTTGGTAATGTCCTCAGACAAGTTCCCAAGATGCATAGCAGTTAAAGAAACAACTTGATTTCCCCAGCCTATTCTTCACTGCCTAAACTATCACTGCCTCATTCAACGCTTGAAATAATTTAACCCGTAACATGTGCTGCTCATTAGCAGAGCCTTAAGCTCACCTGTATTGCTCTGTTTCTTTAAAAGGACAGCATTCAAAGCACCCTTCACACTAAGAAGCCTTTTACTTGAATTGTTATTGCTGTAAGCAGCAACCTAGCTAAAGGAAATATTAATTTTTAAGGCCATCTATGAAGTTTAAAAGCATTCTTTTAAAGAAAAGGCCCAAATAAAGAATACTGAATGTTGACAAGTGAAGGTGAAAAAAAAAATATATTTGATGGTATGAATACCCTACAGAAAACAAGCACTCTATTAATTATTTGCTAATATTACCAATCTTCATCTTTATGGGAAGAAGAAACTGTATAGGAAGAAATCTTCAGTCCTTCAACATCAAGAGCCATTATAAAACGTATCTAATATTGTGGTAAGGTCAGGTTGCTTCAGTTTTAAATACTCCCAGAAAAGTCAATGCCTTACAACTATGTGCTTGAGTCAAAGAAAAACCTGTACCTTTTAGAGGCTCAGCACACCAATACAGCTTTACAGTCTCCTGTCCATTGAAACACTTGAACCTATGGCAAGAACACCGACACAAGCAGATACACTGGAAAAAGAAACACTGCTTTGAGAAATAAGAGCCAATTTAAACTTGTCCTTAGTCATGCTAAGAGAATCTGGCTGCAAACACTCATCTATCTGGCACTTGTGCTTTTTGCTAGATCCCTACACCACAGGTATATACTTAGACATCAGTCTGGCCATATGAAGGTGACTGAACCATCTTATGCATTTTTATTCTAAGCAAACCATTATTGCAAAAAGCCCATATATTGATGCTATTACAGCTGGGGTTTTCTGTCAAAAGACTGCTTTTGCAATGTTATTTGGAGTAGGTAAACTTGCAATGTCTTAAGTTTTGTTTGAGAACAAAACAGCTATGTAAAGATCTTTACTTGCATGTCTGGTTGTTTATGTCATTGGGCAAAGCATTTTATTCCTTTGAAGCTTATTTCTAAATGGAGGAAAAATAATACTTTTGTCCTGTGAGAAGATGAGATAGTTATTGAAGGTATTCTTATTTTGACATGATGAAGGTATTCTTATTTTGACATGAAGAACAAGAACTATAACTGTAAGCAAATAAACGACTTAGATCCAGGGCAGATGAAGAGTTTGCATGTATACACAGACTCAATCAAACAAATTGCAAACAGCATGTGTAGTCTGAAAAGAAATCTGTAAATTGAACAAAAATGTTTAAACAAGGCTGTAAGCAGTCTCAGCCCTCTGTAAACATGGAGAAACTCTCTATTTAAAATTAATGTATATGCTTACCAGACAATTATAACCCAAACAAACTCATCAGGCACAAAATCAAAGCAAGGAGAACTGCAGCAATGTAGCACAACACACTGATGGCAGTGGGAGCCCTGACTATGTGGAAAGAGTATGTTTACAAGTGGTGAAAGCAAATTCTATACTGGAGTGAACAAAAGTCATCAAGGCTCTGAGGCAGGGGTGAGGGTACCTTGATTTTGGCTTAGATGTGTGATCAGCAAAACACACACTTCAGCTGTGGCTTTTTTCACTTTTTTGGGTTTTTTTCTGTATAAATTCAGTTTGTCTTAAACTTTTACTGCTACTATTTCACATAATTCAGCAAACCCTACCAGTTAGATATTCCAGTACAGCAGCCATGTACACAGGAGCACCAACACCAATTCTGTACTTCGGGTGGCCTTTCTTAATGTAGCGGAGCATTCTTCCAACAGGGAATATGACCCCAGCCTTTGCGGAGCGGGAAGTCTTGGTTGACTTCTTCTTTCCACCCCTGCTGGACATCTTGTCTGTATCAGGTCTGAAACAGCACTCTAGAAAGAAATTTTAAAAAAAGAAACAAAAAGTTATTAATAAGGTCTGATACTATAAGACCACACACTGAATTCCAAGGCAAATCAGCATTTTGGGGTAGGCAATGCATTACAGTGTCTCAAACACACAGACAAGTTGACTTTTTAGAGTATACACAACAAGAACCTAAAGTAATTTTCCACAAAATATTTACTTCCCATTGTAATTTGGTATAACTTGATACAGAAAAGAGATAAACCAAGTTATTTCCTAAGAATCTACTTTCCTGAAATTCCTAACAGATTAAACCCAGTACCAACTAATGGAGCAAAGAGTGATAGGTACTGGATTTAAAATACAACTTCTGCATTGAAGCAGAGGATGCTTTCTGCAATGAGACTGACACAGCCCCCTTATCTCCATGAAAACCTTTTGGTAGGGCATTTGAACAGCTGTGGTAGGGCAGTTAGGTTCATGCATAATTACATTCCAAACTAGGAAACCACATACACTAAAGCTTTCATAAAGGGTATTCACCACCTTTGAAAAACTTGATTTTCCAGATGTGTGAGAATTGACAGAACAAAGGCCTATGGATGGCAAAATACAACTCCTGTACAGTAGATATTCTATTTTTAGAAAGATCTGAAATAACCCCCCTTGAGATTTAAACCTACCAAAACTCAGCCATCTCTACACTGAAGACCATATTGCTTCAACATTCCCTCCAGGAACCTGGCAATCTTCTATCTGCCACCTTTCCCTGACAGCACAGTGCTCTGAACACCCAGCACGTATCTGACAACTGTATCTCAGTTTATCTCGCTGAGGGAACCTACTGCTGATACAGCTGTCAAACATATTCTGTCCTCTCTTTGATTTCTGCTCAGGCTGTAAATAGAAACTGACAAATCCAAAGAGGTGGAGGGTTCACAGGCTCTCAAGGTGTCTTTGAAGGTTTAGGCAACTCACTGGGTTTTCAAATTATCTCAGAGGAAAGGAAACAGTGCCCATCTCCCCATCTCTCCCCTCCCTCAGGTCTGAACTCCAGGGAAACCAATGGAATGCATCCGTGATACAGACACACCTCTATGCACCCCACTTCTTCCCTCGTTGCACAAATCTTACCTAACACACAAGGCAAATTCACTGATGGGTTTATACACTTCACAATGAAACCCCCTTTAGTGCTACTTTCCCATCACACCATTTCTCTATTTCCCCTATTTTGCACTTGTTTATCATGAATTCTCTCCTTGCCCTCATGAACCTAACTGTATTTCCCACATGCCTGAATCCACAATGAAGTGATCTCAGAATTAGGCAAAACAGGTTCATCAACCCCACTTCTAGGTTTTGCAATTTCTGTTCTGTGCTGACACATCCTGCAACCCTTCAATTCTCAATGAGTCAATAAGATTCAGGCTACATAACTGCCAAACAAATACCAGTCAGAACAGCTAAAGGAACACAAGTATCAGAGGTTTCTTCTTTCCACTTCCACATTCCATTCATCAGAATCTACACCTGCACAGCACATTAAGTAAATTAAATGCAATGAGTTTACTGGTTTTTAAAGCTAAACAAAATAATCCCATCTTCATAGATCAGATGAAAGTCACATTATGTTTAGGAAACTCATGTCCAGAAACAGATAGGAATCTTTGGAAAGGGGAAGCCATCAAAAGGGCTCCTTCTCCTTTCATCTGCCTGTGGACTCAGCTCTGTAACAGCCATTACTCTGTGAAGAAGAGGACAAAAGCCAATTTTCTTGCCTTGAGAAATGACCCAAATGCAGTTCACCAATGATTTTAAGAACATCCATTTAATTGCATTTTCTCATCTGGCTAGCTCTTTGTTAGCAGGAAGGCTGGGTGGGGCTTTGACTTGTCTATAGACCTTCTGCCAGCAATTATTTTCATATTTCATAATTCATTTTCATCAACAGTACTAGGGATGTTTAACCTCAAATGTTAAGAGGTTCACTGAATGAAACACCAGGCAAAGTAGCATAAGAAATATCTGTGCTGCCCAACAATATATTTGGTTTGTAACTGAAAGGTCAACGTTGAAAACCATAATTTTTCTAGAGAAAGCCTGCAAGACTTAAGCAGTAAACTTCTATTAATCATTTAGTGAGTTTATGGGATATCAGAACAGCTGGAATACAATATGGAAATCCTTACTTCCTAATGTTTTCTTTCTTTGGGAGAATGTCATTTTAGCTATCAGCTGCTGTAACAATTGCAACAAAGCTTTAGTAAAGTGGGCAGTAATACAGAATAACACCAACCCATAAATAAAATGGTGTCTTTTTTTTTTCCCTTCATAAGCTTACTTTATCACCTCTGCAAATTCTACAGCTAATTTCTCTCTGTAATTTATGCACTTAGGTCCAGGGCATCCTAAATATTAATGTGAGTACTGTGACCTGTGACTGTCTTGACAATTCACCTGATCCCCTTATATGGAACATTAAAGACCTTTCTAGCTGTAAGTTTACTTCTGAGGATAAACTTTGCCTGAATCTCAAAGGTGGTGGTGCACAGGGCTGCATAATGAAATAAAAGAAAAAAAAGAAAAAAAAAAGAACTTCTGAACTTTCAGTATTAAAGGTGAAATGTGATCCAGATGAGTTTCAGACCTTCCCATCTCAAGGACCCCATTCCTACATGTATGTTCAGATTGCTTAGATGTTGGGGGGTGGAGGGAGGAAAACTTCAATTAGGTTTCAAGTACCACTTTTACTGTTATCAACCATATAACCATTTGGAAGGCAAAAGTGAGAGCCTGGCATGGAAACCTTTTTCAGACTTTAATTGTGTATTCAGGATCATTACTTTGCAGAACCTGTTTGTCCTGCCTTTGAGCTGCAGGATGGCACAACCAATTCTGAAATGCCTCTTCCCTATTTCTAGCTCTCCACCAAAAAAGAGAACAGAAAGAGATTTCACTTGCAAAAGCCACAAGAAAATGTATTGAGGTGAAATGCAAAGAGCATGGCAACAGATCAAAAACCAAAGAAAGCTGTATGCCTTACATGTTCCAAAATGGTTTATCTTTGTAACACCAGAAAGTCTGGAATGCTGCCAACACTAATGAACCAGAGCTGTTTGCTGAGTCACTGGGAGCCCACAGATCAGAGGCAACCGAAGGCAACCTTATCACATGCATCATAGTTCAGACAAGATTTGAGCAGTATAATAAAAGTAAGTAAATAAATTTTTAAATAAATCACAGTCAATGGACCAGTATTTTCCTTTCTTTCTTCTGTCCTGCCTTTGTAATGGAATTTTTGAGAACTTTACCAAATACATTGCAAAGTCTCCAAATATTTGATGATTAAATGATTTTGTTTTGATGTGAGAGTTCACAAAATTATTACTGTGATATTTAGGGGATATCATTGAGGAGTCAAGTATCTAAGTTCACCTTTGACTTCAAATCACATTTAACACTATATTCTTCAGTGGCTCTGATGTGATTGGATGCAGATTGCCCTAGATACAGAATTTAGCACTTGATTCACAGCCTTTTAAAACTCCTTAAAGACCGTGGCAAGATGCACACTGCTAAGATCTCCAAATGCATAAATAAGATTTGATGATGTATTAATTTGGTCACAGTAAAGATTCAAGCTACAAGGCTCTTCTGCTATCACATATTTGCAAGCCATAAATACATTTCCTAAGAAACAAGCTTAAGGTGTAGCGATGCAATCAGCATAATTAATATTTTTGTCTTTGAAATTGGCTGGAGTAACTCTGGTTGGCCATATTTTCCTGTGTGAAGACAGACACTCTGCTGAACCACATTTTCAAATTCCTTCTTCCTCAAATGCACATAGGCATCTGTTTTTCTGAAAGGTTCAACATCACGTAATTCTTAAAGTACAGCCTGAACATCCTGGTAAAGTGATACCCAAATTCCAAATATCAGCACTTCATTAGTCCAGTTGATTTGACACCTTGATCAAACAGCAGTAATAAACCCAGTCTGTTATTAACAGTTCTCAGGTACTGGTTCTTGATGACTAAACAAATTACTATGAATCTTATTGCTGTCAGACAGAGACTGTTCCGATTGTGGGCTTACACTGGTGTATTAACTGTACTTAGCAAAGAGATGATTCAATTTAGGTCTACATCATCATATCAGTAAGTAGTGGAATCCAGGAGATCATTACTACAATAGGAAAAAAACTAAGATGTAATAATTATTTTTCTTTCAGTACAAGGACTACGTTGGAAAGTTCATTTTTGTATCACAAGAGATTAACTGCAATACTATTTTCTTTCAATTGTTTCAAACAATGTAAGTGCTGCCATTCTCTCTTAAATCTATTTATGTGCCATAATAATAGCCACTCGCTGAACTCTTGCTGAAAACGTGCATTTGACTTTGCTGTGACAATGAACTTGCTCAGTTCTTAGCTAATCAGAAGCTACTCTGGCATAGTTATAAAATGGTATAGACTGGTCTCTAATAATACTTGCCTGGCAAAACAGGGTCTCTGCCTGGGACTGTGGTTTCTAGGTACAACAGAACTAAAAAGAGCCAGTCACTCAGTTATCATTTGTTCTGATGTGATTTCAAACTTTAGCTTGAGCTCTTTATCAAAGCAGTAACTCTTTGAGGTCTGAAACAGACAGGAGAGTGAAAAACAGCTGTAAACCAGTTGTTCCAAAACATTAACTTCTGATCTGAGAAGGTAGCACCATACATTTATTTTCATTTGGAAAACCAAGAGAACACTCCCCATCTAGGAATGCACAATAGGTGTACTTTCTGTTGAAGATTAAGACAATTAAAATTCCTATAGCAGTAACATAAAGGATGGGACAAAGAGAAATAACGTTTTCACAAAATCTGTGTGCAAAACAAAATACTGCTGCACAATTGTATTCAACTGGCAGAAGTCCCTCCCTCCCACAGTGGGTCTGAAAGACCAAAACAAATACCCCTTAATGTGCAAACTTCCACTAAGAACAGTGCTGGGAGTGTGACAAGAGTTTCTGCTGGGCATCCTGCCACCAACAGCCAGGAAAACGTAAATACAATTGTTTTCACTGACCACTGCTGGGAGAACTGGCCTGAAATAACCATTTATACATTATAGGTTTTTGCAGCTAGATAGAAAGCATAAAAATTTACAGAGGGCCTTAAGTCACTGGACCATTTGTGAAATCAATGCAAAAAAACTGCTTTAAATAACATTTTGAAAACAACTTTGTCCCTTAACATTTTTGTAGGAAAACAAAAACATAATAAAGAATTCATGTGCATGCTTCCAAGGCAAAATTCAGATGCAGAACAAAATTTAAAATAGATTATATACTGCTGAGAGAAGGGATGGCAAGAGCTTGATCCATCAAGGAGGTCATGAATGGTGTAATTCTTGCATCACCCCTGGAACGAGGACCATGAGCTGAATCCTGACCATCCTGTCTTTAGAATGGGCCTGGGTAAGGAACTATAGCTTCTTTGTGTTTTCTCAGCACCCTTCCCAATCAAGCAAGCAAGCCAGCCCTGCAGTCTTTCCACAAGTGCTGCATTTTTCTTTTCCAATTTCACCTCTTGAGATGACAAAATCTAATGCTTATCACTGTCCACAGGGCTAACATTTCCTCTCCCAATGGAGGATCTATCTGGAGGCTCTTTTCTCCACTTGTGGCATCAGCTACAGATCCCTACTCCTTTCTAACCTTGCTGGGGTAGGACTACCTTTTCTGTGGAACAGACAGCAGGCTTTGATCCTAGCTGACAGAGTTTCACAAAAATATGTCTGTACTTCTCTGAGAGCAAAGGTTCATGATTTTTCTTCCAGACTGTGACTGTATCACCTACCTTATCAAGAGAATATCTTTTATCAAAGCTCATTGCTATGTATTGGCAGAACTAGGCAACTCCTAAGAACAAACTTAAACACACTGGTTTCTTTTAAGACTTAGTTTGCAGTGGTGGACTTCTCTTTTTGCTCATGCTGATCTACAAAATAAGCAGTGCTTAAGCACTTCACTGACTTTACTGTCATTAAGCCAAATTCCAGTCTTGCCACTAGTTTTTATATCAGTTATGGCTCAATCTACACTGTCAACATTTGGCTTTACTGGTAATTAGAAGGGTATACAGCACACACAGCAAAGCAAAGTTACTCTTCAGAAACCCAGAAGGCCTAGATTTCAGTGCAAAGGTTACAAAACACAATGCAGCAAAAAAACCTGCAACCATTACTAAGTAAACAATGTAATGTCTTTCTTTCACAACACTTAAAAAAAAAAAAGCCCCAAATTCCCAAATACACTGGGTAGTTTTCTAATGATGCAAAATCTTTCATACCCAACTACATTAAAACATAATTTTCAAAGTAACTGCAATTGTCTTGTTCCAACATAAGTCTTTCAATTCTGGGCTGTCCCTGAGAACCCAGGTACTGTTTTTATTAATGGCACTCTTGATCCTTCACTAATTTATTTCTTTTACTCTTCAGAATGGGGGAGGCAGTGGATCTGCCAAGTTCTCTACAGACCTGTTGCTAAGTGACAGCCACACACAGTCCTGGGGAAAAAATGGTTGTTCACTTGCATGGTCAAGGGATAAATAACAAGTCTCATCCAAGTATATTTCAAAAACAAGTCTCTTTCCATCTCTACAAATGAAGCAACCTCAGCTTTACACCATCCTGCTTGCATAGGAGCTAGTTCCAACTGCTGGCTTCAGGCACAATTTCATGGGCCTTCTACAACTTTTAAAGATTACAGAAGAAACAAAAGAATTAGAGGGAGATGCGAGTCATAGAATCAGTCTGTTGCCCTCACTGTCTCCTACACGCACAAACACGTCAGCCTCGAGTCTCAGTCCCAGCGCTGCTGTGCTGGAGCCGGTGCGGAGCCCCAGGAACCTGCATTCACCTGCGCCCTGCAGCACTCGCAGTCCCCTTGCAGGAACACCCACACCCAGCCAGTCCGTATGGGCTGCTCAAATCCCGCAGGCAGACATATTGCAGCCTCTACAAGAAGTGACAGTCCTAAAAGAATAAGAAGCCCTGTTTCCAGACAAACATTTATTTTTACTACTCTCAGAAGCCTCTGCTTACGGTTTAAAATACATCATTAGGCTTTTTAAAATTAAGTCATTCACACGGGGCAGGTAACTTTTACACCGCGGGTTCCCCATCCCGAAGTGAAACACACGGAAAACGAGTCCTGCTGTTTTTCGCCTGGTGCTTTTCGAAAGCAGTCTCCCGCGATTATCCTCCCCTGCTCGGCGACCCGCGGTGGGAACGACAAGGACGGAGCCCGTCCGTGCGTGGAACAGCGGGGACGCGGGGGACCGCGGCTCCACACCCCCGGCCGCTCCTGCACCCCCGCCGGGCTCCTTCCAGCCCCACACCGTCATTCCATAGCGGATTCCAGGGAAATACAGCCCCGCTGCCACCATTTCGCGGGGCGCGGGTGGATCTCCCGGCTTCACCCGAGGCACAGCAAGAAGCAGCTGAACCGACTCCCGGTTTCCCTCAGGGGAGGGGACCGGCACCCCTCCGTCCCACGGCGCGCCCGGCCGGCTCGCGGCCCCCCACCGCCGCCGGGTGTCACCGCGCCGCGACAGAGCCCCCCGCGCCCCCTCCTTCCCGCACGGCGGGCGCACCACGGCGGTGACTTACGGCGCGGGCAAGATGTCTCCGGTCGGCCGGCGGCGGCCCCGCTCCCGTCCCCGCTGCCGTCGCCGCTGCCGCTGCCGCTCCCGCTGCTCCGCTCCGCTCCGCCCGCGGGGCCACCGGGATCGGCTGGACGGGCTGGCGGAGCTCCCACAATGCCCCGCGCGCCCTCGCGTCACATCCACCGCCCGCCCCTGACGGCGGGCCGCCTCACGATGCCGTGCGAGCCATCGCGCTCCCTCACCATCCCCTCACCGTCTCCCCACGCTCCACTCACAATCCTTCACGATCCTTTCACGGATCCCCTCACGATTCCTCACGGCTGGGCCACGGGTGCCGCGATCCCGGAGGCTGCCGGGGCTCTCCTGGCTCCCCTCCCGCCCGCACGGGCCCCAGGCGCAGCTGGCCCGGCCCGGCTGTTGAAAAGCCCGGTCCCTGCGTGGGGCTGGGCTTTGGCACCGCGGCCTCCGCAGCTGCTGCCGGCCGAGCCATTGTGTACAAACGTGTTCGCTCCCAAATTGTCAGGATGGGGAGGTCAGAAGGAGGGGTTCGCGGTGTGTTCTCCGAAGAAGGAAGTTTATGGAGGGAAGAGAATGAGCAGCTGGATTGTTCCGTGAGGAGCACGCACCTTCTTCCTCGTGCTGTACAAAAATGGCTCAGTGCCATTTTAGTAAGGCCCCAGATGGAGCCTTTGGAGGCCTTTGTGCATGGGCCACATGGATGTCCTTGAGCTCACCTTGCCGCATTGGTAGTGCTGGGTTGCCGCTGCCCCTTGCCCCCATGCCCTGTGCCAGAGCCAGAGTTCATTCCCTTTTCCACCTCTCCTCTCCTGCCTCCTCCAGTTGCCTCGCCCACCGGCTGCCCGTGGAAGAGAGGAGCTGCCACAGCGGATCTTGGCTGCAGGACAGAGAAGTCAGGACAGACAAGTCACAACAGATTGCCTCTGTGTTTACAATGGTGGGACTAGAAGCAGCTGGAGTTTTCAGTGTCCTGCAAGATTCTTGGCTTGCTAATACTCCCAGACTCTTGTGCTACTGCCATTTGAAAGGAGCATCCTACTTCTTCAGTACCCAAAGCAGAATGCCAGCCCATAGCCTCCTCCCAGTGTCCCTTGCTGTTCTTTCATGGGTAGAGCTGTACTAGGTGACAAGTGGAATAATGTCATTACTACTAGATTACAAGGAGTTTCTTTCCTGCTCTTCTCATCAACCACTCTGAGCTCCAGTTCTCCTTATTTTGCTGAATATCAGCATATTGTCATAGGGTCTTTGTCATACAAAATAGAAAGCAGAAAGGAAGAAGGGGATTTAAAAGAAAAAAAACCAAGGGAATGGGAACAGCCTATGTAAAATGTATGGCTGGTCTGAGAAAATCATTTCAAAAAGTGTTTCAGGCTCAGGCTAATTGTGGTGCTCTCATCCACCTAAATGGCCAGACCTGGTCTGGTTTTTAACATAGCTAAACTCAGTGTCTCCTGAGACATCTCTCATTACTTCTCAGTGCACCACACACGGTCCAATGCAGCCTAGTCCTGGCTGCACTCCCTGAGTGCTGATTGTACCCTGCCTGTCATGCAGTGGGGCAGTTTTGCCTAACAAAGGCTCCCTGCTGGGTAAGCACCCTGATTGCCCTTAACCCGAGGATATGGATACAGTCCTTACTAGGCCATCTGCCATGGCTCTTCTTAGGAAGCTCTGCTTTCCCTACCCACACACATCATCTCCTTCCCACCTCCCCCTCCTCCTCTTCCTCCCCCGTGTTGCCCCACTCCCTTTTTCCTTGCTGGTAGTGCTGCCCACACAGTAACCTTTCCCTATGCTGTGCAGAGCACCCAACAGAGCTGGTCCTCCAGTGTTTGGCTCTTCACACTTTGTTTTCCTGGCACCCACACAAACCTTATTTAAATAAAGAAAAATTCAGCAAAACAAAAAACAAGCCCAAACCACAAAACCAACCCTCCCCCAAATATCTCTGTTGATATGAGCTGCAAAGGCTGGTGTAAAATTAAAGAACACACAACATTGTCTAATGGGATTAATGGAAGGCTGCAAGGGATAGGGACTTGGGGGTTGTAACTAGATGATCTTTAAGGTCCCTTACCACACAAAGGTTGCTTTCTGTGCTCTTCTCCTATCATTGTTCATTTTGTCTGATTTGAAAGGGAGTCTATGGATTTTATGCTTTTGAAGAAAGCCTTCAAAACTTTCACTTTTATCTTTCAAAGCCTTCTCAATTGGTGAGAATTTCTGGAGTGGGAGCTGTCTGAGTTTGCAGAGGGCCTGAACAATTTGTCCGTGGAATAGGATGGTAGCATGAGGACTGCTGTTGATAATGTGTAATGTTAGCATTGACTGGCTCACCTCCCACCAAAACACAGATTTATTATATTGAACAGCTGCTGGATCTACAAAGAGTGCCCATTTTGAAAGCACACAATGTATCATGACTGTCTAGAAGTTTCTACAAAAGCCCGTGAAACTTCTACAAAAGCCTGTGAAACTACACTTCATGAACTACCTCACTAAAACAAACCTTGGCTTAGATCTTGTTCTCTTTGCCAGTTGTGATATCTTTATTTATCTATAGAATGATAAAAAGCACCTTTCTGGGATTCCACTGCCTTTATTTCTAAAGTAAACAGTTCATGTTCTTACATTTATTTACTCTTATTTTATTTTGACAGTCTGATTCGATAATCAATTCTAAAAACCTCAAGGGACTATTTGCAGTTCTGAGTGATTGAGAATACAAACACTTAACTTGTTTATGCAGCCGAGGTGATGGAGAAGGAAATATCACCTGGGAGAGGGCAGAGCAGCGTGGGAAGGGCTGTGGCTAATCCTCTTAAACTTAGGTAAGCATTTTCACTTTGGGATAGCTATCCTAATTCTAAATGTGTCCTTTCTTGGCAGTGGTGTTTGTTTGTTGTTGTATGCTTATTGGCTAGTGAGAATGCATGGCCTAGGTTACTGCAGGTTCCTGAAATATTCCTTCAGGATGTTGTGTGCCTAACCAGTGGGTCCCTGCTGTTTTCCTTCAGCGTTCAGATGGTGAAAAGAAAGTACAGATTCCTCAGACATGACCTGCTTCTCAGAAAGAGTTATCTGAACCTCCTTCAGCTGCTCAGCCTCCTCTCTGCAGACCATGTGACTAATCCATGCTTCTTAACTTCAGGTTACAGTGACACAGATAAATATACCTGTACTGCACATCATGCTAGTGGCAGTCTTCCTTTCACCATCAGAGGGGCACAGTGACTTTGTACTGAATCCACTCAGTCCTCATGCTCCTAATGTGACCCACAGACCTACTGCCTGTGGGGTATTAGCTGTGACTTCCAGAGTAGCTCCCCTACTCCCTGGGGAGTGTTAGCTGTGACTCCCAGAGTGTTAGCTGTGACTCCCTGGCCTTCCAGCAGATTGCTGTAATCTTCCGGTGTTGCCATCCTGAGGAGTGACACACCACAGGACTTGAATGTGTGTGGGCCAGGCCTTTGCTTTCACTTCCCTCTATTTTCCTGCCACTCTGAAGAAACTCAGCTTCCCTGTTATTCAAAATCAGCCCATCAAGATCAGGAAGTTATGCAACTAAGGTTGCCCACAAACTGGTGCTGGAAGCACGGTATGTTTGATACCTGTTTGGTTCAGGGTCAGAGCCATTGATCTTAGTGATCACTTTTTATCTCCTCTATCCAGACCACCAGAGAATTGCAGTTTGGTTTCAGCACAGTTCAAAACCTGAGAGCTGACTGTTGAACTGAGCTGCTGTTTTACACTCAGCCTTTTTTTATCTGTTACATGTGAACAGGATTAATTCCATTTGAAACAGTCAATCTTTGCTTTGACATCCAAGTCATGACAATTGGGATATTCTCCCTTTTCAGAATATTTCCTCCTGCCTTGACATTGTCAGGGCACTGGTGACTCTATTAATTGCCAGGCATGTTGTTCTGTAGCAGAAGTGCTGACTGGTGCTGATATGTTATGGTGAGATTAATACTTCCAGGGCATGAAAAGTGGATGTCTAGGATTTCTTTCCTAGGCTGGTAGACAGAGATAAGTTAGTACCAATAATTTACTTTGTTCCAAATCTTTTTCGGCAGGCGACCTCTTACTGTTTTCCCTAAGAAAATTTGTGCAAATTTTCAAACATATATGCTATTTGTCATTGTTTTCTTCTAGAAACATGTCAGTTACGGAAATTTTTTATCAATGTTTATACCCACTGTCAGAAAATGTTTAATTGCCTTCAAAATACTTTAAATAAAATGTCACTTTTAAAAAAAGAATGCAAATGTCTTACATTTTTAAGATGAAAATGAGAGCCACTAAAACTGGACCTTTTAAACCCAGATTGGGAAGTCATTCATGCAGTTAATGAATGCTGGGACGAAATAAAAAGCCAAAGTTTGTAAAATCATTGTTTATCTGTAGATTAGGGATAATATTAACCTGCAATATGACACACTTCAAAACCTGCTTCTTCTAAATAGAATCTAAGGGCTTTTTGCTGTAGGCAAACAGCAGTATGGCACAGGGGCATCAGGAAACTTAAATGCCTCTTTCTGAGCTGTATGGAAGAAGTGTGCTTTGACACAAGTCTGATGCACTCTGGAGTACCCAGGGAACAGGCATGCTTGTCCCTTGCTCCTGTGGTCACAGCTGCTGCCAACATAACCTGACTCCCACATTGTCCTTTGAGCAGATCAATTCATTCCTTTCTGATTTTGAAAACAGCCTCTTGCATTGCTGCATTTTTAATGTCAAGTGGGAGTGGAAAGTTCTGCATTATTGTGCAAAGAAAATATTAAATCCAAGAGCTATGATTTATATTATTAAGTCAAAGAATTCAAAATTACTTCACATAATGATCAGCTCAATGGTTCCTGGTAGCTGGTGTAAAGCTTGGCAGATAGTAATGTAGTAATAACTCACATTTCTTATATTTAGTTATTAGGTCCCATTGCTCCACTACATTAATTTTCCATGTAAGCAATAGCTGTACTTGCCAGAGGGATTTTATATAATTGCAGATGGTAGGAGACATAGTTGGTAATTGCAGAAATGCAGAGGGATATGTCCAGGAGATGATCTTCTATTAAGATGTGGCCGTTGCTATGGAATAATTTCCTAGCTGCTGTTCTGCATGGGATTGCTATCATGCATCATTTCATATAAGAGGTTATTTTTAAAGCAGACCCATTTCTTTGCCTGCAAAAGCAAAATCAGATCACCTCTCTGAGGAACATTAATTAAAAAAGCTCCTGTGCTGGACAGCAGACATTATATAGGATATGGTTCATGAAGGAGGCAAGAGAACTAGAGTCCACCATAATACCAGGCAGCTGTGAAATCAGGTGTTTTCAGAAAAATCCTACTCCTTGAATTAAACAAAACTTCTCTTGCAGATGCAAAGATCATTGGCTGTCATAGCAAACCATAGGTTACCGGAGGGTGATGTCCTCAGTTTAACCTGAACTTCATAAATTCATTATATTAGAGACAGCCCATTATTCATTCTGTTTATTCCTGTGTGGAGGTACAGAATGAGGAAGTGATGGTGCCAGCTATTTGTGATGGACACAGAAGTATGTTCATGTCAAAAGTGCCAAGGAATGTGGTCAGTCTGGCTATTTGCTGAAGGATCCAAAGAGTGCTGGGAATGCAGTAGCTGCTTCATTGCTTTGTAAGAACAGTTTCCATCTCCATCCCTCTTTAGGAATCATAGAATCCCAGAATGGTTTGGGTTGGAAGGAACCTGAAAGCTCATCTTGTCCCAGTCCTCTGCCATGGGTAGGGACACTTGCCACTAGGACCAGGTTGCTCAAAATCCCATCCAGCCCAGATGAACACTTCCATGGATGGGGCAATCCCAGCTTCTCTGGGCAACCTGTGCCATGGCCTCACCACCCTTTTACAGGGAAAAATTTACTCCTAACATCCAATCTAAGTCTCCCCTCTTTTAGTTTAAAATCATTCTCCCTTGTCCTATCACTAATGATAGGACATCTGCCTTTGGAATTACTTTCTATCCGTTTTTCATAAGCTCCCTTTAAGTACTGAGAGTCCACAATGGGTCTCCCTGGAACTTTCTCTTCTCCAGGTTAAACACCCCCAGCTCTCTCAGCATGTCTCTGTAGCAGAGCTGCTCTAGTCCTCTGAGCATCCTCATGGGCTCCTTTGGACCGGTTAAGAAAACAATCGGGAATTGTAAAATCAGTAATGCTGGCTCAAAAAAGCCATATGGCAGGACAATGGAAAAATTTAATTCAGTAATAGACATAGCTGACAAGTTATTTGAATGCTTTGCTCATCTTAAAAATCTACGTATTGGGAAGTATCTGCACTGTGCCTGGAGCTCATGGAGGTTTTCCTATGACGTGGACAGAAAAACTTTGCAGTAAGGAAGAAACAAGGCAACATCTCCCTCTATGGGAATCACCTGTACTGCAGCCCCAGGCTCTGGGCAGCTGAAATCCCCTGTAGCGCCTTACCTTACCTGTCTGGCCAAGCCTCTGCTGCTCCTGCTGATTCCAGACAGGCTGGGTGGGCTGATGGGGTGCAGATGCTGAGGGTATGAACCGTAGCTAATTATTTCTAACTAAAGTCTTGGTTGCTTGACAGCTACTCAGAACCTCAGCTTTTAAAGAGTACACATGTTAATGAGAAACTCTGTGATTATTGCTGGGTTTTGCTTTGCTTTTTTTTCTTCCCTAACAGACTTTGCACTGTGGTTGTCCTCCCATGCTACTTTTGAAGGGGTAAGCAGCATCAAGCTAACAGGGTATTACCAACTGAAGAGTTCCATCTTTCTGTCATGTTCAGATTCTGTCACTAAGCACAATAAGAATCAGCAGGTGCCTGTAACATATATTCTTGTTTATGTGTGTTTACATAAAGCCCTACAATTCATGTCAGGATATGTTATTCTTGTCTACTTGCTTCTTGCTAATTCATCTGATGACATTTTTATCCATAAAAAATGACTTATGGAAAGCATTGGGGTGAATATCAGAGAGAAATGGGCCAGGGTATTTGTTTGGAAGTGCTTAGAGGGTCATTCTGAAGCTTGTGGATTAACCAGGCAAGCCGAATTAGTCTCAAGTGTCAGTTGACCTGCCCCACAAATTGAGCTACGGAAAGTAAAATGTTCTCTGGGTGATAGTTGTGGTGAATACTTTCCAAACAATTCATGCAATATAAATACAGTCACATAAACTGTTTATTGGATAATAAATTAATATGAAATATGAACACGAAACAAAATTAATATCTTTTTATGCACTGTTTTGAAAAGAGTCTAGTCAGGGTTTGATGACTTCCTGATTTTACTGATTATTGTCAATAACCCTCATAGCTTGGAAATATGCCTCTTAAGTTAATTTTTGATTTCCCTGTATGCTATGCAATGAATTCTCGGAGATTTCTGTCTCATTAGTACCATAACATTTTTCTTAAGTCTGGCTAGCTTTAAGAAAATAGAAGATGCATAGTTTTATGCTAAATTACCCCTATCACACATGAAAAAATTTACTAATGCCCAACATTTATCCTGAATGCACCTCATATTCTTAAACTGCTCTACAGATTGTTTTCCACTGAAGTTGATTTTAAGGTACTGAAATTAAAAAATTAAACTAAAACCCTAATTTTCTTTCAATGTATAGTTTTGTGAAAACACAAGCATATAGGAGTCCCAATGGAATTAAATGTGAACTCTCTGCACAAATTGTGTTCTCTGTGTGTATGTATGTACAGTTAGTGTTCTACAGTTACTTGAAATATATCTGGGATATGGGAAACAAAATATCTGTGGTCATCAAACCCCTATTTGAAGCCTTTTTTTGTGAAATACATTCCATTTTTTTTAACTGAAAGTACATTTATTGCTTCTCCTTAGACCCATTTGTGTTTCAGAGTATTTCAGGGTTGGTTTTGCCAAGCCTGTTGGCAAATGTGATTAGTGATTTTGCAAATCAAATCTTTTAGACATGTTTCTATTAAACAGAGCTATAGAAATCATTAATCACTTTAGAAAGTCTTGCCTGGTATTTTTCTTAATGGGATGTATCATAGATCTTCCTTAAGCCCCTTAGCACTGGAAGGGGAGCATCCTTAAGCCCCTTTACCATCTGTACGGGCAGACATGATGCCATTAAGGAGCTCAGCCAGCAGGTGGAGTTTAAATTGCATTTAAACAGCAGTTTTAGACTTTGATTAAGGTTTATCTGAAACTGTGCAACTGGAAATGCCTCTTAGGGACACTTCTGGAAGAGACTTGGGTTTTGTCGCCTGTCAGGCTGTTTTAAGTGTAGACCACATTGCTGCTGCAAAGGTGGCATGGGCAGTTTATTAACTTGCTTGCCTCAAATTTGGAGTAGTGTGGAGAAGTGCTAAATAATTGTCATTATGTGTAAATAAAATAAAAAAAAATCATCTGTCATTTTTATGTACATGAGGGGAGAAGGAGCACTCAGATGAACTGACTTCCCAATTTAAAGTGCTTTTATTTTTTGCCTTAATGGCAAAAAATAGGATTAGAATAAGTGCAGTATAGGATTTGATGGCAGTACTTCACTAGAAGCTGCATTAAGCCCTGAAAGAGATGGAAGAGTCAAGAAGTATCTGACAAAAATCATAACAATGCACTGGTAGCAATGGGAGGTAGATGAGAGCGAGGTTTATTGCATCTGTCACTGAGCTTTATTATGAACCTAATGCTGAACAACAGCCAAAGTAAGAGAGACTGGAGCTGGCCAGCCCTTCTGAGCAGGATATGGCTATGGCTGGCATCTGCCTGGGAATGGAGCCAGGCTCCAAGGCTTATACCTCAGTCTTAGAGATGAACTGTGCAGTCTGGCATCACTTTATCTTGCACTGTGAATTCTGGTTTGAGGTTAAAGACAGGAACTCCTTAGTAAATGCTGGTATGATAAGCTACTCTGTTCTGGAGGCAGCTTTTGCTGTTATCCTGGAATCAGTGTAAGAGGTGTGTAAGACTGGGAAGAAAAACAATGTAGGCATTTGCTTTGGTTGATAGAGTTGTGAGCGGTCCTGGCATCCAGGGACGACCTTATGTCACAATTTTGAGGGAAAAAAAGGGTTACAGTGTGCTCTGGTGATTTAAAGGTTGCATCCTTTTGGCCAGGAGTGGTTTGCAGAACCTCATTTAAATGGAGTCTATAAAATCTGGAGTACTACTGGACACAAATCAGGCAGTAACACGCAAAGAGGAAAGGGAAAGCAAACCAGATGGGCAGATCAGGGACTGCCAGGTTACCTTGACTTCCTCTGAGCTATGCAGAGAAGAAAGGGAATTGGCAGCCATTGAAAGCACATGATGACACAACTCCATTGCTGCAGAGACAATGTGAATTGCAGGCAAAACACTGAAGCAAATTATACAGACTGAAATTTCAGTTGTAGAGGCTACAGAAAAACTACTGCTTTCATCTAAACCAGGTCTGTCCTGAACTAGTGGCACTAAACCAGTGACAAAGGACTCTAAGGAGAAGTGCAAAGCACCACAAAAATCATGTTCAAAGTAGATGACACAGGCTGGAAAAACCTTCTAGAAAATGTCCAGACAATGTTTGGAAGCATTGAAGTGATTTTCAGATCCTTGCATCTGAAAACGTGCTTGTATTCTGAAATCAGTCAGCAGAACGCCTCAGGAGAGAGAAGGGAGTAACAGGAGCTGTAAAACGAGCATCTCAGCACCCATAATGGATGCAACACTAGGGAGCAGACAGACAAACTGCACTAGAGCAAAGTAGCATTAAACAAAGCCAGAGCCAGAATTTACTACCAAATACCCTGAGTTCAGTGAATACATTTCACCTGGCAAAAAAAAAAGAATTTTCTCCTTGCTAAGTGCCAAAAAAAGGAAAGTTGGCAGCTGATGCTGGAGAAGGAGAGCGGCCGTGGCCACGGGGGCTGTCATAAATAACGGCGGGAAGCGTTCCAGGGGTAGGTCAGCCCTGCCTGGGTGGGCTCAGACAGCCTGCCCTGCCTTATTCCTGCTGTCTCGCCAACTGCAGAAATTAACAGCGTTTTGCTTGCCACCTTAGAAAACCTCAGCAATCCAAAGGCCTGGATGATGTGCTTTCTGCCATAGCAGACTCTACTGATCTAAGGATCTGTTCCAGCACTGGATCTCGGGTTTCAGTTTCACATCATCACCCTCTCATGGCTCACCAGGAGGCAATGCTGAATCAGCAGCTCACTCATGAAGACTTTTTAAAGAAAGCTACAAAAAGCTAAGAAAATATATGGTGTTCCACTCTTGAAATGATACACTATAAACAGGCTTTTCAGCCTCCTGGTGCAATGCTTCATGCCTGATGTCAGCATACTTGTGTACCTCGGTGCTTACAGTCCCAACATCATTTTACCTGCCAGGATCGAAGGGAGTTACAGACATAAGGGAAGAAAAATGTGCAAAGGATGAAGACTGAGCTACTGGCAAGCTATAAACCTCCCTGAACTAGAAGTGGAAAATTCTGGCAAGATCAGGCTATTTTTTTTAAAATTTAAATAAACTCTTTTCATATTTCTGTTGGATCCGATGATCTTAGTGGTCTTTTCCAACCTAAACCATTCTGTGATTCCGTATTATTTTTCTTTCTTCAGTTTCTAAACAAAATCTAACTGCCAGTGTATGGGGTATGAGGTCAGTGGGATGTACCTGAAATCAGATGGGATTCCACAAGTAATATGCTGCTTGGATTCTCACATATTAACTGCAGTATTTCCAGCAGAATGATTTTATTTCAGACATCAAAAGAAATGAACAAGCATTAAAAAAAAAAAAAGAAAAGAAAAAGAAAAAAAAGAGAAGAAGGAAAGGATTCAAAGTCAAGAACAGTGAATTGCTGTACAAGATAAAAGAGGTGATGGTGAGGTAACACATAGTTTCACCTTTTGAGTTGTATCTGAACCTCAGTCAATCAATTCTGCAATGAACTCCAGTTTTACTTGGATTCGCTGTGTATTCTGTGTGATCTTGTCCTTTACTGCCAACACACAGCCCCTGGGAGAAAAATTGCTGTTAGAGTATTGCAAAACTAACTCTATTGTAATGTCTTTTAGTGAGGGTCAAACAAAGTTTGGTGATTTTACATTTGCCAGGGTTGAGGAATATTTGGACAGTCACCTCGAGACTGCTAGAGGAGGCAAGTGTTGTTGTATATATGTGCCAAAAAAATGGCAAATTGCAATGAGGCTGGGGAGAGCAAGCCTTCACTTCATTAGTCAGTAAATTACGACAGATGGTTTTAAAATGACTTCATCAGCAGCAAGGCTTTGTTTTCTGCAGAGATCCTTGCCATCATCTCAATCCGAAGACAAAGCAGACAGTGGGGGTTTTATTATTATCAGGTCTTTGCTGACTTCTAGCAGACAGAAGGAATAAGGAGGGAGGAATCTAAGGTGGGGAAATGGTTGTTGAAGAGGATTATAGGAGATCATCACTTTGGTTTGTAGGAAACTCACTATTTCTTGTTAAAGGACCATTGTTTCTGTGCAGGAGCTCCTGCTCTCCTATCATGTAGCTCTAAGCATTCAGGATACCTATGGTAGCTCGTCACCAAGGTCTGTTGCTTTTTTTAGGGTGTTCTCCTCAGGCTGAAATGTCCCCC